>NC_088979.1:129857925-130179044 GCF_963932015.1 Anas acuta
ATGAGATCCTTAACAAAAAAGGAAATTGGCAGCCTGAGCATTTCAAAAAGCCTTGTAAGACGTACTTACCCACCACAGCATTTTAGCATACAGGTTCTGCAAGGGCCTGATCCAAAGACTGCTAAAATCAGCAAGTCTTTGCGCTGATTGAATGGATTGAATGATTTACTTTTAAGAGCACAAGAATGAGAAATCTGTTGCTCTTTTTACTGATTTACTCACAGCGTCTTTCCCTTTCCCAGATCCACTTATGCTTTATCCTGGAAACTACTGCCATGCGCTGATAAACAGGGGTCAAGTCAATCTGCACACTCACAGTACCATTGAGGTAAATTGTTTGTTGGGAACTAGCAGCACAAATTTCAGGCTATTGGGAGTCCTGCAGTCAGTCAGCTCTACACAGAGGTAGGTTCGGTGTGTGTGTGTGTGCTATTTACTTATTTGTTTTAATGCTTTTTTGTTTGTTTGTTTGTTTTGTTTCCTTCTTCCTTTCCTGGTTGCTAATAAAAGCCAGAGGGAAACCTATCCGCCTGCCTCTGGTGGGAAGTGTGCCTAACCTTAAGAGCTAAAGCATCTCCTCTCAAACCCACTAGCAGTGAGCGTGCTGCCTTGCCAAAAGGCATGTTGCTGAGGCTTTTTTTAAGGCACGAATAGAGACATTTGCAATTCTTATTACAGTCAGTGCTCAACGGCATCGTGAGGCAAGCAGCCATGTGCGGTGGGTCTGCATGAAGACACGCACAGCTACAGAGGGCTGGGTCTCTGAGCAAAGGGGTAAACGCTACTGATTTCAACAGCGCTGGATGCTGTGAATCCAACACTGCACAAGGGGGAAATTGTACTGGAAAGAGCAGCAGCTCGGTGACTCTCAGCAAGCCTGTGCATTCTGACAGGGGACTCCTCGGGTCCCATTTCCTCAGAGAGGACTCGTGTAAGGGCAGGCTTGCGAGACGGGCTCGGAGTCACCGCCGCCTTACCTCACCGCTTATGTCAGCGCGAGGCGGTTACAAAACCCTGCCGCTTCGTTACCGCCTGGAGCAGACGCACGCACCAGCCCCGGGACCTCAGGCACTCCTAAGGCGCCACACCTGGGCGCAAAGTCCCAATAAAACAACAACGAAAAATAGAACGGAAAAGCAACCCGGACCCACAAGCCAGCCCTGAGAGAAGAGACTTTATTTTTTGAACTGAGAGCGCCCGGACTGTTTCAGCCTCGGCACCTCGCGCTGCGGGGCGGCCGGGCGCACCTCAACGGCTGTAACGGCCGTAACGGCTCCAACGGCTCGCGGGCAGCCCCCCCGCCCCCTCCCGATCGCACGTGCCCCGCCGCCACCGCCGCCGCCGCCGCCCAGCGCTGTGCGGCACCTCCCAGGGGCTCTTTAAATAGCGTCTATAAATACAACGGCACCAGCCGCCTCCCCATTGGCCGTCGCCGCCCGGCTGATTTGCATATGCCGGAGGCGGGGCCTCCGGGTCACGTGGGGGCGGGGCGCGAGTTGTGCAAGCGCGCCGTGACCCATTTCCCGCCGGGGCGGCGGCGCCTGGCGCTTGGCTCGCTGCACGGCGCGGCACGGCACGGCACTGCACTGCACTGCACTGCACTGCACTGCACTGCACTGCACTGCACGGCATCACATTGCATTCTATTGTGCTGCACTGCACTGCACTGCACTGCACTGCACTGCCTTGCCGTGCCTTGCTTTGCCCAGCACTGCTCTGTGCAGCTTCATGTTGCATTGTGCTGCCCTGCATGGCTCATTGCATTTTATCACTTTTGCACGTTACCAGCAAATGCTCAAGCTGTGTCAGTGTGTCTGAGGCTGCTTGAGTCCCTGGCTCTGCGTGGGGTGTGCAGCTGGCCGCGAGAGGAGGCCAGAAAGCACCACCCTGCCTCCTCCAGCAAACAGCGTGCAGAGGGTTCAGAGCCGGGCTGAAAGGAGCACGTTTCGCGCTCCCGCTGGCGTATTTCTGGAATTAGGTGGGGTGGGAAAGACAAACAAGGTCCTTGAAACTGTGGACGTCAGTAGTGTGTCATGCTAGGGTCAGTGGCTGACAACAAGGGGAGGGAGCATGGAGCTGGAAGTGCCGGAGGCAGCGGGGCGAGAGGGGGAAGCCCAGGACATCCGTGCAGGATGCTGCCAGCACCCGCTTCCCGCAGCACAGAGCTGCTTCATGTAGCACTGGGTGCTGGGCCTTCACCGGGGCAGCCCCATCACCCCTGACAAAGCAGCCCCACTCTGGAAGCAGTAGCTGTGTGAAAGATCATGAGGGTGCTTTGCAGGAGCAAAATGCGGCCCCTGTGTGAGGAGTGCTGCTCCTGTGAGAAATAATGTAAGAAAACGCTGAGATTCCTTTGCGCAAAGGTCTGGAATCTCGACAACTCCCAGAATTTCCACCGCTGCCCCTGTTTCTCTGCTGGGCACAGGCCCTCCCTCCGTCACCCACTGAAGGAGCACTCCCTGTGCTGCTGAATTCCTCAGGCCAAAGTAGGCGGGGGTGCAGGTGCTTGCCTTTTATTTTCATCTTCTTAGCACTTAGCAAAGTGACTGGGAATTGTCAGAATGTGGGAATTCATCTCAGGGCTCAGATATCCAGTGTTTTCCTCAGACTTATGGCACCTACCTTGTGTGCTTGTAAGAGCATCTTGGCTTTCCCTGAAGGTAAGGGGGACACTTCTGGATCTTGTGTCCAGGCAGGAAGACAAACGAGGGCAGCTAAAAGGGAAGAGGGGCAGGGAGAAAACAATAAAATTCTGGTGCAAAACATGCCAGAACGTTGCTGCACAAACAGTGGAGCTCAGGATTTCTGCACTCTCGGTGTCGACAGCATTGCCGCACCAAAGGAGTCAGCACGCTCCCCACCTGCGTGCTGCACTTCCTGGCAATTTCACTCCAGCTGTGCTGACCCAGATCTGCCTGAGGAGCTGATGTGGTTTTGAGCATGATCTTAAATTCACTTTTAATTTTTGAGCAGCTGTAATTAAACACAGCTTTATTTAAACACATCCAGACGTGCGCAGCACCGTGCAGCAGCTGAGCGGCTGCTGCTGCCACAACCTGGACACACCGCAGCCAAGCTGGATGGGCCATCGGAGGGCTTGTTCAGTGAGAGAAGGAAGGAAGCAGAGTGAAAAGAAAAAGGAAAGAAAAAGAGAATTGACAACTGCAGGCCACAAGTCGGAGTTGTACTGCTGACTGACATGGTATGGCTCTGAAAAAAGGCAGAAAATGGGTGCACCACTGTGTATGTGCAACTTCTGGCAGCAGCTAGCGTCTTCTGCCTGCACTTTTTTCCCTGCCCTGGCTTTGCCATTTCGGCTGGCAGGGAGAGAAGCCCATACACTGTAGTTCTTGTCTGCCAAAGCAAGCCATTGCTGCATCCTAAAGAAGCAGTTTTGATTCGCAAGAGGCCATCAATGACGGAGGTGACGGTGCATGCAGCACTCAGGGAAGGGCTGTAGCTCCCACCTTGCCCTGCTCTGCCAATGTGCGACAGCCCCAGCAAGGCTGCAGTGTGCCACCGGGGCTGTTTGCAGCACTGCAGCATCGGCTTGGTGGTGTGGCGAGGTGTGTTTGCACAAGTAGTGCAGTCATCACATCTCCAGTTTTCCTCCAGAAGGCAAATATAGCTGGAGCCCGACGTTGAGAAAACACAGAACACTAAGGCAAGAAGATTTTGTTGTGATAGTAGATTTAAAGGAATGACAGATAGCATGGCTCTACAGTAATTTATTCTGGTGTAAATTTGCTGCAAATTACTTCTAAATCTGCCTGCTAACACTTAGACCCGTTTTATACTATAATAAATAACTGCACAAGATGCAGATCCATAAAGGTCCAGGCTTGTGATCTGGGAGCAGTCACACCATGAAGCCAGCCAAGTCCTATCAAACCCTATATTACTTCTGGCATTTCTGTACTGCTCTGTGCTCTTGCGGGTGCCAGGTTATCCCGAACTTTATTAAACACCACTTTGCACATTACTTTGAAACAAATCCTGCTGAGACAATAAATAACCAGTCCTACCCAGGTGCACCTCTGGCAAATGAAAACTGCACCAATGCAGAAAACGAGCTGGAGCAGCGGGACGGGCAGACAGGCCAGCCAAACACCGAAGCTGGCAGTGGGAAGGACGGGGCTGCCTAAGCAGGGATGCCTGATGCTATTTTGGGCAGGCGTGTGGATCCCTCTCAGCCCTTCCCTGCCAGTCCAGAAGGGCGTGGGTCTCTCATGGGTTGCGTGTCAGACATGCCTGTCTCGTATGGATGTTTTGGGTATTCTAGGATGGGTAAAGCAGCCATTCAGGGGCTGGGCAGGGTAAACTAAGGTGCTTAAAATAGCACTGCATGACTGCATTTAGGCAAATGAGCATGGCCGTGGCATGTCTGAAACCATGCCCAGTTGTGTCATTTTGATACCTGGCTCACTGCAGAAGGTAGACTTGGATGGCAGAACTACAGATTACTTAAGATGCAGTGCTTAGAAAAAAAATAAGGTCAAAAATTAGTGTTGCTGCCTCTGGAGGTAGGTGGAAACAGAAAGTGTCTTTTCTGGGGGGCCGAGGGTCACAATCTTCAGAGTTCTGGTTCCCTCTCGGTCAAGCCTCAGACAGCTCACACATGAGCAGACCTTGTCCTCAGCCTGACTCCTGCAGCCAAGACTCTGCCTTGTACACTTGGTGCAGACTGAGAGCGCAAACAAGTGCATCAGGCATGCGTGGCTCACTGCTTACTCCGTGGATTGCAAATTGTCTGACTGCATCCTGCAAAGAAAAGGAGAAGTGAGGCTCTTCAGAGGAAGAGCTTGCTGGAGGAACTCGTTGTGAGGCTTCTCCCTGCTCAGAGTGTCCGCAGCAGCCAGGGAGGGGAAAAGAATTGTCTTTGTATACGGTCTTTATGGACACACAGGATACAACAAGCTTGCATCTGACTCACACCTTTCTTTGTCACCCAAGTGAGGCAGCTCTGTGTGGCCTGCATGCCGTCTGGCTGCGCAGCCGGTAGGATGGCACTGGGACGCAGCTCCACAGGAGGAGCCAGATCCAGACACGCCACGCAGCAAAAACCCTTGTGTCAGTGCAAGCTCATCCCTAAACAGCACTGAACTGTAAGGTTGCCACATTTCATGGGCTTGGAGAGCAGAGCCATGGCCTGTTTGCCACTGTGTGGGTGGTGCACAAAGAAACAGCGAGGTTGGCCCCGGGGGACGTGAGCTGGGCTGTGGGTGCTTGGCCTCAGGGCCAGAGAATGGGCCCAGGGCAATGTGTTTGCTCATACATGTGTTAATCACCATCAGTGACCTCTTGGACTGTTTTGCTGGGAAGGACATAAGCGCAAGAATTAATTGTCTGGTGCCACTGTTTTGGCTGCTGATGTGATCTTAGGGGCTGTCACTCAGTTTGGAGGCTTTCTACAGAAAAAAAAAAAAAAAAAGAAAAAAAAAAGAGAAACCTCGACCCCTGCCTTGGCAGATGATGTTTGGTGCGGAAACTTCAGTGGAGTACCACCCTGTCCTTCTGAGGTCCTCCTTGCACTATGCTCGCACATCGGGTTGCTTCTGAGGGCGAGTTACACAGCCAGAAATACCCAGATGATGGAGACAGCTGGTATCCATTGTTTGGCACTGCATGGTCCAGTCCTCTCCTATATCTCACACAACATTTGGGCTCCACTTTTGTCCTCCTCAAGTCCTATTTTAAGGCCCAGGCATGAGTTTCTGTGGGCTGGGAACTTTCCTGCCCCAAACAGTCACCTTTGGAGGTGGGACATGCGGCTCTGACTCCATCTGAGAGGTGTTTACTGCCCCCAGCTGCTCACTGCCAGCGAGCGTCCGTCTGCAGCCCGAGAGCAGGATTCCGCGGCCGCCTGCAACCCGAGCGATCTTGTGTCTCATCCCATTGCAAGCTTGCTTTTTCGCTGGCACTACGGACCTGTGCTTCAGGCCATTTTAAGGCTTTTGGAAGACGCAGACACACAACTACCACGGCTGTGAAAGATCACAGGATACGTTTGCAAAGAGTTACGCTTGCAGCCGTGAAACAAAAGCAGCAGCCTAAACAGCTATTCAGGGCTCAAGAAGCTACTTGGTATTCAGAAGTCTGCTTCTATCAATGTCACCACCTCCTGTGGAGCCTCATGTCGGTGCTCATGTTCTATGTTGTCATTTTTTCTCCAGCGCAACCCCTGCTTATCAGTGGGGATGTCACAAAATGCTTTCTGGAGGCTGGCAAGAAAGCGAAGAAGGGTGGGGAGCCGGGGAAAGTCACCTGTGACATGTCAACAGCCACCTCCCAGAGCCTTATCATGAGCCTCCCGTGCCCTCAAAGGGTTCTCAAAGCGTCCAGGTGAAAATGAACCCAGCCACACACCTGAGGAGCCAGCATGAGATACAGGGCAAGTGGGAGGAGGGTGTCTGGAGGTCTCTGGGACACTGCACAAGTCTCATCTGTTTTCACCAGAATTCAGATCATTTGTAATGTGCTAGCAATTGTTTTGTGCCTCACCTAACAGGTGGTCTATTACAGTCTCTCAGCTGCAGTTGCAGGATTAACAGGCTTTACAAGCACCATTCGTCTTGGCTGGCAAGGTAATTTGTGTGTGTCTTAAATACTTAAAAATTAGAATGTTCCTCACTGGAACAAAACAGACTTCAGTAACACATGAATAATTCAAAGTGTGTTGAGAGGAGAGGAGAGGAGAGGAGAGGAGAGGAGAGGAGAGGAGAGGAGAGGAGAGGAGAGGAGAGGAGAGGAGAGGAGAGGAGAGGAGAGGAGAGGAGAGGAGAGGAGAGGAGAGGAGAGGAGAGGAGAGGAGAGGAGAGGAGAGGAGAGGAGAGGAGAGGAGAGGAGAGGAGAGGAGAGGACAAAAAAGGAGAAGAGAAGAGAAGAGAAGAGAAGAGAAGAGAAGAGAAGAGAAGAGAAGAGAAGAGAAGAGAAGAGAAGAGAAGAGAAGAGAAGAGAAGAGAAGAGAAGAGAAGAGAAGAGAAGAGAAGAGAAGAGAAGAGAAGAGAAGAGAAGAGAAGAGAAGAGAAGAGAAGAGAAGAGAAGAGAAGAGAAGAGAAGAGAAGAGAAGAGAAGAGAAGAGAAGAGAGAAAAAGGAAAAATTGTTTTTCTGCCTCTCCTCACTGTTACTCCGTGTTCCCAGACTGGGAAGTGGGGCCCTGGTCTGCATGCAGGTCGCAGAGCTGCCCCTCCCGGGGAACTGGGAAGTTCAGAGAAAACCAAAGCATTCAGCAGGGAAAGGAGTTCTGTAACATTGGTTTCCCTAATCTGGATGCACTCGCTCGTGCTGCTGCCTCTCCAATAGGTACTCCACCCAGCCCTCAGATAATAATCACAAGCTATTTCGCCGTCTCTGTTTCCTTCCACATTTTTGTTGTTAACTCCATTAGCTGAACCGATAGCATTTGGCTTGGGAGCGTGCGCCTCAGAACAGCTTGGTATTTCACAAAGCAAAAAGCAAACAACAACAACCCTGTGATTTGGGCTCCAGGCTATGAAAATATTGACCCTTGCCTTGCAAAATACACAAGCACATGCTCAACTTTTTTTTCAAGGAGGCTGTGTGTAAGCGTGAAGTTGAGTGCGAGTCTTGAGGAATGAGGGACAAAAATGCACACGGTGCATCGCCAGGGTGAGCCCATCTGACAAATGGATGTGGACATTCGTGGCGTCACATTCTTAGCAAAATCACTGCCGTACCCTACCGTAGTCCAGCCACTCCCTGGGGGAGGAACAGCTTTGCTGTCAGAAGGCCCAGTACTCCTGTTTTCACTCAGACAAAAATTCCACTGAGAGCACGAGCTGATATGGCCGAGTGGAAATTACAAAACTGGATTCAGATTGGCACACAGAAGACAGTCAGAAATACTCAGTGATAAAGCTTTTTTTTTTTTTTTTTTTTAAAGCATATATCAGTTTCTGAAACAGATTTTATTTTTTAGACGTGTTATTTCCTCCCTCAGTTGCTCATAGTTTCCTTCTTACACAGAATTATTTTAGCAGCCCAAAATACATATCTCCCTATGTAAACTTCAGCAGCACATTAAAGAGACGCTGCCCAAAACATTTAAGTCCTCATGAAGTGAAATGCATAGTGCCTGATATGGAAAGTTTGTCTTAGTTTAAGCCTGAATAATTCAATCCTTCTGTCGTGGAGACCTTATAACGTTCCTTTTGCTGGACTGGTTTTCTCTAAGGCTTCCCTTCCTCTGAGTGGGTCCCCAGGATGCCTCTTTGTGGCTTCCCTGCCACATTTGCAGTGTACAAGCAGCATTTGTAGGCAGGACATGGCACTTCCTAGCAAAGCAACCTTCGTAAAACCCATGATGCTTTTCTTCCCCCACCTAGTCATACGATGTGGCTTCAGAACATCATTTCTGGGAGCACCCTGGCACACAACCCTCCTTTTCAGGGACATGTGGAGCTGAAATGAAGAGATGCACTCATTTTTCTAAGGGATAAAAAATTATTCAGCCAGAAAGAAAACAGCTCCAAGAGAATAATAGTGCAGATATACTTGCACAGGCATCTTCCCGCTGTGATGAGGGCTTCTCTCAAAGTCCAGGAATGAGCTTGGTGCCCACCATCACTTGCAATATTTTCTTTGGGGTTGCAGTTGCCCAGGCAGGGCAAAAATGTGCCATGCCCTGGTATAAGTATCCTGCCCAGCTGGCCAACCTGGCTCTGCAGTAGAGACTCTTCCTTTTAAAAGCACCAGTGGCCTTCACTGGCTGGTCCAAATTCTCCATTCATTGATGGCTTTGTCCCTTCCCCAGTGCTCAGTGCTGAGGAAAATAATTCAGCCTGGGCAGCAGACATCTCCTCATCCGAGGGCCCTCCAGCTGGATGGAAAGTCATCCACACTTGAGAGCTTTCCATCGGTGTCCCTGTGCCAAGTGCAGGAATTTTCCCCCTCTTCTCTGGAGAGCTGCAGCTCAATGCGGCAGGGAAGGAGGGATGAGGAGGTGAACCAGCCCTCGAGATGAAGCTGTTGTTCTGCCAGAAGCGTGCTGAGAGAGGCCCCAAGACCAAACTGGCTTCAAGGGGGCAAGCTTGCCTATGCAGCCGAAATCTTCACATCAATACCCAGCAAATTAATGCTCATTATGGGCACGATTCAACTCTTCAAAAGCATGTGCTTAATTCGGCATAATTGGAGCAGCATTTCAATACAGCCTTTATATAGACTCTTTAAACCTACAAACTATATTTTAGTGGCGTAAATGTATTCCAGGTGCAAAGAGGAGGAGGAGGCAGACCCTCAGCAGAGTGCAATCGGGGGTGGCAGAACATCTGCCTGCTTGCATTGCTTGGTTAGTCCAGTGCTTTCCAAAAGCTACCCTCAAGACCAGGGTTTCCCAATGGAAAAACCCTGGTTACAATAAAATCAGCAGCATTTTTGCCATTAGTTTCATGGCAGTAGGATTTGACTAGAGTAAATCTATAGAAGTCAGTGAGCATTGTGATTCCGTGAAGAGCACGCAACTGGAAAAACAAAATAAAACAAAACAACAACAAAAAACTTTACTCAAGAAAAATGTATATAAACAAAGGAAGCTTAAAATGTGAAGCCTGAACTAACAGAGAACAGCCCACGTCTGCCACTCTGATTTGTAGGCATGGAGCTCCAAGACAACTGTTGTCTGGACAAGAACCAGAAGTTTGGTCTTCATTTATGAGCTAGATAATCAATATGGGCTGAGGCCAAAACCCGCAATTTTTATAAGGCTGGGCTATTTCTTGCTTCATATTATTAGGCACAAGAGACAGAGCTGACTTAGATTTACAAAATCTTGGCTTGGATGCAAAAAGCTTCAGCATGACTACTGAGGATGAGTGCATTCTCAGTTTAGGGCCCCTCCAAGAATTGGGACATTTTACTGAGCTTTTAAAGCTCAGCTCCAGTGCAGATGCAGGATTAATTTCTAAGACAGCATCACTTGTGTGTTATGTGAAGCAGTATAATATTACAGACAGGGCATTTCTGGGTTTTAGCCTTTTCCTTTTATTCAAACCTAGAGAACAGTGCAATGCAGACAAATCCTGGAACCACTGGCATGCTTTTTCTCAAGTCAGACTTTCAGTCATTGGGAGTTATGTACACAAGCCATAGCGGCTTTCGTCAGGCACCCAAGTTTCTTTGAAAAGTCTCATTCAAAGTGTTTTTCTCTGTGATACACCACTGAAAAGCAGTTGACTGAAGTGGGACAGCACTGTTGGATGCTGTACAGACACGCTGCAGGGCAATTCTGAGTTTGAAGGAAAGAATAATTTTCCTGGCAAAAACTTCAAGGGTAATTGAGACAGAGATTTTGGTGAGAGCAAGAAGAAACATCCTTTTTAATCTGTGAGGTTTGCCCTGTGAGTTTTTCGATGGCATCAGGAAGTCAGCACAGTTTTCCACCTTATCCAAAAGATGGCACTATTAACATTGCAGACGCGCTGCATCCTGCTGCGACACTCCCGCAGCTCTGAAGGCCTTGCGCTGGAACATCCAGCAAGCTCAGCCCTGCTCAGCTCCTGATGCCTCATCTCCCAGCCCACCCAGGTACGGCAGCAGTCATCAAAGGCAAAAGTGAAGCATCTCAGAAGCTCCACTGAAGTCCAGTTTCAAATGTTCTGGAAGAGTTTTGTGTGTTTGAGAGACAGATAGAGATGCAGGGGTGAGGGGAAGAGGGGATGAGAAGTTGTGATAAGACAAGGAGCAGATGAGGGGGCTGGGGTAGGAAGCAGGACATGCAGCAGTGGGAAAGGAAAGGAAAAAGGAGCGAGAGAAGAGCAAAGAGATTCACGACCCAAGAAGAAGGAGCAGGGCTAAGATGCTAGGATGGAAAATGCTAAACTTGCTTTGCTCACTTTGCTCATATTTCTCCTCACCCATCCTGCCCAGAACATGCAACTACTCTGCAGTCCTGAGGAAATGAGAGAAATTTCTAGCAGTACTTTCGAGCAGTGAGAGTCGTGGCCCAGCTGTAGACACTCATTGTAAATAACAAAATGCCTTATCCTGGGCCTTGTGACCACTCTGTGCTGAGTCCCAGGATGCTTTGTGGACCAGAGCCTGTTGTGGAGGGGTGTCACAGAGTAGCGAGGCTTTGCACAGCTGCGGCATGATGGTGGCTAGCAGGGCCCCCCAGCAGCTTGGTGCAGTCCCATTTGGGAAGCAGGGACAGGACATGGAGTACCCTGGTGTGCTCCATGGGACATTTCCATGAGACAGCTCTGAAACAGAGAGGTCTACCTGCAACCTAGAGCAGGAGAGGGACTCTCACTTGGTGAGTCCAGCCTTGTACTCATTATGTTGAAGCCCAGCTAGAGAATACCTTTGTGGATAGAGATGGAAAATATATCAGTTTTTCAGGGGAGCACGGGAACTTTACACAGGAGTGTAGTATAGGCAGTGAGAAATTCCATGTTAGCTTTAAGTTTAATTATACTTCCATCCCTTTCAATCCAATTTTTACTTTAAAGAAGACCCAGGAGGTTGGCAGTTGAGGTTTAATTGACCTATTTGCAATTGAGCCAGCTCATTCCTATGTCTGGGGACTTATTTTCCTAGATTTCAATTCATTGATTCAAGATTTTAAGGCCAAAAGGGACCATTAGATCATTTAGCCTAGTCTCTTGTGTGAAAGACACTTTTCACCTGGACACTTTTCTCCTGAGCTCCACAACATGTACCTGGAGAAAGGCTGTGTCCCACCAAGGTGCTCAGCTTGAAGCTGGTGCTTCCCAGAGGTGGGCAATGAATGTCCTGTTTCCCTTGATTGCTGGCTGCAGCAGATCATCAGTCATCCAGAGATTAAAATGTAAGCATAATCACGATGGTGGTGATCCTGAATACTGCCTGATCCAAAAACATTTAATGAACAGTGCCTGACAGATAGACTGTTAATTTTTTAGATAAAATGCTTAAAATATAAATTGGATTATAAAGTACTTATGAAATGTTAATTTTGCCAAGGGGGCTGATGAGCTCCAGATACAGATAGAGCAGACAAAACAGTGAGAGTCATCATTTGTTCTCTCAACTTTAACTTACATTTTTGTTAAAACTCAAGCCATTTTGGGCGATGGCTTACGTTTGACAGAACTCAGTTTTTAGTTACCCTTTGGAAGCTATGACCGGGAAATGCCCCCATAAGACATTGCAGATGGCTCTTTCCATGTACTGCTTGGCAGATGTGCAGGAAAATTACACTGGAAAGTTGGCTCTCATGTGGGCTTTGTACTGAGGCGCTAATGCATGTGTTGTAATGCTTTGTAACTACATGATTTTTTGGTGCTTCTTTTTTTTTTTTTTTTTCTTTTTTGAGTTTCTGTGCCAAATTAGAAATCCAGTTGCAAGTGGAAGCGTGAAATCTCACATCTTCACAAGAAGGTAAGCAATGACCTGAATATCTGCAGCCCATCCTGGAGCACCGTACTGCCTGCTGGTGAGGGCCTGGGTGCCAGAGCAATGCTGGAGGCCTCTAGGGACAGGGATGGGGCAGGAACTGGGCACCAGGCTGTCACCTCCCCGCTAGCAGCGCTGCCCAGAGGCCCTCAGCATCACAGGCTCCCTTGCCTTTTCTTTATCAGGTTCTTCCTGTCCATTTAGTTCCTCTCCTGCTTTCTGCCCACTTTGCCCTGCCTCACTCTTTTTCCCACTCCTTTCCTCCTTATTTTGTCACCAGAGCTTTAGTGTTGAACAGGGTCGCCTTGCTGGCTCCTGGCTCTTTCTTTCCTTCTCCCATTGTCCTCTTCCCCAGTCCCTTCATGCTCCCTTTATCCTCATGTCTCTTGGTTGCCTTCCCCTGGCCTCCATTCCCCTCCACCTGTCTCCAGACACCTTTGCCTCTCCTGCATTGCCTTTCTCTGTAGCTCAGTGGGACAGCCCCTTCCCTCCTGTAATACACAATAAATGTTTGTTCATTGTCTTTTGTATTATAAAAACAAGGAGTTCTGTTTGAGGAGCGGGAGTTGCAAAAGCTCCCTGCTGAAGTAAGGAGCTGTATAAAACTTGGCTAGACACTATGAAAATTCTTTTGCTTAATGTAACAAAAAAGAGAACCCCCTCCCCTTCTCTCCTTCTGCATCTCAGTTGCCTCTTTTGTTCAAAGACCCTGCTACAAAGCTCGTGTAACCATCTCCTGATAAGTTGCTAAACTAGTGTATCAACATCCTGCCTTCCTGTCTCACGCTGGGCCAACATGACCAAATAAAAAAAGAAGTTGAACCACAACACTGAGGAAGACTACGGCCTTCATCTTCACGACCACCAGAGGGACAGAGATGACCTCCTAGCAACAGTGCGCGCAGTCGTAGAATATACCAGGATGTGCTGCGTAATCCTGGAATTACCAAGATATAAAAAGGGACCCTGGCAGGGGTGAGGTGCGCGCCGTTGGCGGAGCCGAGACTCCCCGGCCGCCCAGCGCTGTTTTGTTTGCTGTTGCTTACTCAATAAATTCCTTTCTATTATTAATGCAATGCTCTCTGAAAATTAATTAAGGGGGCAATTTATAACACCTCCCACCCACTGGCTGAGGAGATGAGTCTTTTTTTCCTCACTAACGCCAGTCCTGGTACCCAACTGTCTGGGGACTAAATAATGTGAAATAACTTTTGATAAGGAAAAGCACCCACCTGTTGATCAGAGTGATGGTGATAGCTGCAGAGGCTCACCAGGGCCAGACATTGGGCTTCCTTCTTCCCTTTGTGGTCCAATTCCCTGCAACAGTATTGCCACCTTCATGTAAAATGTTCTGAGGGCCCAAAGGTTGCCCTGAGAACTGAGGAACTCTCCCTTTCCCAAAACTGAAGCCTGGAGTGAGGTGCTGCCTGCTTCTGGGTTATAGGTCCTGCAGAACCTGCTGCCATGGATGACACCAAGCTAAAACAGCTCTGCAGGAGTCTGAGGCAACTCTGAAGCCTGTCCTGTCCTGCTTTTGTGCTTGAGGAGGATTATTTCCACCCCAGTCCCATTGCTCAGCCCTATGCACAGTAGTTGGCCAGGAAGCCAGGCATGGGGATGTCAGGACAATGCCTGTGCTTAAGGCCTTCACCTGCAGCCAGCTCAATAAGTTTTGTGTGGTCCCCGCCTCCTCACACCGCATGGGCAGGGTGTAGTGAAGGCCACAGCTGGCCAGGCAAGCCTCTGCTTCGCAGCATATCCTTGGCTCCAGGAGACAAATTTTGAGTTTCTACCTCCCTTGTGTGTCTCACCTGCTCCAGGAGCAGCGCTCCTTGCCCCTGCATCTCCTCGCCCCAGCACCCAGCGGGAATGTCCTGTTCCTGGGGTGGAGATGTGGTACCTGCTCTGTTACCCCCAGAAACATGCTCAAGGGGTACTTGGCAGAGCATTGCAAGGACACGTTGGTGAGAAGCAAGCTTTGTTTTCACTGCAGTTTGTCTGAGCCTCGAAGCCACCATCAACACTTCTCCACAGGCAAGAGGATTCATTTTCATCCTGCTTCTACTCCCCTCCCAGCACTGCAGTGTGCTGCTGCTTTCCAGGGATTTGGGCAATGTGGTGAGCGTTACCTAATGTTTAATGTTATTGATTCTTACTACAGTCGTTTAAAGTACAGGAGTGAGAAACTGGGATCAGAGAAAAATCCGAGGCAAGGCATATCATGCCTGCTGGCAAGAAGACACCAAAATCCTATGAACCCTGATGTGCTGGTCTCAGGGAAATGTAAGGGCTCAACTCTTTGGAGCAGGAATAAGGAACTCCATGACAAAAGCAACTGCAAAGGGAATTTTAAATTAAGTAGGGATTTTAAATTTTAATAGCATTTAAATTTTAAATAGTCTATCTCTCTGTAAAATGAAAGCAATATTTCTGTTCCAATACAAAATGGACCAGATCCTATGCAGCTGTAAGTTGGTGGCCCTCTGTACTGGAATTGAGGGAACTTAATTGATTTGTAGCAGCTGACAATCTGCCAGTTTATGCTCTCTCCTGGAAATACACTCCTCCAATCATCTGTCTGGTAGTGCAGCCTTGATGTTTCATTAATTTGCAAGAAAGCTGCTGCCAGGATTGACACACGCTCTGGCAATGCGGCTGAACAGAAAAAAAAAATTGCTCTAAAACTTGTTATCGTCTGTCATGTTATTGAAGCTAATTTAAAAAGCATTTCCCAGGCTCCCAATCTCAAAGGATCACTTAGGGATGTTGTTTTTCTTTCTGTGTGTATGTTAGGAAACCACTGCTAGCATTGTGTTTTCCAGGCTCTGTTTCTTTTAGAAGAGTGAGGGCAAGGAGTCATCGTGGAGGAATGGGAAAGACCCTTCATGCCCTGCCAACACATGACTATCCTCTACACTCAGAGCTTTGTCTTTCACAGTGTGAAATGACTCATTGATAAAGGTTTTCACTACTTCCTTTGGGAGATCATTAAACAGCCTTTCAGGCTTCAATGTTAGGATGTTTTTCTTGATAGTCAGCCTAGACATTGCTCTGCTGTTTCCTCCCATTGCCCCTAGTTACACTTCGTCCCACCCTAAACAACTCCCTTTCCCTCCTTGTGCTGATATGCATATTCTCAGCATATCAGAAAAGGCTGGGGAACCAACACGGAAATAACACATGAGCTGTCTTGTCTGCAGAAAAAACTTGCACTAGAGGTCCTGCCATGATGCTGTAACCAGGAGAGTGAGGAGAAAGGAAGGTATTTGCTGCTATGTTGGCTGTGCCTAACCCAGTGTGATGCCTATGAAAATTAATGGGTTCAAGGGTCCTTGGGAACTTCACAAAGCTCTCTGTTAGGCAACTGGACCTTACAAAGGTGTGCGCTCATGTCCAGCTCCCTTTCACCAAACAGTGCCCTCAACACAGCCAGTGTTTGAGGTAAGGGGATGCAGCAGGTTTAAACGACAAGGCTACTGTGGAATCCACCATCCTTCGGAAAAAGAATGAGCACAGGATTGTAAAATGGCATCAGGGGCTGTCTTGAGGGAGTTAACTGGATCATCTTCCACCACTAGCTTTCCCACTGGAACCTCACAGATCTTGTTTGTCATAGTGATAATGTGGGTTACTGCAAAAATACCAAGTCCAACAGAAGCAAAAAGATCCCTCTGGATGAATCGCTAATATGAAAAAAACAAACAAACAAACAAACAAATAAACCATAATAATTAATGGCAACATTTTGTCATGATCACAAAATGAAAAGTACTTGAAATTTGTGTTTATTGACTTCTACGCAGCAGTAAACAGCCTAGCAAAACAAAAGGGAAGAAAAGCTGACAAATGTGAGGCTACAAATGCAGTGTAAAGGAGAGCACAGAGCAAACAGGCATGGCTTTAGTGGTCAGAGATGCTCTTTGTCTCCCTGTCTTAGTGGGAATTTTGCAGCTCCCTCTACGCTATTAAGTGCAACAGAAGTCTTTTTGGCTTTGACTGTCTTCCAAATCTGTGCTTTAAATATCTACCTCAGTTTTGGGAAAAAGTTCACTGCTGCCAGATCTTTTCTTTTTCTCAGCTACGCACATATATTAGACGTATGATTTAAAGGCACTTCTCAACATCCAGACAAAAATGTTGACTTTTGTTTTTGTAAATAAACAGCAATGAGATGTTTAGCTCAAAACTGCTGCACTACAATATTAACTGTAGGAAGCCTTGTCTCTGCAGAGCTGGAATTAATAGATGTTTGGCAATGAAGAGGGAGCTCATGTAGTGCCTTGGTGTGATCCACACAAGCAGATTCTGGAGGAAAAACTCCAGTATTTTGTACTCACACTTATTTCTCCACATTATGCCTTAAAGAATCAGAGCAGGACACCTGAACAGCACTGCAGGGGTTAATGTTGCAGAAAGATTCAAATGCAAGTGGCCAACAAAACCCCTTAACTTCAGAGACAGGAAATGGGAATTATTTTGCCTCCTCCTATATGACTTCAGCTGACTTTTTCCTCACCTTTTTGGGGTCATCAGTTGAAAGCTTTGAGCTTCTTTGGCTTTGTTGCTGCTATAAGGGTCATTAACTCGAATGTAAAAATCAGTGAGGTCAACAATATGTCTCTAGGGATGCAGACTGGAAGCCCACAAAAACTGTCTTTGTCCTTCACCAGAAGCACAAGCATTTCTGCGGCTGGCAGGAGAAACACACCTCTGTAGTCTCCTGTGGAGTGTTTGCTCGCTGTCATTCAGGTAAGGGGACAATTTCAAAATCCAGAAAAGATGCTCAAAGCTTAGAGACTAGTTTAATAAAGCCTGTGAAAAAACTTCTGTGAAGATCTGCAGAAAGAACAGGAGGGCACTGTTTTTCTTGCTGACAGCAGGACTGAGGCTGAACTGCAGCTTTCCATGTCTGGAAGACGATTAGGAAATTGAGGCTCAGATTTCATAACCTTCTCATAATGAGGAAAATCAAAAGGGCCTTTGGGATATCAACACTCACAGGTTTAAAGGGAAAATGGGACCTAAAAAAATTGCTTCGAAAGCCAAGCTCTAGACAGGACAAACACATTCCTGGGGACCAATCTGATTAGGAGAGTTCCTTTGAAGGGCAGCCATGATATATAGAGCTTTGTTTGGCTGTTATGACTCAACTAATCTGATCATTGCCTCCTCCTGGCCTCCAGGACACCCCGTCTGACCAGCTCTCTGCCTACCCGTTTGAATATATGAGCAGCTTCCACTCCAGCTGATGGTTTGCCAGTAGCTCATAAGGCTGGAGCAGAAAGCAAACAATGACTGCATAAGAAATAGCACACTGCAAACTCTTTTCAACATCCATTTCTTCTTCAGGCAAGAGAAAGTAAAAACATTTATCTATATAGCATGTTTTCTATGTATATGTTTTCTCTTAAACATTATGTACATGCATGTATACATACGAAGTTTATAAACTATACACAGCATACTATGCATCAGTAAGAACATGGAATTACTGTGAAATGCTAATGATAACGATCTTTAAAGTGAATTTTATGGGACATGCCAGGCTGTACAGATAAAGCTGATGATCTCTGGTGTCACCACAAAGCCAGATCTCATTTCTTGAAGCAACAAGAAGCACAATTTTAAATCCTGCAAAGGATTTAAAAATAAATAAATAAACGATAAAATAAAAGATAAAATAAAAAGCTCGGACAATCTCTTCCTGTTGTTGATGGAATTAGTGATGGATGCTAGAGCAAGTGACGTGTTCGTAGCATATAGCTGTAAGATGGAGTGACAAAGTACTTCTGGAGAGCAGTGCCAGCCAGGGGGAGAGACTCTACATACATCACTCCACCAAAATTAGGCTGCAAGAAAGAAACAAGATTTCTCATAAATACTGGCAGTGCAAATAGCATTATATCAATACTTTTAACGATAACCGTGCTGATTTAGTTTAGCTTTTCTTTTCTCCTAGTAATCTTAATGCTCACGAGTGTTTCTGATTATTCATTCAGCAGGTCGTGTGACAACAGAAATATTTCTCGTGCCAGTACTGCTGCCTCAGCCCTGGCACCAAGGGTCCAACAAATATACACTCTGTGTTGGGATCCAGCTCCTGAGACTCCTATGGGGAGGCTATTTGGTGTCAAGGAAGACCATGGTGTTTTTTCCATTTGCATTCTTTCATTACAAGTTGGACTGCAAATGATTTTATATTTAACCCTTCTCTCAGCTGTACATTGATGGTTATTAGTACATCACATTGAAAAAAAGTCCTGTTGAGACCCCAGTAGTACAAAATCCAAGTCTTTCTCACCTCTCTAGCCTATGTTTGCTGTACCTGGCTCCTTTCTTTTGGAGTAGCAGTAAGGAAAAAAAAAAAAAGAAAAAAAAAAAAGAGGAATTTCATCCAAGAATATCAAGCAAAAGAAAAATTGAGATTTTCAATTTACTGACCATGGACCATGCAGATGGCATTATACTATTTTAACATGGCCTGGTTCTCAGTAAGTGATAAACTTTCACTTTTGGAAAAATCAATGGTTACTCATGGTGATCACCTAAATACCAAAGTATTGCAGATCGCTGATCTCTTTCCAAACAGAAAGGATCTGAATTGTTGAAAACAATGACACTCAGACAATTTTCTGAACCTCATTAGTCTACGTTTCCACTTTGCAGCAGGAAAAAGGTGTGTCCGAAGTTTAGCCACTGCACCAAGAACTTGCTGCTAATCTTTTGCCAATGTGAAAATGTATCATTTATTTCAAATTTTACTTTCTCCATCCCATCGAATCTAATGCTGAGCAGCAATTTAACTGTTGCTTAAGATATTTACAGGTATTGTCAATGTGAGATTAAATAAAAGACACTTTGAATAAGAACTGCCATGTGAAAAGTTGTCCCTGTTTGATGACTCTCATCTTATGTTAATTTTGTCTATTCCCCTTACACTCCTAATGTTAAATTACATTCGTCCTTAAAATGACAATATCAGGGGAAATATAAAGTCAGACTGCTGGTATTTTAGGATTGCTCTGTGGCAATGCCATGTGGTCATCAGAACTGTTCAGATCTTTTCTCTTGTTAAAATATCAGCCTTAAATACATATCCAGGAAGAATAAATGTTCTTTGATGGAAAACAAATTCCATTATGTGCAACAGGGTAAAGCATGATTACCTTTACCTGTTAAGTCAGGAGATCTATTCTAGGAATTAGTCTGCTGGGACCAAAATTTGCAACAGATCAGTCTTATACATACATGAAACCATAATTAAAAAGTGTCTGAAAAAGAAATAAATCTGCTATAGGCTGAGTAAGAGTAAGAGTATAGATTCAAGAGGTTTTGACTATATTGAATCTTTTCCAAATGATCTGAGTAATCATTTCCAAGTGTTGACTTTCCTGGATGAAAGCAGAACTAAACTGATACACACAAGAGGTATGCTCACAAGCTGAAGAAAGAGGGCAGCAAAAGGATACCTCATTCTCATCCACAGCACCAAGTGAATTTCATCTCAGCGTTATCTGTAATCAGCATAGACTTTTATGACGCAAAACCTTTCTGTATGGGATACTGACCAAAATAAATCTGTGCTGACATTGCATTCTGGATAAGAGACTGCTTTTGCCCTGTAGTAAGGGATGCATTTCTAAAGTCCAGGTGCTTCCTTTGGGATAAAGTTACCATTTTCAGAGAATTGCATTTTCTTGGGGAAGAAGTCTGATATGGCTAGTAATTAAAACAAAAATGTAGAAATTCTGACCCAACCTTGCATCCCATCTGTGGGTCCCTATCTCTGAGGGGAAAATGGATCCTAGCCCAGGAGCTGGCAGGCTCATTGAGAGGGCATTAAACTAGGTAAGAAGGGGGATGGGGCTGAAACAAGGCTTGTTGGAGGTGTGCCAGGGGGAACAATGGCAAGGCCGGGGGATAAGGCAATGGCCCAGCTGAAGTGCATCTACACCAATGCACGCAGCATGGGTAACAAACAGGAGGAGCTGGAAGCCATCGTGCAGCAGGCAGGCTACGACTTGGTTGCCATCACGGAGACGTGGTGGGACCAGTCTCACGACTGGAGTGCTGCAATGACTGGCTATAGGCTCTTCATAAAGGACAGGCAGCACAGAAGGGGTGGTGGTATGGCTCTCTATATTAGAGAATCTTTTGATGTGGAACTCGAGGCTGGGAATGATAAGGTTGAGTCCCTGTGGGTTAGGATTGGCGGGAAGGTCAACAAGGCTAGCATCCTGGTCAGAGTCTGTTATAGACCGCTGAACCAGAATGAGGAGACGGATGAGGAGTTCTACACGCAGCTGACAGAAGTTGCAAAATCGTCGGCGCTTGTTCTCGTGGGGGACTTCAACTTCCCAGACATATCCTGGAAGCACAACACAGCCCAGAGAAAGCAATCTAAGAGGTTTCTGGAGAGCGTGGAAGATAGCTTCCTGACACAGCTGGTTAGTGAGCCTACCAGGGGTAGTGCCCCACTAGACCTTCTCTTCACAAACAGAGAAGGACTGGTGGGAGATGTGGTGGTCGGAAGCTGTCTTGGGCAGAGTGACCACGAAATGGTAGAGTTCTCTATTCTTGGCAAGGCCAGGAAGGGGACCAGTAAAACTGCTATATTGGACTTCCGGAGGGCTGACATTGAGCTGCTCAGGACACTGGTCGGCTGAGTCCCTTGGGAGGTGGTTCTGAAGGGCAGAGGAGTCCTGGAAGGCTGGGCACTCTTCAAGAAGGAAATCTTAATGGCACAGGAGCAGTCCGTCCCCACGTGCCCAAAGACAAGCCAGCGTGGAAGAAGACTGGCCTGGCTCAACAGAGAACTGTGGCTTGAGCTTAGGAGAAAAAAGAGGGTTTATAATCTTTGGAAAAAAGGGTGGGCCACTGAGGAGGACTATAAGGATGTTGTGAGGCTGTGCAGGGACAAAATTAAAAAGGCCAAAGCTCATCTGGAGCTCAGTCTGGCTACTGCTGTTAAAGACAACAAAAAATCTTTTTACAAATACATCAACGCAAAACGGAGGACTAAGGAGAATCTCCATCCTTTACTGGATGTGGGGGGAAACCTAGTTACAAAAGATGAGGAAAAGGCCGAGGTGGTTAATGCCTTCTTTGCCTCAGCCTTTAGCGGCAATACCGGTTGTTCTCTGGATACCCAGTACCCTGAGCTGGTGGAAGGGGATGGGAAGCAGAATGTGGCCCTCAGTATCCATGAGGAAATGGTTGGTGACCTGCTACAGCATTTGGATGTGCGTAAGCCGATGGGGCTGGGTGGGATCCGCCCAAGGATACTGAGAGAACTGGCAGAGGAGCTGGCCAAGCCGCTTACCATCATTTATCAGCAGTCCTGACTATTGGGGGAGGTCCCAGTTGACTGGTGGCTAGCAAACGTGACGCCCATCTACAAGAAGGGCTGGAGGGCAGACCCGGGGAACTATAGGCCTGTCAGTTTGACCTCAGTGCCAGGGAAGCTCACAGAGCAGATTATCTTGAGTGTCATCACGTGGCACTTGCAGGGCAAGCAGGCAATCAGGCCCAGTCAGAATGGGTTTATGAAAGGCAGGTCCTGCTTGACGAACCTGATCTCCTTCTATGACAAAGTGACATGCTGGGTGCATGAGGGAAAGGCTGTGGATGTGGTCTACCTTGACTTCTGTAAGGCTTTTGACACTGTTTCCCACAACATTCTCCTCAAGAAACTGGCTGCTTGTGGCTTGGACTGGTGTACGCTTCACTGGGTTAGAAACTGGCTGGATAGCCGGGCACAAAGAGTTGTGGTGAATGGAGTCAAATCCAGTTGGAGGCTGATCACTAGTGGTGTCCCCCAGGGCTCGGTACTGGGGCCAGTCCTCTTTAATATCTTTATCGATGGTCTGGATGAGGGCATCGAGTGCACCCTCAGTAAGTTTGCAGATGACACCAAGTTAGGTGTGTGTGTCGATCTGCTCGAGGGTAGGAAGGCTCTGCAGGAGGATCTGGATAGGCTGCACCGATGGGCTGAGGTCAACTGCATGAAGTTCAACAAGGCCAAGTGCCGGGTCCTGCACCTGGGGCGCAACAACCCCAAGCAGAGCTACAGGCTGGGAGATGAGTGGTTGGAGAGCTGCCCGGCAGAGAAGGACCTGGGAGTGATGGTGGATAGTCGGCTGAATATGAGCCAGCAGTGTGCTCAGGTGGCCAAGAAGGCCAACAGCATCCTGGCTTGTATAAGAAGCAGGGTGGCCAGCAGGGCTAGGGAAGTGATTGTCCCCCTGTACTCAGCTCTGGTGAGGCCACACCTCAAGTACTGTGTTCAGTTTTGGGCTCCTCGCTACCAGAAGGACATGGAGGTGCTCGAGCAAGTCCAGAGAAGGGTGACAACAAAGCTGGTGAGGGGTCTGGAGAACAAGTCTTATGAGGAGTGGCTGACAGAGCTGGGCTTGTTCAGCCTGGAGGAGAGGAGGCTCAGGGGTGACCTTATCGCTCTCTACAGGTACCTTAAAGGAAGCTGTAGTGAGGTGAGGATTGGTCTGTTCTCCCATGTGCCTGGTGACAGGACAAGGGGGAATGGGCTTAAGTTGCTCCAGGGGAGTTTTAGGTTGGGTATTAGGAAGAACTTCTTTACCGAAAGGGTTGTTTAGGCATTGGAACGGGCCACCCAGGGAAGTGGTTGAGTCACCAACCCTTGAGGTCTTTTTAAGACATTTAGATGTAGAGCTTAGTGATATGGTTTAGTGGAGGACTTGTTAGTGTTAGGTCAGAGGTTGGACTCAATGATCTTGAGGTCTCTTCCAACCTAGATGATTCTGTGGTTCTGTGAAAATGCATCAGACTGTCAATACACTGAGCTCTGCCACTGTTACCTACTGACTGTGGGGATGAGTATCTCCTGCACAGTGCTTCACTCCAGCAGCAGCAGCTGCAGCTGACTGTGCTGTTGCAGGCAGGCTCACAGAGCTGCTGAAAAGGAGCTCTGTGAGCAAAACTTTATAAAAAAAAGTATATTTACAACTGAATGTGGAAGACAAAACTTTACAGTTATAATTTGCTTCTTATCTCAGAAGATCCAGTGGGAAACCACATCTTCCAGAGACAAGATCCAAAGTCATGCTACATGGCAGCTCAGATCTCACGAGTACCTTGTGACCAGCACCTTGGGAGCAGAGATGTCCATCCAAGCTAAGGCACTCTTGCTCCCTTCATCCACACATGCATCATCACTCAGCACATGCTTCGTTGTAAGGCCACACCTTTTAGATGGGGTCTTTTATAAGAGAAAGTTGCATGCCACATTGTGGAAAGAAGTGAATACATATAGGTACATTACACAAACTGCATCTAACTGCCCTGAAGAACAGGCTATGAACACTGCACAACTAGATTTTATGCTTGCCTTTCCCATTGCTTATTTTGACCACTCACAATGTAGCTGGTCCCAGGTAGTCTCAGTTCTGCAATTTATAATAGGTGTTTTTTTTTGTTTGTTTGTTTTTTGACACATCACAGAAATCATATAGTTCAGTTTCATTTTTTGTGAAACACACTCATATTTGTCAAAGGAGAGAGAAATTATACTGTAGTTCATACAGATATCTGTCTTTTCAATTATGCTATAACCTCTTTATAGCTCTAGGTGGGTCCGAAGCCATGAGTGTAATACAGAAGCAGCAAAGAAGGACAGTAAGCAAGTGTTTTTCACTTCATTTCCTTTCTCACAGATCCATCGTAAAGGCAGGTATCCTGTCCAAGCTAGTTATGTAGGTTTCCTCTCTAGTCTGTGGATATAGGAAGATACCTCCAGTGGGAAAGTGATCCTGTCAGTCTTAGACACCTATTTTTGGATAGAGTGAATCATCTTCTAGAAGCACGTCTCTAATTGCTGACTACCAATGGAGCCCAGACTGAGACTAGACATCTAATTTTTTGATGTCAAACGTTAAATGAAGGAAGTCCTACTCTAAATCACAGCATCATTATGTTTCAATCCAAACAATTTGTTGCAGTATCTTCATGGTGTAAAGCCGACACTCTGTCACACAAAGACAATTAGAGATAATGATAACGATTCTGAGAATAAAATGTAAAGCACTATTTATTCTAGAAATGCCAATTTTAAAATAGGACTGATCAAGCTTAGGGAGATCTCAGGAAAACTAGGTGGCAATCTTAAACCTTGGCAAAGAAAACCAGATGCTACCAAGTCATGCTGTGCTTTCGCTCTATCCTTGAAAATACAGTAAAAGCTCTGGGTATACTTCATACATTTCTTTGCTATTCCTCGTGCTTGGTGCCCAACACAGTAAATAAAAATTATCTATATATATAAGATTTAAAGCTCTTAACATGCTGCATTTATATAATTTTTTTAGTGCCCCTTCAGTATATTGAGAAGACAAATCAGCCTTAAGAACTGTGTCCCCTCTGAATTGCTTTCTTACGCAAAAAAATATGGTTAACATTGAATTTGAGTGCATCCCAAACGTGTGTACACAGTGAAGTTGACACATGCTGCTTTTATAACAGACCACATCACCAGACAGGAAGCTCTCTGCTTCATGGAAATTAAAGCCAGGAGGACAGATATCATCTGTGTGTATGGGCACAGAGGGTGAGAAAAAAGAAACAGTCTATGAAGATCTAACAGTCTAAGAGTCTAAGAAACTTCCAAAACTGCTACACGCCTCTTGGCAGGAGCCTGCCTTCACATAGCCACTATGCACCTTTTGCCTTGTGGGTGGAGGCTGGTTTTCTGTCTGCAGCATCTGCTGACTCTCCCCACCTCCGCTCCAAAGTGGCTGCTTGAGCTGCCTTAATCTTTGCATCACTTCACAATAATAGTGGTGCCAATGATTAGAAAAACAAAAAACAAAAGCACATTAATGAAACAAAACATTCGTTTTACAGCCTCCTTCCCCTTCTGTCAGCCAGCTAAAGGCAACTTCAGCGCAGAAGTGTTTTCCTTTCCTCTCAGTAAGGTCTTTTCCTGCTGGAGTTCCAGCCAACTCCACCGTTTTTTTCCCCGTCTACCTGAGCTCAAGCTAATTAGAAAACAGTCTTTGCAAATGATCTCTGGGGGATCACCAAACTTGAAGTGAGTTTTCAAGAGAAGGAATACAGTCCCAAAATGTATGACTTATATTCCAGTAGCAAATTCTCATGACTTTGGGTCAGATCCTTTGATGGAGTAGTCTGGCAAGGTTCACTTCTGACAGCAGAGGTACGCTGGTTTATACCAGCTCAAAGTTTCATCTTGCCTTTGTTTACCAAATGAATGCTGAACCTCCAAAAAGCAGTGAGGTTAACAAGTCATGCAGCTGCAGTCTTCCGTTACTGATAGAGAGGCATAAGGGATGTCAATCTCACTTTCTTCCCTTCCCAGCAGTCCCCTGTCCCACTGGCTGTACATAGATGGGGTTCTTTGGAGAGCCTTCTGCTCTCATTAGCTTCTCCACTGCTGGGGAGTCATTAGATTTAAAGCAAAAATGGGTAGATCTTGTTCACTCAGCAATAATTACAGAAAAATAGAGACCGATAAATTCCTGGAAGATAATTGCTATTGCTGGTGGTAACAATTGAAACACGAAGTCTGCTGCTCTGAAAAACCACTGTGTGCAAGCTTGTTTCTAGCTAAGAATTTCTTTTTACCAGGATATTCTTGGAATAGGAAGATTTATGTGCTTCACATCTCTTTGTGCAGCCCTACATAGAGGGAGAGAACCTCAGTGTGTGCACACGTGCCTGTGTGTACATGCAATATCTCAGAGGATGCCTTTTCAGAACAACCAAATATATGCTGCAGTATTAGTATAGAGCATATCTTGTTATTCTCGTCACAAATTACGATGGGGACACAGAGCTACTCCAGCTGGGTGTAGCCATTAGTTTACTACCTACTTGGCAGGAGATATATACAGGACTATCTATATGGCACAAGTGGACTATGCACCACGGTGCTCAATTCAGCCATAAAAGTGCTCTAATTTATTGAAATAGTGCGGTTGGATGACACAAAAACTAATCAGGCTAGTGATTCCACTACTATCTGGAACAAATCACCCCCCTGCTTCACCATATCTCTATCTAGCACATTCCTCCATCATTTAGAAACAATCTCAGTGCTATTGAAATGTGCTAGATAAATGGCATTTGAAACTGAAGTTCTCTGTGCTTCCATGGAAAAGACCTAACTAAAAAGTGTCAATGTATTTTCAACCTTGCAATAAGACTTTGTGTTATTCCTGCCAACAGAAACAACATTACAGTTGACTTTCCCTTTCCTCCATACAGCCTATCTGGCACAGACAGGTCATGCCATCAATCTGGAGAAATCCAAGTGGTTTCTGGTTCATTGCAGAGCACAACCTTCATGAATAAAGCTATGCTGAATGAAGTTATACTGCTTCCTCTAGCAGAAACATATGTGTGCCAAGACCTAGCTGATCTGCTAAATCCCAACAAACCTAAGCTGGCTTCACTCGGTCTCGGTGCTGGTGTGGGTGGCTCTATACCATGCACCTGGCTGAAGAGGACAGGGTGCAGATATTGGCATGACTCAGGAAAAAGTGCACCTGAGACCAGCAGAGCTCATGTGCCAATGCCCAGCATCACTCTGGACAGCCTGAGCTAGCTCCCTGCTGCACCACTCAGACATCTTTCCACAATGCTGCCCACCATAACCTACCGTCTGTGTATAACCTTGATTATTTGATCACTTAGATTTTCCTAGACCTTCACTACCACAGATAATGAAGAACCAACTGTCTTTACAAAGTACTGCAATCTAAAAGATTGTCAGTGTTATTTTATAAGGGTGTTCAAGTGCTAGGAAATTCTGGCCATACCCACTGAAAACATGACTTGAAAGTTCTTTTTCCAGCTGCTTGAGCATATGCAACACCCAAAAGGGATGGAAAAACTGGTCAACGGAAGGCTGTTAGCTCTTGGTGGAGGTGGAGAGGAGTGGAGCAGTGAAGTATCAGCCAGTCTTGCTGTGATCCAATGGCATTCTTCCTCTTGTCTTCCAGAAGAGCCTATAAGAGGGACAGGGTATTTTGATCCCTGGAGCTCTTCAGTCCTATTCCATCCAAATGGTGCCAGCTGTGAGGATGTTTCCTGGCCTTTGCCTCTCCCTGACAACTCATTTCACAGGGTGTTATCTTTATTGCATGCTTCAGCTGTACCAATAAAGGTGGAATAATAGGTAAGGCAACTACTAGGCCTCATTCATTATTAACCACAAGCACATCTAAATCAACTAGCTGGAAGTGCTAGCTGGTTCATGACCTCCACCAAAGCATGTGGCATTTTGGTTTTGGGTACCCAGGAATCCAATGCTACCACTTTGGAGGGCAGGACAGAGTTGCTTAAGTTGCATTTGCAAGGAGGTTTACATTAGACAGAAGCTTTATAGGCATGTGTGTTTAAATGAGTTTGAAAACGAGAGTTTGTAGAAATGTTCTATGGTGTATCCTGTTTAGCATTTCCTTTTGGAGAAACTGGCAGAAAAGCCAAAGGATATGGTTTCGACAAAACCAATGAAATCATGGAAACAATGTCAATTCACTGTGGTTTGTGGTTGTAGTGAGCGATGCCATCATACAATCACAGCAAACCATGGAGCATGTAATTTAGTGAAATGTGGCGTAGTTATATGGCAAAAATATTTGTCACGCAATAGAAATGGTTGAAACAATCAGATGCCTTTTTGTGTGCTGAGGCTTCTTTGCAGCACAGTGCTCTGCTCGCTGAATTAATTAACTCTGTGTCTGCAGGTTCCTGCGGTAAAACCTCGCTTTACAGGATGAACATGACTAGGTGCACCTCAGCCCTGCACATTACTTTTCCATTTGCAGGGTGTTTTTACGGGCCCAGACTTTGCCGAAGACACAGTGTTCTGGCCCCAAAGGACATGTCTTCAAAATACATTTCAAGTGAGACTGCATCTGCTCTTTTGGAGAGACACAAGTCTAATAGGCAATCTGCTTGATTTATGTACCATGAAGTATGATTAGAGTATGGATAAGATCCTCGTTCATTACCTAATTTCTTTGAAATGATGAACCTGGTGTGTTTGTTATGAGATACTAAACCAAGAGTAAAAGGACGTTTTCAAGGCTGGCTCTAAGCCTGTACTTAGCAAATCCTTTCTTGTTTTTGTTCATCGGATCTCTGAGAATGCTGCAGAATGATTTTTCCCCCTTTCTAAACAAATAATATATATATATATATGTTAACATTACATAATCACTTTTGCTTCAGGTACTTTAAAATCATGCATCATTTAAACTTCACAAAGGCATTACATCCTGAATTCAAATGAATTCAAATGAATTCAAACTGAGGTAAATGGGAAGCTAAGCAATTTCCTTGAGAGGCTGAGCTGAATGTACAAGTCCAGAACTTCCATTGTGTTAACTAGGACACTGCAGATCCTTAAGCATTCTCAGTTTTTCTGGAGTGAAAAATCAATGCCATCATCAAAATGCACTATAAGGGAATACAGTATGTTATTGACAAAGATACATTGTCCAGAGACTTCAGTTTTATGAAGTTGCACTGAAGAAAGGAAAAGCAATATTTTAAGAGCACAGAGACATAGCTCTCTGACTGGGGAGAACCTTTATGGAAGAGATCTTTAGGAGCTGATCCAAAATCTACTAAAATTTCACACTGGCTTAAATAAAGCTTGAATCAGGACCCAAACTGCTGTATTATGCAGATATTTCTCAAGTTTAGGAAGTGACAGATCATTCTGTGCATATCTTAAATGAAAGAATAGGAGCAGCAAAGGGAAATAATATCTGTAAAAACAGAGCAAGGAAATGGTGGAAGATCATTCATTTGTCACTTTCTCTTTTAAAAGAAGACAGAGGGGAATGAGAAAACAGTAACTGGGAAATGAGGTGCACTCCAGATCTGAAAAGGCAGTGTCCATAAAAGAAGAGAAGTCTAACAGAATATTCATGGAGAATTAATCTCTCTCCCTCTCTCCCCTTCCAGTTCCTCTCTAGGTATATGTAAATCTTTATCTAACGTTAAATATATGTACCTTTAAGCTATTAGAAATCTTAAAGAAAAGTTTGACGGTTTCCATGTGATTTCTATTTGTGTTACTTAAGCTATTTATTAAAAATCTTTTGAATACACTCTACTAGTCTTTATGCCTACTCCTCCACTAAGGCAAAACAGCATTTATCCCCTGAAATCATACCAACATCACAGATTTACAAGAGGGCAAGACCTCAGGATGTTGGGTGTATAATGACTGCCATTTTGCAGTATTCAGAGGTGCTGTAGAGCACAGCACCAGTGCACCACTGTCTGAAATGGGGAGGGACTGCAGCAACTGGAAAACATCACACAGCAAAGGAAAACAGCGTGCTGTAAATCTGTGTTGCCATTGTGGTAATTGCTTGGGACTAGGAGAAGGTGGTAGCAGACTTTCTTAGCTGCATGAAAATTTTGAGCCTCTGCTGCTAAGTTTTACCTAAACTTTTCCCAAAGTTTCAGTAATAAAGCCTAAGATTTTTTTCTTAGAGGCGGTGTGGTCGATAGAAGCATGCCTCAATAAATGATATTGCACACCATGGGGAGTTCTTGTCTCTCCTTTAGCTGATGCTGTGGTCAAGGTCACTGTTTGGTTAGTTGGAGGTTGTTTTTTATATATATTGAATATAACGTAAAATTCACAGAGGACAGAAGCAGCAGCTTTTTACAGATCTGGGCTGGAGCTGCCAAATTCAGAGCCAGACTCTCAGCTGGCATACAACATACACTGAAGTCAGTCAATTTTCAGCCAAGAAACACAGACTTGGGTTTTTGCATCCTTCAGGAAAGAAGAGGGGAGATGATCCAGGTCTTGTTTTTTTGCTACTACAAACTATTAGTTGTTGAGACTGAATTTAAACTATCCATAGGCTGCATGGTTTTATATGAATTATTAGTGTTAGTTACTCTCTGCTGAGCACTGATACTTACTCAGGGAGACATGGAGGACTATGCTGCCCTAGAAAACAGAATTCCACTCTTTCCCTAGGCTTTGCAGAAAAATCACAGAATTGGTATCAACAGACCTGAGCTCTAGCAAAGGTGATGCCGCACACCTTGTCGGAAGTGTTGCTCCTGCTGTGTTTAACAGAGCATTGCCCATTCACCTCAGAGAGTGTGTGAAGAAATTGTTCGTGAATGTAGAACACGCCTGGGTTTTTGTATATGATGTGATATATCTGCTGCTGGCTGATTAGCTGGCCTGCTGCAGCCAACTTCAAATATGAGAAGCCAGACCTTGACTGAACGAGATTTAAGTTAGATGATTTCTGTTGCCTTGTATTATGGCTTTGCTCTGGGTTTCTCTTTATCCTGTTTTGGCAACTCTATCCTCACACTGCAGATGTGGAGAGGGACTCACCACACGTGAATACCCTCAGAAGTGAGGACTTGGAGGAGGTGTGCTGGAGGTACCCCCTTGAGCTCCTCACCACCCTTCAGACCAGAGCTCAGATCGTACCCACCTCACCACCTCTTTTTCCCCAGTCCCCTGCATCAGTCTACAACTTCCTCGTAAGGGGGTGTCGAGAGGCAGGAGACCTTTTCTCCGTTAACACCAGCAACAGGACCCGCGGGAACGGGGTTAAGCTGAGGCAGGGGAAATTTAGGCTTGACATCAGGAGGGGGTTCTTCACAGAGAGGGTGGTTGCACACTGGAACAGGCTCCCCAGGGAAGTGGTCACTGCACCGAGCCTGTCTGAATTTAAGAAGAGATTGGACTGTGCACTTAGTCACATGGTCTGAACTTTTGGGTAGACCTGTGCGGTGTCAAGAGTTGGACTTGATGATCCTTAAGGGTCCCTTCCAACTCAGGATATTCTATGATTCTATGATTCTATGATTTTATACGGTCACTCCTAGACCGCTGTAACACCTCAATTCAGCACTTCTCAGGGGACTGGAGAGGCCCCAGCCATTATTTACATGGGACTGGGACAAGATGGGGTCAGGGAGCCTGTTTAAATTACCCCAACCTCAAATGGCTGCCCTACAGACTGCAGTATTGTCTAGGCTCCCCAAAGCATAGCGAGCTTCATTGCTGCTCACCACTTTTTATTAAAGGTTCAATCACACCTTGAAACTCATATGAACCATCCGACTCCCTGTAGGATAAAAAATAAAAGGGGAAAGCTCACAGACAATCTATAAATCGTAGCTGGTAATGTACCGGTACATTTGTACCACATGCATTTGTAATATCCTCTTGATAGCATACATTGCAAATTCATCTGTGTAACTGACATATTGGTGAAAATGAGGACTTGTTCTGAAATCACTCAAGGCCAAAGTTTATTGGATAATTCACTCACAACAAATAACTCACTCAGTGTTATGAACATGTGATGTAATGTGCTTATTTGGTGACCTCTGTGAATGATTAGTTGCCCTTAACCCCACTCTTACTGCAGTGTTGTTTACCCTCAATAAAATTACCACACAGCTGGCATTATTTGTTATTGCTTTTGACACTCTCAGTGGAGGCATTTACAAATGAAGTGGTACAGAGACTACAGTATCATGAAGGCTTTTCAGCACTCTAACAAGACAATGAGAGGAAACTTGTCCTGCCATTTCTTGTGCTCCATCTGTTTTGTGGATAAAAGTTATCCACGGCTTGGACCAGCTTGGAAACTCCAAGGAGCCCTGGGTTTTGCACGTACTGAAGCTTAATGAATTTTGCAAACTAGAAAGGAAAATACCACAATTAAAATATTTGATGATGCACCACCAAAATGATGTAGTTCACTCATTTTGAATTGGAAGTTTAGGCTTGTGTATTTGTAATAACACTTCACAGATAGATGGCTATTACATGTTCTGTAGTTGTGCATTGTGAAAACAATGAAGTAAGAGAAGATCTGATGCCTTTCTGGATAGAAATTATTGGGTTTGCAGAATAGCTAGCTGAGAATGATCAAGATTTATTGGGTTTGCAGAATAGCTAACTGAGAACGATCAAGATTTTGCCATGGCCTTTAGCTTTGTTTAGATTGCAAGACTCAGTGTGTGTAAACAATAAAAATAAATAAACAGAGGTTAGAAAATCAAAGAGTATGGAAGAGAAGTGATGACAATAAAAACAAACAAACAACAAAAAAACAAACAAACAAAAAACACATTCTCTTCAAACACAGGTCTCAGGCATGTGCACAGAGCACAATGTATGTCTTTAATGCCTCATGTCGTGAGAGGCTCTCTCCAGTTTGCTGCCTGCACCTCTACCTTTTGTTCCTGCAATTTCACAGACTGAAGAAACAGCTGCTCCCAATTTATTTAATCATCATTAGCCAGCATAATCACCTACCCATGTTCACTGGGCCAGCAATGCAATGTTACGGGCTTATAAAGCACCTTCTGCACCACGTGTCATTTTGAATGTGCACACATGTACTGTTTCCGTACAACTCTGCAAGAACTGGTTCCAAAGCTGAGATAGATGGGACTGACCTTTCCAAAATGTAATTCATAATTAAAGAAAAGAGAGAAGCTACCCTCTGTCTAGTTTCTAGCTTGCAGCTATTTGTTATGCTTATGTTCGACCTACCCTGTGAAATGGTCCAGCACATGGTACAACAGCTGCAAGGAAGGTAAATGACAATAGAGACCCCCTAAAACTAATGTCAGCTAATGAAATAAAGCTATTTACAGAATTTAGTTACCTCCCAGCTGTTTAACAGGCTGCAGTTCAGGTTACTTTGGGATAAATGGAAACCAAAAATAAGGTTATGTTACAATGGAAGAAGACACCAGTGTCATTCTATTGTAAATGACGTCTGCTTGAGTGAGAGAAAAGGCTGTATAAAAAAAACAGGAAAGCACAAGTCCTATGCTTTGAAAGTCAAAAGAGGCATGTAAAATAATACACCTCCTGTTGCTTAAGTCATACTGATCCCTTTGAAGAAAGTATGGAAAATAAACTCACAAAGCTTTCAGTAATTAACTTATCAAATCATTGTATGTATGGAGTGGATCTATGATTTTGGTGGATTTCCATGTCATTATCGCTAGCCAGCAGTGATCTTGCAGCAGCTGCCAGGCTGGCAATTCAATTTGCATCCTCGCTTCTGTGGGACCACAAAGGATTTGCAACATGCACATGGGCAGTGGCCCTGCACAGCTCTGCAAAAACTGTTGTCAAAGCCAATACCAAAGAGAAACGGGATGTAAAGCAAAACATTTTGAAGGTAGAAAACTACAACAAATAGTTGGAAGAGACTGAAATCCACACACTTAAGGAAGAGACAGTAACTGCCTACAGGAGGGTAGATGGATGAAGTAGCTAGATAATGAAGTGGGAAGAAACAAGGAAGGGGAGCTAACGAGGGAATCTAGGACAGGAGCCAGTCAGTAAAGATAGGAAGTGTCTGGTCAGAAATATCTGAAAACATACCTGGAGGACACCGAGCCTTGCTAGCAGAATTGCCATGCAATGCATTGAGAGAACAAGATGGGATGAAGGTAAAGCTGTAATTCCTCAGGGACGTAAACTGAGGTTGCACAGGAGAGTCTAATTCTGGCATTTCCAGACCTCTGTGCACACAGTTCCTTATTTCTCGTCTTAGTTACATTCCACTTAGCACTGACAGAGACACTTCAAAATGGGCCCTCAGCAGATCAGATAAAGTTGGTACAGCAAAGTGATGATATACTGAGTAACAGAATATATGTACAGACTACTATATAGTCATCCTTTAAGTGTTTATGGCTTGAGATTTGAAACCGTAAAGATGTATCCAATGACAAATTTATTTTGGCTTTAAGTTTTGCTATGAAAGTTTTTCTCAGCATGGTGGGGAAGGAAAGATCTGTCAAAAGTATAGTCCTTCTGTAAGGTTCTGGGAATGCTTTTTCTTTTGGCAAGGTTACAAAGTGGGCTTCTGCAGTGTGCCGAGATTCACCAGAACCCTTCCTGTCTTTCTAAGCTCTGTTATATCTACTACATTGCCAATAACTGTGACATAAATAGCATGGGATTTTACTTTGCTTTTAGAGCTCTATCTAAAGGAAATGCGCAGTGATACATGGACTTGTACCAACTCTCTGGGTTTATGCTCAGTAATATCAACCTACAGATTGGGCAATACGTTTTTAAAGTGCTCTCAAGTCTGTGAGGGAGTTCACTGTGTGTTTTAGAGTCTCCTGAATGGAACATGCAGCAAAACTGAGATTCACCAAGTATTTTGTTTAACAGAAAAAGAATCAGACTAAAAGAAAACAGGGCACTCTATCCACAGTGTATTTCCTGTACAGTCCTGTGATTGTGCAGTTATTGCTGAATCGAGTCAGATTTCCACTTCTATTGTTTGGCACTTGCACCTGAATACTCCCACTGTCAGTCATCACTGTGAAGTGTTTAGGGCCTAAACCCATGAGTGAACAGGGTTGGTGCATGTGATGTGAGATTAGATATAAGAACTGGTACCTGGATGCTGGCAAGGCTCCACATGTGTCTTCTGTTCACACACGTTTCCATGCAAGAATACAATATCACTTAATAAGCGTATTTGCTAGAGATTTTTTAATACGCTCATATTTCAAGCTGTGAGGAATGTTTTAACAATTCGTGTCCATAAAGATCAGTCCTGTCTGCCTCTGGGCCCTGCACTGGCAATTTAATTCTTGAACCACAGATGCAGTGTATCCCAGTCTACCCCTCATTCTAGTCAATTTATCAAGTCCTCAGAAAATACTCCTCAAATTTATGAACCTGTTTGCTTTTGTTATTCCGGACTTCTATTTCTAACAGTTACAGCCTTTTTTTTGTCTTCTTCGAGATTAATTTAACACGGCTATAGGTGTGACTGTCCCTGTGAATGGCTGGTGAAGAATGTTTTAATTACTGGTGAAATGTCAATAAGAAAGCTATTTGTGTTTGTATGAAGTCTTTGATGTCTGGGGGTTTCAGAACAACTGATAACAACTAGTGACTGTTATGGGATACTATGCAAGCCTCTGATATCTGGCCAGGTGGCCAAGAGATTAAGAAGAAGAAAAAAAGAAGCTGAAGGACGGCTGGGAGACAAGACCTGCAGGGGATGTTCTATAAACTTGATACGGTGCCAAAGGAGTACAAAGGGGAAGGACGAGAAAAAAACTTGGAGAGGAAGACTACAAGCCTTCAGCATGAAAGACCCCTAGAGACCCCCAGAGGGACCACCAGAGATTGATACGCATGCTCCAGTAGGAGGGACTGGACCCCAAAAGCTAATTATAATAACCTGTTTTTTTTTAGAAGTAGTAATGAATATGTATTAGTCTAGGAGCATAAAAATCAGCTACTTGATGTAACTGGTGTGCGTCCTGGTGGAGCGGAGACTCCTGGTGCACCCAGCGCTGTTTGCTTACCTCTATTCTTTTAATAAATCCTATTTTTTTATTTAATCCTATTCTGAAGAATGAGCCATTTCTAACAATTTGGGGGCTTGTCCGGAATGGCTATGGTTCCTGAATTCTGATTTGATCTAGGAGAGGCGCCCCACCATTTGGTGGCTCCTGTTTGAGTCGGATCGGGACTAATGCCATCCTGAACCTGAATAAAGGTAAGCAAAGAATTTGATTTTTTTTTGAGCTCCCTTGCCGGCTGTTTTTTTTTTTTCCCGTAATTCTGTGCGCAAAGATCCGGACGAAGACGACAGGGTCGTTTGGATACCGTTCGGTTGGATTCCGGTGTCCGGGATCGAACCGGACGAAGACAACAGTTGTTTGTGGATACCGTCCAGTTTGATCCCAGACAAAGACAGCAGAGACGCTTGTGGATACTGTCCGGTTGGATCCTGGACGAAGACGACTGAATCGTAAGTGGATACAGTCCGGTTGGGTAAAGGTGCGGTTGCCAGTGTTTGTGTGTGTGAGAGTGTAACTGAGACTTCTAAAGTCAGCGTGGAGGTCTTTTTGTTTTCTCACCGGTTCTAATCTCCTGTGGGGGGGTTTGGCCGGTGAAGGGAGTGATTCTATAGAAGTGGTTCCTATAGAATTTGGGGATACGTGGGTGGGTGACAGGTCCTAAACCCCCTGCAAGACACTCTCACTGGGGGCAACCAAGGGCTGTGGGAATTGCCACAAGTAAAATTCCCAGATGGATCAGATAAAATTGAAGACCAAGGACCAGGAAGAAGGGAGCAAAAAGTCCATTATGAATAATGATTAGAAATTGGAACAATAGGGGCCCCAGAAAATTAAAGAGTAAATTAAAAATGATCCAGTATTATATGATAGAATGACCAAAAGAACCCTTAAGACCCCATGTATTTTGATCCACGGAGGACGGGGTCTGTCAGGCTTTGAACATTAATAGTGGAATACCTGTGGATCCGGAAAAGAGCAAGCTGAAACATTGGAATTAGAAATTAGAGAGCAATTGATTAAGAATGAATATGTGCTACATTTGTGCCTGTGCTGCACTTATACCTCCAGATAACAGGAGCCTCTCGGACCCCGAGAACCAGATCAAAAACAACCTCATGGTTTGGACTTTAATCAAGGGGTCTGAGATAAGGAGGACTGTTCACAAAGGGACAGGTTATGCATATGTATAGGAATGTTCATGTATATGTAACTCTTTACTAAAGCAAGTTGCCATGTTAGGCGTGCACAACTTTGGTAGGACTACCCGCCCCATGCTGCATGGCGTGCACAACTTTGGTGGGACTACCCGCCCCGTGCTGCATGGAACTGAGTAAACATACCTACTTTACAATCTTACTGATTGTGGAGTTAGCTTTCTGTGAGGCATTTTGGTGAGCCAGGCAGGAGACACTCTGTTAGGCTGCAGGATCGGCTGCAGCGCCGACGCCCCTAGGTGTACCCTGAGTGTTTTGCTCGGAGGGGACTCCACTCTCAGCTGCTCACCGCAGGAGCAAAGATCTCCTGAAACTGCAGACAAATGGTATGTTTTCAGCTGCTGGAGGGATACTAACTGGAGTGTTAATAATTGTATGTGTTTTTATGTATGTATTTTGTGTTGACAGCATTTGTGTAAATGTAAAGGTTTGAAACAAAGTGTTCCAAGTCACTTCACGAAGAACACAGTCAGAGACAATACTTATTTGGTTGGTTATCATTGTAAATTATATTCCTGTAGTATGAATGAAATGTGGTAGAGGCCTCTGTGTGCGATTGTGCTGTGTGAGTGAGATGCAAAGCGAGTGCAGAGTTCCGATCCGTGGGTCTGTACTCTCTGCAAGGGGAGTGGGCAGAGATGAACGAAGTGCGTGACAGACTGAAAAGAAGTGCTGTTTTATCCAAGTTTTGAGTGGTGGTGCCTAATATATGGGCCTGGCGATGTATCTTGTGATTCTATTTTTGCTCTTATATGCTTTGAGTGTGACAAGAAAAAGGCAGGAGCATGAGCTGACTCTACTGGCGCTTTCGGCCGTGCTTCCTGCAACATATGAGACCCGAACAGGCTGAGGCCCGCACAGGCTGAGACCCGGACTCGCTGAGACCTGAATAGGCTGGGAGCCCGGAGCGGCGCCGAGAGATCGAGTAGCTACGGGAGACCAGAGGCGTCAGTGGACACCGGTAGCTGATCCTCACCGTGAGGCGAGTTGGCACAGAACAGAGGGGCGGACATCAGGACCCTGCAGCCTGTCTGATGTGACCATGGAGGCAGCGGCAGCTGTGCTGAGCTGTGCTGCTTCACTCTAGCATTCTTTTTAGAAGAGGTTTATCTTGCAATGCAAAAAAGACTATTAGTCCCCAGATCGGTGTTATAACTATTACTAATGACGACTTAGCTCTATTGCGGGGCAGGAGTGTAGAGACACAGATTACACTGCCAAATGACCACCGGCAGGCTCTTTCACAAACCTCTTCTAAGGTTGCAGCTGGCAATGCCTGCAGCCGTATAGCAGACGTTACACTCTCTTTCCTAACTAGTAATCATGTGTCTCATCCATTTGTGGTGAATGGTCAGTGACAAAAAGAAAAGGGGGAGAGTAAGGGGCGACAAAGACAGAAACGGTACCAGGAGGATGCCACTGACACTAACAGCATGGGTAATAGGAGTAGTATAAGTGACACAAGTGACGGTGTGGGGCGGCGGCGGGCACTGCTGCGCTGCAGGGTGCTCTGCCTGCTGCTCGCCCTCACCTGACTGTGCACTGCTGCCGACGGTGCTAGAGCAAAATGATGAAGACTGCTCAGATGGCAGTGATGAGAGTGCTTGTGTGAAGAAGATGTGTACTGAATCTGACTTTGTGTGCAACAGTGGTCAGTGTGTGCCAAACAGATAGCAGTGTGATGGGGATCCAGACTGTGAAGATGGGTCTGACAAGAGTGCTGAGCTGTGTTATATGAGAACATGTCAGGTAAATGAAATCAGCTGTGGTCCTCAGTCAACCCAGTGTATCCCAGTGTCCTGGAAATGTGATGGTAAAAAAGACTGTGACAGTAGAGAAGATATTGTGGCAATGTGACTTATAGTGCAGCAGAGTTCACATGCAGTAGTGGGCAATGTATTTCCAAAAGCTTTGTCTGCAGTGGTCAAGGTGACTGCTCCGACCACTCAGATGAATCTTTGGAGCAGTGTGGCCGCCAGCCTGCACCTCCGGTGAAGTGTTCTGTGAGTGAGGTGCAGTGCGGCTCAGGTGAATGTATCTACAAGAAGTGGCGATGTGACAGAGATCCTTATTGTAAGGATGGAAGTGATGAAATTAACTGCCCTTCTTGGACCTGCAGGCCAGACCAATTCAGATGTGAAGATGGGAACTGTGTCCATAGGAGTAGGCAGTGCAGTGGTGTGAGAGTCTGTCCGGATGGCACTGATGAAGCAAACTGTAACAATGTTATTCAGTGCTCTGGACCTGGCAAATTTAAGTGCAGAAGTGGAGAATGCATAGATATCAATTAAGTGTGTAACCAGCAGAGAGACTGCAAGGACTGGGGTGATGAGCCCCTGAAGGAATGCAACATAAATGAATGTGACTGTCGAGAAGAGAAACTGTGGAGATATTGATGAATGCCAAAACCCTGTAGTCAAATCTGTATCAACCTGAAAGGTGGCTACAAATGTGAATGTAGCCATGGCTATCAGATGAATCCTGCTACAGGAACCTGGAAAGGGCCATACGGCAAAGCAAATTACATAACCCTTGCTTAACTTGTCAGAAGATAAAAAAGAAAGTGTTTCAACAAGCAGCTACGGGAGGGAAGAATCACTGAACCCCCGATGTGAGGGACTGTACCTTGTTTTACTGACTACTTTTACTGACAGCTGTGAGAACCGCAGAAAGGGACATTTCTAACAAAGCTACTAAAATCCTATAATGAACAACAGCTTTCTCCTGTCCTACGTCTAAACACTCTAATTAGAGCCTGGAATTCACCTTCAGAGGGAATAACTGTATTCTCTTAGCAACTCTTACAAACCATTGAAGAACCACTAGGCTAACCTTCTCCTTATTTCTGTGAAGTCCTGTACACAAGCCAAGGGACCTGTTTACAACTTCTCTGACCTCTCCTGAAGCCAGAGTGCAGTTAGTGCACAAATATCACCTGGGACACCATCAGTTCTGTGCTGCTGTTTCTAACCATCATGTAAGTAGGCTGATGAGTAGCTATGTCATAACTGGTTTGGCTGCACTGCCTATAGATGCAGCTTATACCTAAACATAAGCCTAAGACCAAAATCCAGCCATCCCCGTGCCATCAGCTTGTTTTTCAGAACTACCTTTCTTCTTCTATAACAGTTAAGCTTTTTCTGGAACAGTCTCTTTCATTAAAGAGTACGACAAAATACAGAGTGGTCTTTCCCAACATTACTTAAATAGGATAAAACTGGATAGAGAATTTCCATGCCATGTAAAACAAAGTAAATACGTAGGATCAGAAATAAGGTGCAGACTTAATATCCTGGTTTTGGAACACCTTTATTTATCCTACAGTTGGGATTTATCCTATCCCATCCTGTCCTGTCCTGTCCTATCCTGACCTTTAAAACAAGCCTGAGGAGGGGTGTGAAGAACTGAATTGGATAGCATTACACTAAGCCTGTCCTCAGAGGTCTTTAGAAATGCCTGGTTTTATTTCGGGGTGCTTGACACTCAGTTCATACAAGAAGCATTACTGCTAGCCTTGGAGACAAAAGTTCTTAAATTCATAAATCTACAATGCAAGGTATGTAGTTGAAAAGAGTACTTTTATGCTACCCATCTAAATTTTCTTAACAGTGTCCCATCTGTGTCCCTTCAAGTGCCCATACAATCAATTCTTTGCTCTTGGGATTGCTACTAACACCCCACAAAGTGGTGTGTTCTCTGCTAGGGACTAAACTGAGACCTATGAACAAGTCCCACATGGGTTGCAGTCTGCTCATGATAACTTGATCGTAACAATCCATGCTGCTGACACACAAGTGAGAGAGCCTTGACAATTAAATCCCAGTCATTAGCATCACCATGGCGGTAGCCACTTAGTCTCAGCACTGGGCATGACTGCAAAGGTATTTGCAGTGTAGTGGAAGTAAATAAATAATAAAAAAAAGGTACTGTCTGCTCCATCATCTCTCTAACAGTAATCTGGAGTGTCACTTGTTCCCGAGCTATTCCAGACAACCTGAAATGCACTGAGGAGGATAACAAGAGTAATTCTGCATGAGTGTTGTGATAATGGACTGTGTGCCTGTGCCCAGCTTATTTGGATTGTTTCCATTACATTGCCTCAGAACATAACAATAGGTACTGCAGAAGAACCAAACAGAAAACAGGAGGATTGCTTATGAACCACCTTGCTGACTTGAACTCTAGATTTAAAATATATATGCACCAGTTCACTAGGACTCCTCATGAGAAAGAATTGTGGGGACTGCAACGGTGGAGAAAGGGCTCCTTCTCCCCCACTCCTGCAAGCACACAGGCTTGCAGATAAGCTAGTCCCTTCTCCCGTCCTCTGGTTTCTGGTAGCTGTCATCTCTACTCTGCTTTTTTTTACCCACAAAGCAGACAGCTGCAAAGGGATGGACAGCTACACTTCTCATCTGGCCCCATCAAGTAATCAAAGGTCACTTCTCAAATATGCTAAGTTTTCGCCATACTTATTGAAATGGAAATAATTACTTGTCTGTTCAGAAAAAAGGCACGTCTTGCCTATTTAGTTCCAAGGGTAAATCCTCTTGATTACTGGAATTGGGATTTCCTTACATGCACTACTGTGAAAAGTCCAATTCAAGAGCAGCAGAAATTACTCAGGAAGTGCTTAGCAGCAAAGGTAAAGGAGAAAGGAACAAGTGTTTTTAAGGATTGTAATGAGTACCAAGCAGCAGACTGATTTCATTTCTCTCTCTCTCTCTTTTTTTTTTTTTTTTCTTTTTCTGCTTAGGAAACACCTGAACCAGATTGATGCCTCTGCTCCTGTTTCAAGAAGCTGAATGTTTGAGGTCCAGCAAGGTATTCTTTTTTTGAGCCAACAAAATGCCTTACAAGTTGCTGTATCTCCTTCTCTCTCCTAACAGCTGGTGGCTGGATACCACACCTCAGGAATTCTACTGTTCATTAGGCATGCATTTCCTCCTCCTAGAGAAAAGTAAAAATGTAGCACATATTAAGATGTGAACATCTCTCTGAGATGGGCTGAACTGGGGAGGCAGATGGCATCCTTACAAGTGCAATGTTTTAAGTGAAGTTTTAAAGAGTAGGGTCATTGCAAGCTTCCTCACTCTATCCCAATACAGTACTGCCATCTTGCCTCAAGTGCCTCCTCCTGCAGCCAGAGGGACCAGATAGTAGCCCTTTCCCACTTTGATTCCTTTTTTTTTTTTTTTTTTTCAGGTTGTCTACTATGGTAACAAACCAAGAAAACTCCTTTACTAAGCTGGCAACTATTGTCTATTGAGAACTGGGAGGAGGCTCACAGTTCCCCTCAATATCAGATTTCAGGGGGGAAAACAGGAGTTTCATGTCATTCTTAAGTCTGAGTTCGGTTCACACTCACAGGCATTCCCATATGTTGACTAGATGTCTAAAGACATGTTGTCAATAGGATAGTTTATGAAGGTCTTTATTAAGGTGGTCTGTGTGGAAGAACTTCCTAGTATAGCTGTATGACTGAAGTTATAGTGATTTAGCTACTTCTATAGATATTCACTTCAAAATAAAGATGATTATTTTCTTGTTTAGGTTATGCCATATTGAAAGTGACACAGACAAAAAAAGGACACTCTTGTTGTGAATAAGACTACTCATATAGTAGGCATCCAGTGATTTAATTTTACCTGTTCCCATTTCCAATGTAAAAACTACCTTTTCATGGGATCAAACCTTCTATGTTTCTGAGTCAGTGGTCTCTGGGGTCTTGGAATTTCCTGTCTACTGTATGATTTCATGATTGAGAAGTTAGGACTATATGGGCATTATGATTGTTTCCATAAGAACATAAGACCACAGTAAGTCAAAAGACTTTCCACTCGTATGTCTTAATAATAATTTTTTACAGCACCACAATACATAGTAACATTTGGAAAAAAAAAAAAAGAACAACTGTCTATAACAATCACTAGCAGTACAATATATAAAGTCACTGTTATTCTTTGAGGTAATTAGAACATGGATTTGCATGTGCATGTGAAGCCACACTGCAAAGCTACACTTGAGTCACTGTGTCTTCACAGGTGCTGTATGCACCTCACTTTCAGAAGCACATCCCACAGTCCTGTATGCTGTAGCAAACTTAACTCTTCTGCTATTCTTTCTCCCATGCAAGAGCTTATAGATATGGAGCTTACAGACCTACTTATCTCTATCTCTACTGGTTCAGATAACTCATCCACGCAAAATGGTAAGTGACCAGCCCAAATGAGAGCTTCCCTTGGGGTTTAAGCTAGTGCTTTTGACAGTCTGGCCTGATTGAAAGCATAACTCTATCATGTAAAAAGATTTTGCATGTGGGTGAATAAGTTTTGATAGGGATACCTGAAGGAAAGCTTGACTCAGCCATGAAGCAAGGGCTTCTAACCAGGGTTTGATGAGCTGCTACAAGTCAGCTAAGCTAGTGACAAGCCAAAATTTTAACATACTGTAATCTGAAGTATTCTCTTCAATCTGTTCAGTTTTGTTTGCTGAAACTAAAGCAAGTGTGTCCTTCATCTTATTTTCATTTGCTCTGACAGAACTGTGTGTGCACAGTCAGTCACTGCTGATAATATTACACGTCCCAAGATGTTTTCTGAGCTGTGAAGCTCTTACAGTGCAAATCAACATCAAGCCCATAGTACTAAAGGCTTCCTCCTCATAAAGCTCTAAAATGCCACTTAGTTGTCTTTGGCAATTCTAATATTTCCACTAAACCCTGACTATCATGTAGCAAATGTAGAGATCAGAAAGCAAGTTACTTGGTCATAGTTTTCTTGGGTGGCCAACTCACTTTACTTTAGAGAGTTTCTCAGGAACTGTGTTAGTCTTAATCAAAAAGCATTTAATCTAGTGTCACTGAGAAAAACATTAATTCACTGTACTTCTAAAGTACCTCTCATATCAAGATAGAAAAGCCTTTTCACAAGCACTGCTGACTCACAGTGCCCCTAGGAGATATGTGTTATTGCAGTCATTTTACACTTTATGTATACAGTGAGCAGAGAGGCACAAGCAGTAATCATACAGTTTCTTTTCTTCTTTCTACCCGATGTATATAGGCTGGCTATTCTTACTATTATTAATTATACACCATTCTAAATGTAAATAGCACTTTGGAGAACATTAACCATTTAGAGTAATATCAATACATAAAGTATAAATCAGTTATTATGGCCATAATAATAAGTGCATAGCTTAATGGGGAAAAAAATGCACCAATTATTGCAGCTTAAGTAACAGAACCTGAGAAGTAGAGATAGGTAATGTGAATACTTAACATTTCACGAGACATTTCCAACATCTGCATATTTATGGATATTTTGTACAAATAAAAATCCAGAGATAAAAGCAAAACAGCTGACTTCAGGAGATGAGTCTAGAAATCAAGAAGTTTGAGAGAGAAATTCACAACAACTCAAACTAGAGGGTCTACACATTTACAGGTGAGGGCTTCAGAACAGACACTCCAGGCCTTTAGGTAGGGTAGTGCCTTCTGTTTTCTAGATAGAATAGCGTAACTAAATTACAACTTTAAGCAAAAGTAAGATGCAAACATAAACTTCTCTAGACTTCCATGTGTGTAGCTGTGATCAAGTTATATTACCCAAACCCAGATACTTTGTATTTGTAGTTCTGGTATAGGTCTTACTCACCAAAAGAAAATTAAAATTATTTCCAACAAAATAGATCAACTCTTCTATTCGGAATTATAGTTTGTTTGTTGGTTTAAAAACTCTACAGTTCTTTTCTTGTTGCTGTTTGTTTCTGTTGAAAACTGAGTCGTAGAAACTTTACTCACCCCTGCTGACCAAGTAGGCCTTGTTCTGCATTCCCCCCTCTCACAGCTGGGAACTGAAGGATCTTTCCTCCAGCTACTTCCTGCATACAGAGTGCCTGTAGATGACAACAGTCATTATTTCCACACATTTACTTTAAAAAGAAAGTCAGTTCAGGAAACAAGCATGCTAATAACAAAAACCCTGTTTCCTCTGACTTTATGGAACTTTTTAAATAAAAGCCACTCTGGGAAAAATACACAATAACATGCAAGGTCACTAGCTGTCTCTAAGATACCTTTACTTTAAAGGATCAATCTCTCTCTTGCAGGATTTTCAGTTGAACTGGATTTCAGTAAGCATTGGTTAGCCAAAATCACAGTTGGATTGGCTGTCCATGAACAAAAAGTACTTCGCAAAAGCTTTAACAGCCTCTGAACAGAGATCACGTCATTTTTTCTCCTCACTGTCATTTTCCCTCCAGTTGATGCTCTCAGACTATCTGTCTTATACCATCTCTGCAAGTCTCACTGGAAAAATCGTCATGTCTTTGGCTCCCTGCTGTCGCTGTCTGCAGTTCTCCATAAATTCCTGGCAGGCAGGGAATAAGAATTTTTACTCCTTGACCCTGAGTTTCTGTCAGTTCCTTGAGCTGTGTTCAAACCTAATCTCAGCCCTGGACATACTTTTACCATAGAATCAGCTTTTAAATGGATCCATGTTTCCCCTGTCATGAACACTACCTTTAAGCAAGTTCACTTGGAGATTTCATAAACACTGGGTATTGTTATTATATCAGAGCAATTTCCAGAAGTGGATCTCTGGACTCTATCACTCCCTTGTATGACTTGGTCACAGACCGAATGCTGTAATGGGTGACAAGAAGATAAAGGGCCATCCTTAGTCATGACTTCTTGAAGGTCAGGTTGTTCTGCCAAAATTATCCGGGAGAGAATTGCTTTTTCACAAGCCAACTTGCAAACACAGTTTTCCCATAGTGATCAGCTTGCAATAGAAGCAAAGGACAATAAATGTACCTTTCATTCAGACAGATCTGCTGATATTTCCAGGGGACATGTGTGCTTAGAAGTGCTCACATCTCAAAAGCATTGAAGCTCTCCAGATTTTTCTCTCAGTGGCAGCCAGAGTTTGCAAGTGCCAAATGTGTTAGCACTTCTCAGTGCAGTGACGACATTTGGGCTGCAAAGTGATGCTAATATACATGAAGCAGGTCAGTGTTGCTGACTTTCTGAGGCTGTAGACAGTATACCTGCTACACAACCTATCACCTCTGGACACCTACATCAACAGTGGCAGGGGTATTTTGGTTTCTCACAGTCTTAAGAAAGTCTCTCACCAACCTTTATCTCTCCTCCTTCTCAACAAAACCATGTATAAATCCTTGATTTTCTTTCAGTGTCACTGGAGTACTCATAATGTAGCTCATACTGAAACAGTGAGTTGAAAGAACATTGCTTGCTTATGTTATTCAAAGACATTGTACATAATGTAATTTATTTCATGTTTTCTATATTTGATAACAAAGAATTATTAGTCTCTTTGATTTGCCCAAGTTTTTCCCTCCCACAAAATTTTAAGTCAGAATAACTTTTTTTTTTTTTTTTTTTACCCTGGAGCATCAGAGATACACAAATGCACATTACATCAGTGGTTTTTAAGCAGTAAACAACAAATAGATAAGGAAATAATTCAGACAGACTGGCATTCTGCCTGTCGGGTAGGGAAGCATACTGTCAAGTCATAAGATATCATGGCTGAGAAAGCAGCAAAAAAGAAACCAGAATTCCTACGGTCATGACAAAATGATGGTAGAGCATTTGGTACCTAATAAATGATGTCAGGATACTTTCATAGCTTTCTGCTAACAGAATTGTTTTCTTTACTGGATCATCCTCTTCCATAGCTATACTGACCCTTTGAATTCTAGATTAAGTTTCTAACCCAGTGAGAAATTGAAAAGTTTTTTTAAGGTTTTGAAGGCTACAGAAGAACTTAAGCTGGCAGAGGGCACATAAACACACAGGTGCAGACTAGTGGAGCACATGGCTGTCAGCCAGGGTGAATGACATTGTACTGAGCAAGCTGAGATGCTTTCCTTTATGTCTTAGCAATGATAAGCACAATTCATAAATCCGCACTGGTTAGCTGATCTACTGGAGAAAGTAGCTGACTTAATTTCGTAACATAGGATATTGCTGTAATATTGTTTGACCTCTTGGTACTCAAAAAGTGCATCTGCATGTTTGTACATCATTTACACTGGCCAATGTTATTGCTCGGCCTTGTCTGTAATATGTCAGAATCCTGAGAGAAAACAGAGAAATCTGTAAACGTTTCTCATTGTTTACTGGAAATTACATGGGTGGTCCCACAATGTACAAAAGTCCTTGGGCAAGTAAAGAGAATGAATGCTTCATGATATGAGTGCATCTTGTCTCATTTGACTCTTCTTTTCTGAGCAAAAAGCATGAGAACTGCTGAGGAAAAAAAGAATACTAACAGGCTAGCTCCATTTGCTAGAGAAGAAAGTTGTAGGAATTGGCTCATTTTCACTGAAAAATGTATGCTAAATACTTTTCTTGTCTGCAGGTTCAATTTGCCACTGAAAGCTTAATTAACGTTCCCCAGCAACAGGGAAACATTCAGATTCACAAAATATGTTGGTCTTGGCTGAGGCTTCAAAGTGTTCTCTTTACAATATGCTCCATGGCTATTTTTAAACTCCTTGCAAAGTTCACAGCTGAGCATTTTGATTCAGAGTGAAATTCATCAACAACAACAACAAAAATATCATCACAACAATGTGTTTCTGAGGAAAATGGGATGAACCTGAAATGATGAGCCTGAAATGCAAGAAGCTTGGCTTAAACACTGTGACTTATGGCAGGAGCAACTTTTCCCTTCCTATCAGTCTAAGAAAAAGAGGATAATTGGAAACCAAAGAGATTGTTCAAAGAGTTCGGGAGTGTTTTTTTTTGTTGTTGTCAGCACCAAAGAAAACTGTGCACAGCCTCAGGAGGGACTCAGAAGCCAAAGTGGAGGAACCATAATGTGCCAGCTGAAATTTCATATTGGTGGATAGATGCTGAGAGGAACAGCCACTATATACCCTACCATCGTCTTATCAACTGCAAGGACTCAAAGTAAAGCTACAAGCGTAACTGGGACAGGATAATGCAACTCCTGTTCTGTAGCAGTTAGAAGGACAAATGCTGAGTTGCAAACGGAGAGGCAAGGCAAACTTCTTTAAACACCATCATGTCACCGAATGTACTTTGTTCTGTACAGATTGCAGATTGATGCAATTAACATACAAAAAAGAGGCCAAAAAGATAATGTTTGGGATATGATCGTATACTTCTGGGATATGATCATATACTAAACTGATTTTGAAAAGCATAATTCAGTATCTGAGAGGAAAACGTAAAAATACTTTGAATCACTATTTTGATTCAATAGCATTGACCTAACATTGCTATATTATGGCATTAGGAAAATAAATATCCATACTTAATATTGATTAAAAGTATGTTTGCAGCAGAAAATAAATGTGAAGTTAGCAATACTGATTTCTCTAAGTCTCTGATATTAGAAAGCATTTATGAACAAGTCTGAACAGGGAAGCTTTTGTGAATCAAGAACTAAGCAAGACTGTACTTATGCATACTACTGTGGATTGCAGTTGCTCATAGCATTTATAAGCCTGCTAGTTAAAAGTTTTGAAGCAATGAAAGAAAAATCAAAAGAAAAAATAATAAAAAGTAGTCATATATTCAAAAACATCATTCCATCATATATTTGAAAATCATCATTCTGCCACCATCACTAATAATGTCTAAGTACTCATATAAATCTGCCTGAAGATCTTGTAATTTTTGCTTTGTAATAAAATAAGAATGATGCCTACATCTCTCTATATATTCATTTATGGAAAAATCCTGCAGTAATATGTACTACGCATGAATATTTATCAGAGGAAAATAATGGTTGTACCCATATTTAATTTTTAATCTGATATCTTGGATATTATTAACTTTCCTGACAGTATTAAGAGGAATAATTTCATACTTCAGTAGTGAAAAGAACTGCAAATGAACCATAAGTAAATAGAACTGAATTATCTTTTGCAAAGATCTGGGAAAGAGAGACTAAGGGTATGCAAGTTGCATGAGATTACCTACAGAAAATCAGACACATTTAATGCATGGCAGACCACCATGCCTTGAGTTCTGCCTCCAGAGTTCCCACACTTTGGAGATAGGTCTGTGGGCAGGCCCTGTCTCTATGCCTGCAGACTGGGGACATGATTGCATTACACTCTCAAAGGTGTTTTGCTTTGGTTTCATGTTGCTTGCTTTACTGAGAAAAGTTTTAGCCTTAATGATTGCAAGGAAAAAAATAATCTTGAAAACTGAAACCAAATGTAGCCTGTGGCAAGAGTGCTGGCCTCCATCTGCAGGGATGTGAGAAGAGACAGGAATGCAGCAAAGAAGACTGTGTGCAGTTCACCCCAGCTGTGTCATCAAATTCCCTTTGGCTCCCAGGAGAAGCACTGGGGGACATCCTGTGTGTGCATGTTGTGCTCTGGGTCTGAAGAGGACTGTTCCTTTGCAGTGGAGTTGCCACTCTCCCTGCCCATGGCACTCAGGTTTACATCATGGAGCAGTATTGAGTGCATGAGCTGGATTCCTCTTGAATGAAACCAAGCCACAAGATGTTCTCCAAAGCAGCTGCACCTCAAGCACTCTGGCTGCAAATGGGTGTTCAGATGGAAACTACTTTGAGCAGTCTAGTGGTGAGCATGAGTGGGTGTCGCAGCAGCCTGGGAAATTCCATGCCCAAAAAGGACCTGCACTGTGCAGATGTAGGTGCCCCCTCATGGTCTGTTGGACCAGCCTAGAGCTGGGACAAACTAAATCACCCTTAAAATATGTATAGGGTGAAGGCCAGATCCTCAACACCAGGGGTTTTGCTCTACAGACTGTCTCCTCTTTGTCCACAGCATTTGTGTATTGGAACACAACCTGTGATGCTACCAGCAGCCCCAGTTTACAAGTGCTAACTTCTTCCCAGCTTTTCCCTGTCTGAGAAACAAGCAGAGGAGATATGGGAGACCCAGCTCTGCAGAAGATCAGAGCATCACAGAAAGAGCCAAATCAAGTTTTAAGAAATGGGAAAAATCTTTCAAACAGATGATCCTACCATTACGACAGAGCAGGAAACAAACCATGAACTCACTCCATCAGGTCTTAATCTGCCTTGCCTGGATTTGGCATTTGAGAAGGATGTTCCTGCATGGTTATTATTCAGATAAAGCTAAGCATAAACACTTTCCTAGCTCAAGCTGAAAGGCTTTTCATAGGCTGGCACTCCTAGAAAAGGGGAAAAATTCCTGAGAACTACATGGTCACTTATCCACACCAGTCACAGACTGACCTCGTTAGTACATTCAAAGAATTTGACTGGCCTAGTTCTAAACACTCACTAAATAAAGAACTGTTGCAAAGCTGTCCTCAGGAGCTGGATACCCAGTTCCTTTAAAATTAATTGGAACTGAGCACTTGAAATTTGTAAGTGGTTTAAAATACTAAATGGAGCAATGAGCACAACAGGAAAACCACACTACAGATCATTAAATCTATGTTTTACATACATATGCAACCTAAGCCTCCCTGCTTTTCACTTGTTTCTATTCCCTTCAGCTCTATATCTTGGATTGAAGAGTTTTCCTTCTTGCAGAGGAGATTGGGGTCCCTCTGTATGATGATCACCTTGCTTGTCAAACACACATCTAGGTCTTTTTAATCTTAATGAATCAATCTCCTCAGACACTAATTCACTTTGTCATCCTCCCCTGAACTATTTCCAGTATGTCAACAGCTTTCTGGGTTTGAAGCACCCAAATTAAACACTAGCTTTCTCACCACTGCCTAATTAGCAATTCACTGCCAATGTAAGAGTGTCTTTCTTTTGTTGATTCCTAATATTCTGTCTCACTTTATAAAAGCATTAATATTAGTAGCAATTTCCTCCCTCCATCTTCCCAACATATGCAGTTCTACAGAGCAGTGGTCTTCCAGGGGGTGTGCAAGACAATGCATTGGGGTATGGAAAGAAAATGTTTTTGTACTATTAATAAGTAAAAGAAAATATGTAAAGTATTTAAAATTTTGTTCATCTTTATCTCATCCTTTTTTAATTTCTATTTTTATGTAGTTTTTACAATGTACATATTATTACAGTAGTAAATGTATATAATTTATAAATAAATAAAAATGAATATACTGGGGATGTGTGTTGTATGTTTTTTTACAGGTAGGAGTGTTCAATCAAAACAGTTTGGAGAGCACTGCAGTAGAGTGTGGAGGTACATCCAGGTAGTAAGATATATGCATTTTAAGTACTCAACAGTTCGTGTCAGAAACTCCACCGTATCACCACTGTTCCATCTGCAGCCCATACTGTGTCAGCTCCTGAACTCACCTGGCACAGGGTCAGGCCTTGACGACTGACACCGAGACTGCCTGCACAAGCTGCTGCCGTCATTCCCCAGGGTTAGTGGTCTAACCAGAGAAAAGTGAGGATGGGTGGGAGAGTCTGGACTTTGGCACCAGGCACTCTGATTAGGAAACAGGCATGCAAAGGTCTTTTTTTCCCTGTAAAGAGAAATTCAATTAACTTTACTGTGTATATTTCTCACATTTTGCACATGCATGTATGTGTACAGGATATAAAAAATGCATCCATATTGTATTTATTACTGCATTATTTATTGTATTGCATTATCATATTTATGATTGCATTTTGCATAGATTTACTGTGTTTACTGCACATGTACATCAAATTTATGCTATCTATTTAACAAACAGCACAAATATTTGACATGTTCTGCTTTTACTTGTAGGTGGAATAACTGCAACTTCTATATTGTTTGACATATCACATTATAATTTACCATTTGCCATTGCTTATAATTCTGCCAGACTTGAACTCTTTGCACTGAATTTTTACATAATTTCTCCCTGCCTCTGAGTTAGTTTCTTTGGAGAGATTGAGCAAAAGTGATTTAGCCATTTTTAAGAACACAGCTTGTAAAGAACAGCCAGTCCAATTGATGGTGAAAACTGTTCATCTTTCTGAACATCTACAGAAAGAATCTAAAGAAATGTAGAGAAAAGCAATTACTTCAAACATGAGAAGAGGCACCAACCTTCTTTTTTTTTTTTTTTTTTTTTTTTTTTTTAAATATATCCAGATCGGCTAATCCTTTATTTTTAGACTACATGTATATCAACTCCTTTGCACATGCTTTTCTGTTGTGAACCTGGCTTTAAAGTCCCTGGTACAAACATTTTGGAGGGGACTTATAAAGAAAATAAAATCTAATATTGTGTTCCTTATTTAAAATAGTCAATGACTCTGCTCAGGGGTGCGTGACCTCTGCTCAGGGGTGCGTGACTGAGACTCGGATGCTCAACTACATTGTTAAAAATTTAAGCAGAATTTTACTTGAATTTTACTTTTCACTTAGTCTTGACTGACTCCTATCAGGAATTTGGGGCTGGCTGGATACCTGTTTGGAGATTAAGGTTAATTCTTATTTTCAAAATTCCAAACCTTTTAAAAATTGCTTACCAAGATGCTCTCTTAAAAGCATCCACTTACAACACTAGTCTGGCACAATACTGTAGTTACAAAGTACACTCAATGAATGTCAGACACCTTTTAATGAAGCTTTGTCCTTTTTTTCTTGTTTGTTCTGAGTCAGCCTTCTTCCACTTTCTATCAGTTAATGTAAATGCCTGTTTCTCTTCCCATTCTTCTTTTTGCTTTGCTGTTGAGAAAGTTGGTACAACAATGTTCTCAAAGTCTTCACTTTCCTCTTTCGCCAGCCATCCTTGTTTTCCATTCCAGTAGAGAGGAGAGTACCAAGACACAGCCTGAAAAAACATATCACTTCTTATTTGTATTCTGCATTTTTTCATCAAGTTAAGTGTTTATTGTAGATAAATCAGGAAGGGATAGGCACTCCAATATATTTCTAAAATGTCTATAAATAGTAATGGCAAGCATCAAATTCCAGATTTTTTTCTTTGGTCTTTGAAATCAATTTCTAGTCTTTAAATATATCTAGGGTAGATCCATCATGTAAGAGGCTTGAAATTCCACTGCTCCAATTAAGTGAATCAGACAAAGAAGAAGACAGAAGACATGACACCTTGGCAAGTTTGTCAAAGGCTGATAAGAAATCTCTTCTCCATGGCCACAGTGGATAGGACAGGAATGGACTAAAACCAAGACAGAAGATGTTCGGTTTGGGCTCTAAGAAAGGTTTTCTAACCATATGGAGAGCAAGGCACTAAAACAGATTGTCTATTTACGGAAGGTCTTCCAGAATTACTTCAGCAAACCCCAGCTAGGAACAATCCTGGCAGAGGTGATCATGTTTCCCTTTCAGCCTCTGATTTCCTGGCTGTATGGACAATGTAATAGCAAGTATGGACAAACTGAGCTTAAAGAGAAGTAAATATGAAATGGTGATACTAGAAGTCAACATACACTTCCTAGTTTGTAAGATGTAATTTATGCTGCCTTGGGGAAGCCGTACAACTTACACTGTTTATGAAAACCACAGGTCTTTTCCTTCTGGTCACCTCTTCAAGTTTGTATAGATAAAAATTACCAAAATCATAGTTGCTACTGGATAGCTATCAGGTAAAAAAATGGTCTTGGGCTCTTTCTCATTCCCAAGTAAATAGAAGTTTGGCTAAAAAAATTCAACCTAGTTGACAAGCCAATGACATGGGCAGCCATTGGATGAATAGCCATCGGCACAACTGGATCTTTCATGGCTGAAGTACAGTGGCAGAGGATAGGCTGGCAAATTGCATATTTGTAGCCTTGCCTTTAACTGTTGTAAGGATTTTAGCCCTTCATTCAACAAGTGTGTCATCAATCTACTGCTTTCTTCAGTCCTTCAGATCCTATTATCATCCATACTGAAGAGAAGTTAACAGAAATCACAGCTTTTCTATACTTGGATTGCTTGGACTTGATTCTACCAGGAGTTAAACAAAATCACCCTAAACTTCTGGAAGGAAGTCCAGCAAGAGAGTTGTCTGGATATGGGAACATGGTGGCTTTGCTCGGGGCACTCACTTGACCATTGGGGTCACAGAGAATGGTAGTACAGTTGAGGCTTGTCCCAGATGTCTCCAGGCCATTCCAAAGAAAATCTGAGGGAGGTCTGTGAAGCACTTTAGCATCTGCTGCCCAAACCTGCAAAGATCAAGCAGTCAGCACTTTAAAGTCAAAATGGCTCCTGGATATTTATATAATGCTGGGACTCAGTAAAAACATCAGGTTTTCCTTTTCCTTTTTGATTTCTGTAATGCTGGTCACCATTTGATCTGTGAAATCAAAGCTGAAAGAACTGTATTGCAAGACTTGCAGCTTAGTTATAGCGATTATTTTAAAGTACCTCTCCTGTGGATTAACAGAGATTAGCAAAGGCAGTTTTCAAGGTGTGATAGTAAATCCAGGACTTTCTGGTCTGGCTTGCTGAGGGTAAGATTAAAAATAGGCAGTTTCTTTTATTTGCTAAATTACCAGGGGCATTTGAAGAGATCTGTGATATCAGCTTTAAAATTCCAGTCTCTGCTTGATTCTGGATTCCCTCTGTTCAGGGAGAAGCAGCCTCAGCTGGGGACTAGTTTTTTGTACTTTTATCCTCATACAAAAGGTTTAATAATGCTGTGCTTTATAAATTGAACACAATTATCTGTGACCTTTATCACAAGCACAGCAGCAAAAGGACCTGTTACGAAAATACTTCTCTTATATAAGACAACCACAACATGCTTTTGCAAGTGTTATTCCTAAAGGATTTGTCATTTGCCATCTGTGAGAAAATGGCTCCAATCTCTTCCTGGGAGCCAAAACAATTCTCGTTCAATTTTAAAGGAAAAATACCTTGGGAAAAAAAAAAAAAAAATCTCTTCCAAAAGTGCTCATCATACAGCACTCTGCCAAAGTATATTTGTGGCTTTTTCAGACATACACCAGAAGACAGCAGTGACTGTGGCTCTTCTGAGCTCCTGCCAGCTTGCATTTCCAGCTTTCTTATAGGAGGGCTCATGCAGGGCTGTCCTGAACTTGGTGGTGAACATGGACTTCTCATTGTATTCTGCGAGGCCTTGATTTTCATGTCAAAAAAAGAAAATAAGCACTTGTGGTAAAAGAGGCTTTGGGCTATACTTCAACCATCTACTCTGGCATCTAATTTGAACATTTTGCCTTGGTTCATCTGTTGCTCTCACAGAGAGCTGGGGCCTGGAAGTCCTGCATAGCTGGCTCTCTGACACAGATGCTATTGTAAATGAATTTTAGATGCAAGAGTTGGCAACTTGAATAGAACCCTTTGAAATTAATAAACCAGCAGAAAACTTCTGCTTCCATTTGCTGAAACAACAACTGTGGTGAACCTTCTACCTCAGGCAGTTGTCCACCCAAAAGCCATTTAGTGATGAAGGGAACAGTAACCATGTAAATGACCTTAGTACTGATCACAGCATTTCAGAAAGGACCACTTCTTTTTTGATGGTTGGTGCTTCAAAGCCAGTTAGCTGAAATTTCTGGAGAGCTCTTCAAAGTGTCTGGCAGCCAGACAGGCAGTCAGTTCTAGAAAGACTATGTCTGCTCTGAGTGTGGGTACAGTACTTGGTATTTTCATCCCTGAGGTTACAGGAGGCTGGCTGCAGATACTGGCAGATACTCCTTAGCTACAGCTACAACTGAGTTTTGGTCAGTTCCAAAACCACCTTTGTTTTTATTCATGTCTGACCCTTTTTCATTACCATGGATCACAGAATTATAGAACTGTAGAATCATCTGAATATTTACTGATTTTTTTAACACATCGTTCTGGCTTGACATCAAAGGAAAGTCACACCATTAGCTTCCTTTTAAAGACCATCTGGTTCCAGCCCCCCTGCCATGGGCAGGGACAGCTCCCAACAGACCAGTTTGCCCAAAGCCCCATCCAGCCTGGCCTTGTACACCTCCAGGGATGGGGCATCCACAGCTTCTCTGGGCAGCCTGCTCCAGTGACCCACCACACTCATTGTGAAATATTTCTTCCTTGTATCTAATCTAAATCTACCCTCTTTTAGTTTAAAACAATAACCCCTATCACTAAAGACCCTAGTAAAAAGCCTCTCCCCATCTGTCTTATAGATAATCCCCTTTAAGTATTGAAAGGCTGCAAAACAGTCTCAACAGAGCCTTCTCTCCTCCTGGTTGAACAACCCCAACTATTTGACTCTTGGCATCTTAGGTCCTACCTACCTCTCTATCTCTTATTCAGGCTGACAAAAAGCTACATCTAACTCTCGGAGGAGAAGTCTATTTTGAAAAGCAGCAGCCCATGCACTGAATTTTTAACATATAGCTCTGGCATGACATCAAAGGAAAGAACATCATTTTATAGAGTGGCAAACTAAGGCACAGAGTTTCATTGTTTTGCCTGAAGTCACACAAGGCATAGTCAGGAACAAATGCTTTATGGTTTTCTCTGCTGGAAAACAGCTGTCCTCAGATGGTGGGCACAGACTAAAAAGTAATATCACTTCTTTAAAAATTCTCAGTTGAAATCCTACTACAGCAACATCTCAGAGTATGCACAAAACCATAGTAATAGAAACATTACTGTGTTCCTGGAAACAGGAACTTATCAAACAAGAACTTTTCAGGATAGCTTTCCATTGCTTGGCAATATAAAATGATGGATACATGATGAAAACGCCAGGCTTGTATTGGTGGTGAACACTAACTGTTCCTTCTGAATTCATCATTATTTATGAGTGTTAGCCCTTCTGAAAATACAAATTTTGTATTTGATTGATTTGATTAAAAGTTTGATTCTGTACTGCTAGACTAAGAGTGAACCCTAGTCTGCAAGGCAGAGACTGAAGAATGACACGCAGGTTCCCCCCACTCACTGTCACAGTGGAGTTGGCTTCCATCCTGGTCTCAGGGGGAAAGCAAAACTCAGCCACTGGTTGACCTTGGATGTCCTGCTTTAAGACATAATTCCCAATGTTTTCCTCTTTTTCAGGGGAAGAGTTCAGGATCTTTATAAAATGACCATCTGGATCAACTTCAGAAATTTTCACATTTCCAATAGCACTGAAAGAACAGAAATAGATTTGAAAGTGTAAAAGCCATTGCTTAGTTGAAAAAATACATGTTTCCAACAACTAGGCTAGATGTCAGTAATTAATGGTAAGTAAACATACCACAGGCAGAATACTTACAGTACTGCTATCTTATCTTTTATGTCATGCTTTTCAACTGATTAAAAAAAAAAAAAAAAAGCACTGAAATTAGCAGCATATTCTATTTATCTTTCACTCTTAGGTAGCATCTGTTACCAACACAAACTAAAAGATTCTTTGGGGGGCAAAAAAGTTATCAGTGTACCATTTGGTTTTTTTTTTTTTTTTTTTTTTTTTTTTTTTGGTCTAAATCTATGTAGACTACAAGCTCTAAGGCTGTCTTGTGTACTTAGACTATTACGATTACAGGGAGTTGTGTAGCCCTTTGTAAGTTTAGAAAATTCCTCCTGTTCATCAGTATACCTTACTCCTCCTGCCTCTCATTGTTTTTACCTTCCTGGAGAAAGACAGACCTCCATTATTAACTTGTTATTGTAAACTCAGGGAGGCTCTGTGCTACAAGACTGAGATTCCGTCCACCCGTTGTTTCAGAACTGCGGGATCTGTTTTGCATCTCCAGTAAGACTGGGGACTTCTTGCATGAGCAGGGGAACACTCAATCTCCCTTAAGCACTGGAAAACATATTTATTACTTGACTGTTCCTTTTAGTAGTGCACATGTCAAGAAAGTACATTTAAACACTCAGTCCCAGTCTGTAATACTCATCATAGGTCTCATTAGACAGGTTGTGAATGAAGTCTAAGAATTGTTCAGCTTTTCATGCAGCATCCACTGCAATTAATTTGATTACTTAGCATTGGTGCAGTGTCTTTTCTCTGTCTTCTATGTGTGTAATGCTTTTTCCCTTGCCGTATTTGTCTTCTTCCAGTAAGTTTAAGTCACAGATGTCTGTGTGTAGAGTAAAGGTTGACCCAACACCCCAGACAGCTTATGTGCTTGCTTAACATAGCAAAATCCTCACTGACAGTGTGACAAATTCTGCCCACCCACCCCAAATAATTCAGCTGTGCACTGCAGCATTGAGTCACACTTGCTCATGACAGCCAGGCTGCCTCCAGGTTGCTGCTGGCATTGATAGATTTGATAGTGGAGTCTGATGGGTACCTGCCCCGTCTATGGCTAGAGAGGACACACACAGAGAGCAAAACACTTTGCTGCCTCTTCTCTCCCTGCGAACTTGGGGAACTCCAGAGTGCTCCTCTTCCCACTCAGTCCTCGACTATTAGTGTTTCATGTCAGCAAGGAAAGGCTTGAAGACAGCTTCCCAGAGACACAGAGCCTCAGAGGGGTTTTGGAAGCAAAACCAGGCAGAGGAACTGCTCACATTCAGACCCCACCTGATCCCCCCTCACTTTTATGGCTGCTTGTTTTCATCTGGCCACCAGTTTGGCACACTTCTCCTTTCTCCCTCCTCCTGGAACCACACTCTAAGCTGGATCACTGAAATAACCCAGCATAAAAGGTTTTGGGAGACATTATTTTATTCAGAGACTTTTTGGCAGTCTCTGCAAGCCATCGTGTCAGTGCGGCTAAAGAGATGGCCAGCTGTACTCAATAACATTGCTAACTGCTGGTGCAGAGACTGATCCTTCATGATCTGGTTGTAAGTCATCATTTACACATGCACAAAGCAGATGTAAAATGCTATGACTTAAATCCACAGTTGATCCCTACATCATTATAGTCCTAGAACTCCAACAGTGCCTCAGGACAATGTCTATGATGGGCACAGGATAGGAAGGCACCTTTAGAATTTCATTTTTGCACTCTCTCTGTGTGTACCTGTGGCTCTTAGTCCCATGCAAAAGCCCTATATGTAACAAGAAGGAGAGAGACAGTGAGGAAACTGAGATGTTAAGGATTTCTCTAAGGACTTGTACAGCCAGCTATTCCCTGGATGGTAACAGACTTTTGTTAGTTTTACTGAAGGAATAACATCTCTAAGGAGATGTTCACTGAAGACTTTAAAGCTTTTTTTTTAGCAAGCTAGTTTACCTTTCAAAATACTGGACCAACTCCTTGGGGACTGGAGCTAAAATGCTAAAGTGCATGGAGGAGATGTCAGCGTGCATTGATGCTGTACTTACCTCTGCAGTGTGGTAATGTGGTCTGTTGGAACAGAATCCAAAATTTTCTATAATATACACAATGCTGCACATTGCGAAGGGAAGAAAAAATGTCAGTGCTCTTGGTAGCACAGTGTGCATCAGCCATACACCTGTGACCTGCCATTAGGATGCCAGTTGCACTGGTCCTCTCTTATGTGGTAGAGGCAGCAACAGGACATTTTAAGCCTTGAAATATGCCAAGAATTAAAGTCTTTCTAAGTTCCGAAGTCTTCAAGAAAGTTACAGATTGATGTAATTAGTATGTTGGGAAAAGCTTATCTCCAGAAGTGCAAATACGTTTGTTTGTATGCCAATAGATTTTATACTAGAAGGATATGACTGGAAAAGTCCTGTAAGAAGGCTCAGATCTTTCTTTGCTGCAGGCTGGGAAATGTTGCATACATACTAGCTGTAGGCCTGGAATGCCAGGGCTCAGCTGAGATCCAGAATGCTGTACAGGTGTTCACTGAGCACATCCTCAGTATATAGCACATTCACTTAGTGCAACAGATTGATCATTTTCAATAGCCATGCACAAAATTTCAAGTATCAGCATCCACCTCTATTATTTTCTGCAAAACGGTCAACACCAAAATATACTGGCTTTAACACTGCTCAGGTACGAAGGTCAGGGAGAGGTTAGGGCAACACTGAACAACACACAGTGGCTGTCTCCAAGAATCAGTGCCAAGACCTGTGTGAGAATACTGTCAGTCTCCCTGCACACTGCTGATAGCAGCAAATTTGATGCAGCAAATCCTGATGCAGCTGAAAATCCTGGTTTCTCAGCAACCTTACATTTCTCAGTAAGATATTAGTTAACAATCTAATTAAACATATAATCTTCAAGGTGCTTTCAGCATTTTCAAATAATCTGAAAAGCAAATGAATATAAATTAAACTTGATTGTAAACACTAACACCAAAATATCCTTGTTGGCCCAAACCACATATTTCCACTGAGTTTGTGTATGCTCATACTGTGACGTCATAACAAATCAGATCTAGACATACTATTCATCAACTCTTTATAGAAGTATTACTAAATTATGTATTCACACTGTGTTCATGCTAACAGAAAAGATGTTGCATAATGCAATACCAAATTAAAAGACTGTGTATTGCATGCTACCATGTAATTGTATTTATTGAATGTGTTTTCCAGGAAAAGGTATACTCTAAATACAAAGTGAGCAGAGTTTAAAAAGTGCTAGTGTGCTGGCATGGAGGAATAACGAATCAAATGAGAATTAAAAGAATTGTTTAATTTGTGCATTTAACAAGTTTAACCACACACAAAGTGAACTGTCATTGCTTTTTTACCCTAAACAATTAGCAGAGCTAATGACTTCTCTTGCTTTTTGTATGAGACAAGATGTGATTCAGTCCCCACTGGAAAACAGTTCATGCAATACAAGGAAATGCATAAACAGGAAAGCAATCTCTTTTATCTCTTAATATCTATTTAGAGTTATTCTCCGCAAGCACAGTCAAATAGTATGGTATAACTTGGTATTTGGAAACAGCTTTAGAGCTCTGATCACAACTGTGGCTTTCTTTCTGTCTTTCAAAGGTATCTTTTCATGGCTCTCCCTATGTCTTAAGAATTACACAGATCTCTTTATGGAAACGTGCATGGAGTGGGTTTACAAAGACTAAGTCAATGAGGAAAATGAATACAACGTCCAGAGAATTTCAAAATGGGTGAGAGCAGGGAGAGCAGCAGGCATCAAAGAGCTGGGACTCAGGAAAGCATTCGATAAAGTGTCTCTCAAATATTATCTCCCACTGGTTTAGATATAAATACTGTCACAGGAACCATCTGAAAGACTGCAAACAAGGAATAATAATAGACAAGCGGGTTGTGTCTCATATGTTCCCTATAGGGATGACAGGTAGTTCTCATTTCATGGAGCATCTCCACTTGTGATGTGGAAGGGGGAATAAAACAGCTGGTTAATAAAATATGTAGATAACATTAAGTTGAGAGGAGAGGGTAGGGGAACACAAATGAGGACAAAAGAAATAATACAAAGAGCCCTGGAGGGCTTAGAAATATGGTCAGGAAATAAGTGAGATGCAGCTCTTGGAAAATGGTGAACTAATTCAGCAGAGAGGAAATAACATTCACCAAGACAGAGACGTATGGAGAGCAATAATGCTGAAGAAAGCTACGAGGAAGCCAATGACGCATTTGTAATCTGACAGAAGAAAAAACGCTATTACAATTTGATGGCACTGTCCATGCAGAGTAGGAAGCACAAAATGGAAGATTCGTTTTGTGCAGCTGTGGAGAAGGCAAAGTAGAAATACTGGTCCTTATGTTCACATGCACCAGTGCAGCTTCATTGACTACAAGAAAATTCCTCCTAACTGCTTCTATCTCGTGTCAGGAGTAAATGCAGGTAGACAGAGTTATCCCACTTCTAAGACAGGCAACACAGAGTTCATCCACCCCTCGTGTCTTGGCCTGAGGCACCATATTTGCAAACTCACCAATGATGCTTTGACTCGTTTTTGAGCATTACTGTGCTAGAATCTTTAGATTTAGGCTGGAATAAGACTGAAATAATATGCATTTGGTTCATTTTAGAACTTCTCATGACCAAAAAAATGTTAATTAAGAAGGAATCATAGAACAGTATAATGGTGAGGGATACTGGGGGTAACTTCAGAAAAGAGCTAAAATGCTTGTATGCAACAGATAATCATGGGGTCATGTGATAAGAATGGGTATGGCATATGGGTGGAAAATACCAAAAAGGCAAAGGCTTTATGTGGCTGAACTATCACCTATGAAATAACATTAGAAAAGGAGAAATATGTGTTGACTATTGTGAAAGCAATCTTAGCAATAAGCAAGTGCAGGCCTATCCACTGAACAACGTGGCAGGAAACATTCTGCAGGAGACAGTGTCTAAATAGGAATTAGCCTTAAAACTGGAGTTGTTAGTTATTGCCACTTCTCTCAGGGAGACGGATCTAAGATAATTGAAACCAGCTGAGAATCTGTTTTATAGGTCTTTCCCAACCCGTAGTATATGTGAAGCCAAGTTAGAGATGGCAAATGCCTTTTTGGGGTAACTATCTTCTCTGGAGACAATACTTTATTTTTAGTGTTTTTTCTAGGTTGATGTAAACTATGTACAGCCCAGTTCATTTCTCTGGCTGCCTGTCACTGCCTCATAGAACTCCATGCAGGTGGGACCCTCTAAAAAACCCTGCAATATTGGTTCTACTCTTGGATTCAAAACTGGGTGGGATCAGTTGAAGACAAGGCCAAACCACCTATGAGATACAGTATTTCTGCTCCTTTTCTGGGCTGCATTCACAAGGTGTCTGCAACCCTAGGCAGAATAAATTAGCAAACATTGAAAGGGATATAGTTAACGATGTGTGATTAATCCTTTTCCGAGGATTAAGTCCAATTTGGGGGCAGTTGTGCCTAAAGCAGTAAGCATGATCCTTACAGTTCAAAGCCTCTGAGGTTTGCCAGTACCCTTCTGGATAATAACTCTTGTTAAAGGGTACTCAGCCTCTTGTCGAGGGTTTGCTTGAGTTTCACAGTCATTCTAAATGAGATACTGCACAAAACACCATCTCTTACCTACAGAAATAAACCAAAGGAAAGGCCTCAACTGTGCCTGTACCTGGATGCAGAGTTCTGGTAGTAGTCCTCATAAGCAGAACAGGTCCTTCCATAAGTCTTTATGCATCTGAGGCTCTGGGCAATCTTCCCTGAGTCAATAAGCAAAGGGCTGAAATAATTCTGGTGCTGTCGTGACACTGTCAATGGAAGGCTAAGGTTTCTTGGTGGAGCAGGCTCCCAGTCTGGTATTTCAGTACCATCTCTGAGTTGAGCTGATGAGCAAGCAAAAGACAAAGATACAGTGTTATGCAATATTAACAAAAAGACAAATTATGAGACTGAATTCTTCTCTTTTTTTTTTTTTTTTGGTAACAAGTATGGCACATTTTATTTCCCCTTTGCCTCTAATTGCAAAGTGGTGCTTAGCAAACACTCTTTTCAAATCCTTAAACCTATGGCTATAAAATAGAGCACAGCTGGTAAACTGAGTATTTTGTTACTGACATGTAGATTTATTACCACATTGGAATTACCTTGAGTAACAAAAACAACAACAACAGCAAAAAACACAACTAATTTTGCCATCAGCGATATAATTGTCATCCTTCAATTTCAGTGCTGCAGGATGGCAAAGCATCAGCTGTGAGTGGATAATGAATATTTAGAGGCTCCCTTCAAATTACAAAATGAAAGTGATAACATCCCTTAATCCCCTTTATGTTCCTCTTTTCAAATATAAGTGTCCAAGAGGGACTATGAGGGACTCCCCACCCTGGCAAAGGCAGGGAGAACCAGAGAGGGAGTATGCACAGCAAATCTTTACCAAGAGAATTCCTCTCACATCCCACACCAGTGTCTCCCCAACAAACTAAATGTTTTTCAGTGCCTGTTTCTCTGACTTTGCATTTGAGATTTCTTTCAAGGTTTTATCTTACTGTATCAGAGTCCATCAGGCAACCTAGCTAACAAAATATGGTGGGACAGTGATAGCATTGATTGTTGGGGGAAGAGCAGTCCCTGAGCTCATCTTAGCTCTGAAATGACTGGGGCACAAACCAAGATTGTGGGGCCAAGTGTCTGGGTCAGACAGCATCCCCGCAATGCAGATCAGCTTCACCAGCTCACTGTGAGTGTTGTCTCTAACTACACAGACATCATTACTTTTTCCATATGAGTTTTTCTCTATGTTACAAAAAAACAAGGTGTTCGAAATGCTGTAGTCCCTTCTCCCTCTGCATTTCACCATGGTGTGGCAGTGGCACAGCATCGGACACTCTTCCAGTGCCATTTGTAATCCCTTCCTTTGGGACACTCAGGGGAGCACAGCTCCAGCCCTGGGACAGTGGTGCTGGTTGACCTACCTGTGGCAAATGAGCAGTTAGTGGCAGCCAAGCATAACAGCACTGGAGTAATAAGGAGGTGAAATGCTACAGCATTAGCAGTCTAAAGAGAAAGCTACAGCTCGCATACAGTTTAACAGAGTGTGACTTTGGTTGAGGATGAACCGAACTAGGAAACATTAAAGTATAGCATTTGGGCATGTAGTGGCAGGGAAATAGCACACGGGGCAATGAGCTCTTGAAGCTGGGAACTAGAAATGCTGGGCTTTGTTATTTTGGGCTGCAGTCTTTGCTAAATCAAACATTCAGAGTGGTAGCTGAACTGGCAGCCACAAGGGGAGCAGACTGTGTTGAAGCTGCTTTTCACTGATGTGTCAACAAGCCAGTCTGTTCCTGAGATCAGACTGACAGTTGCTTTTGCTGTTGCTAGGATGTGGCACCCTTAAAAGGGGGCTTTTGGGGAGCTGGGGGCAGGGCTGAAACCTTTGAAATTCAGTAGGATCAGTTGACTAAGTGGCTTATGCTCTTTTGGAGACTTCTGTCTAAACTGTGGTAGCACTCAGCACTCAGCAGTGAAAAACATGCTGTAGTGGAAGGTTCCAGGAGAGCCTCTCTTGGGCAAAGTTTGCTCTCCTGTGGCACCTTGAACTTCAGGAAACCCCAGCTCCATCAGTCTTCGAGCTGCCCAAAGTAGCTCACTCTGGGGCACCACCAGCTCTGCCCTGCAGACTAGTGAAGTCCTGACCTCTTCCTCCCTTCCTCCTCTTTTTTTTTTTTTTTTTTTTTTTTTTTTTGTGCCATTGTGCTGTGTCATGCCTGCATTGCTGAGCAGGGGACATCCATGTCCCAGAATTTGCAATGGAGTGGTTAGAAAGCTCTCCTAAGAGAGAGGAGACACTTAATTCAAACACATTCTATCCAAATCAGGGTAAGGATTTTAACCCCAGTTTTCCACTTAGGGGGTTGAATTAACTTCCTGGCAACAGTGTGGAGGGAGAAGGGGTCTGTCAGCAAACCCCACTGCCTAACATGCATCACTGCTCACTGATACACGAGAATAGGAAGGAAGGATCTGAACCTGGTGGCTAGCTCATGCTGCAAAGGGAGGAACAGCAGAAGCCACCACTTTCCACATACGTACCCTATATTGTCTGTATAAGAGCTTCATCGAGGGGGACCGAGGGGATGCTTGTTTGAAGTAGATCAGGAAGTTAAGATACAGCTGGGAGGACAGACAAATGCTCACACGCAGGCACACATGGATGGAGGTCACATTAGCCTCTATTCCCTAGAAGACCAGGCTAATAAAACATTTTCGCATCTTTTTTTTTTTTTTCTCCTCTTCTCCCCCCCCATACAGCTGCTTATGGCAGGAGACATACACTCCTTTCAGACAGCAGGCAGGACTCAAACTGGGATCTGTCACTGTATGCTAATATTTGGGGTGAAATCCATCATAATTCATCAATACTTTGGAGACAATCAACATTGCACCTTTTGAAAAGGAATGCCACCTTCTCCCAACCACAGGGCTGACAAGTGCAGTCAGAATGAGCTGCAGCTGCTCCCTCCCAGGCTCTTCATTACAGTGTTTCACCAAAGCTAAGTGTTTTGATTTGGTTCAATAGGCAGGAATGAAACATTTCAACTGAAAAATGTCCAAGCATTTTGTTTAGGTCAAATGAAACATCTCGACCTTTCCAAACATGCTGTTCCCTGAGCAGCTGAATTAATGAAGCCTGGTTTCTAATGACTTTTTCTCTTCATTCGCCTTCCCCATCCCCCTGCCCTGGCATCATGTGGGTTCTCTGATGGCTAATAAATGGGAAGGAGAGGACATCTCAACATTTTCTTCAGTCTCATGCCTGACTGTCAATTTTCAGAAAACCTAAGACCTCATCCTTGAGCAGGATTCCCATGCCAACCTGGGAGGGAGAAATTGGTAGCATATATTCCAAAGTTATTAATGTTGTTAGAAAAATGTGTGCATACACACACATACCAGTAACCAGGTATCACAATAATCAAAAATCCTTTTGGTTTTCCTCAAAATGTTTGTTTCTATGTTTATCACTAAAACAAATGCCAAAATATCAGAATTGCCCACTGACTAGAAATGCTAGTCAAAACTGTGTTTAACGAGCTGTGTTACATCCCCCTTTTTGCAGGATGTTGACCAACTCCCCTACTATGACTGGCATCATTGTTCTGGTCTGTGTCAAAGTAACTAGAGAGCATTTTAAAATCTCTGGGGATAAATATGCTCTGCTTTACCACAGACATATGTAACAGAGGTTTTTCCCCCTTCTCTCATGAATGTCCCTTGCACAGAGCAGCACTCACACATATTCCCACCCAGCTGCACAGTTTTTTGTCTGACTTGCCATGACTTTCTATGAGAGCCAAAAAGAGTCTGCGGCCAGATGCAAAGTCAGGGCCTTTGCCCCATCAACAGCACCTTGCTGCAAGACAGCCTGTGTCACTTAGCTCCCCTCTGTCCCACACGTCAGTGTTGCGGGGAAAATGACATGGAGGGGAAGGCAGAGGGCACAGAACCTCTGCTGGCATCAGGGCTGCTCTCAGCCCTGGTTGTGATTTGGAAACAATCACAATCCCTTTAACAGATTAGAGCTGGATGCTCACTGTTCAGTAGCTTATTCTGGGCCAATCACTGCTCCAAGAACATGTACACACATCTTTCCACAAACTTCTAGGCATCAACAAACTGCTTGGAGCACAGTTACAGATTTTTCTGCAGAAGAAAGCTAAGCCTACTGCAATATAAGGTGAAAACATAAGGTTCTTTTTAAATGTGGGGTCCTTATTGAAGCCATAAACATTGTGAAACACAAGCTCAGATAAAACTGGAATACTCTCTACTGCCTGAGTGCCCTCCTCCCACTTGCATATTTGGAAATATGATCAGTCCCAGCTAGAGGGTGGGATATGAAGTAGGATGTTGGCTGCTCTCTTCCATAAACTGAACTATCATCAAAGCCTCCTCTCAAGCTAAAGGGTTATATTTCCATAACTGTGTGCATATAATGGACTCTCTTCGCCTGTACATGGCAGACAAACCTTCCAATGCTTACCTATGGTTCTGCTTTGCAAAGTGTGGGCTAGGCCATGAGATTGTGCTGAACTGGATGACTCTATGGTCCCTGTGACAGAGGCAGAATGAGACCAATCCACAAAGGACATGTCTGAAGAATACGTTGACACATCCACTGTTGAGCATGGAGTGATTGAGCTTGTAACTAATACATCAGAGGACAGTTGGAAGGCTGTTGTCTCAGTTCTGTAAGAAAAAAATGACCCTTTAGTAATCTTTCGAGTATATATTGACTTATTTGTCTATTAAATAAATACATAAATGACAGCATGATCTTATATGGGGACAAGTCATATCATTGCCAGAGCAATAACCTCCCAACCTATTCCTCATTTTAAATTAGATACAGTCCTGGGTGAGCAGTACTACATCACGATAGAGCCAACACAGCTATCTTCATCTCTGAGCAATAGGCTTATGCTGTCTAATGTGTTTGCATGTTGAGTTGTCTACATGTATTTGTCACATCCTGCCACCTGGGCAAATCTCTATCAGTGATGAGATCTTTACATACCTTTAGGCTACCAAAGCTGCCAGGCTGTGGCAGCTTTTGGCTGAAATCTATAATTCTAATTCTTTCCTGTATGTCACCACCGACAGGAACAGACAAGAGCTGAGCATGTAGTGCCTGCTCCTTGGGTCAGATGAACCTAAGCCAGTTCCCACCTGGAAGCAACCTTGCCAAGTCAGCACAGCACCATGTCCTAACCAATAAATTTGCTTATCATAACCACAGCTCTGAAGGTTTGGGATCAAAGTTGGCTTATGATCATCCTGCTGGGAGCACAAACAGAAGGATTTGGATTTGTCTGCACTTTTTTGTTGTTGTTGTTTCAATGTGCTGCCTGTGTGTGCTGTTCCTTTAGAAGGATGACCAGACTGGTTTCAGAGGCTCCTGATAATTTGCCAGCATAGTTAGGCCACAGAGCCACACAGTTTGTAAACATCTTCCATCACAATACAATAGGAATTTCTGAGTTCCCCATATTAAGTCCTTCAGCTGAAAGTCTTTGTGCTTCCCTTTAAGTTAAATAATTATGTGGCTCATTACGTAATTGAGAGGATATGGCAGAACTCCTTACTGTGGCACTGAGAGGTGCTGCTGCAGTCAGAACAGTTCAGGGAAGGGAGGAGATGAAGTGTGTTGTTGTCCCTGATCTAGTCTAGGCTTGTGGGACAGGATGTGGGGACTTTTCCAAGAGCCTAAGAAGGGTGTGAACTGCATGTCTTGTGAGGACAGCATGCTGCCCAAGCAAAAGTTACTCTTCTCTGAAGCATAATTTCATAATTTCAATTGCATGCCTGTAAATGCACAGGCAGCCTCTGCACACACAGCAACTGACACTCTCAAGGCTTCACCAGAAGCTTCAACTATGAAACAAGATACCAGGAAAAATGTCACAGTTCATATGACATTGACACATGTGGGGCTTTTTAAATTAGAAAATTCAAAGCTTAGCAGCATCTGTTGTAAACTTCCAAGGAAGAAAAAGTGTGTGTGTATTCATCCCTGTAAATACTCCCAAAAACACTATTTTTGGTCATGGCAACACAGCTGAGGCTGACCATACAAAAACTTTCTTTCAGGCCACATTGTCAGGAAAAGGGTTTCCTTCCCAAGCATCTGGCTTTCATCTGGGCGGATATGCTTGGTCAGGCCGTTTATTTTATGAACTCCACCTGCATTTACATACATATGCTTCTGTCTGTGAGGGCTGGTAGGGCAGAGAGTTTGCAGTACATTGAAGAATTTCAAAACGAACTTAACTACCCCCTTCTTCCAGCTACGGTGGCACAATTCTAGAGCAACTGCAATAATTTCAGTGAGATGACTCGTAGACTTACACAGGTGTGAGAGCACAGCTGCACACAGATCAAGGCTCTTGTAAGTGCCAGCTCATAGAAAGCATGCACAGAAACTGGCAATCCCTGAGTCTAATAAACCTTTGTTTTGCAATGGGTGCTATCCACAAGCATTAGACATAAAAATATATCATGAAATCTAAAATACAGGTAAATTTGTTGTGCTCTTTGTCCTGGATAGAACAAGAGGATGATAAAATGTCCACCCCACCCTGCTGTTGCTTAGAGTACAAAGCTCAATGCCTGTACTCTGTGTTGCGATTAAACAGAGGAGTGGACTGCAGTCTCCCTGCATTAGAGGAGACAGCTAATGACAGCAGTTGTACTATGGATGACACATCACAATCAAAACCACTTCAATTTGTTTTGCCTGCAATACTCTGCAGTTACCAGTCAGAAAAAGAGATGATAGGCCTGTGTTGATTAAAATGTCAGGGGAGCTCTTAAGTTTATCTGCTAGTCAGTGGTTCCAGCAGACATAAAAGAATAAGCTTTATATACTACATAAATTATATATTTATAATATGTTCTGTTTTATGTTATGTTATGCTATGTATTTTATGAAATTATCAGTGTGCATATACAGATACCTACATATATAATGTTTGTGAAAAAGTGAGTTCTTAGCAAGATTCAGCAGGCCAGGCATTGCTGCCTGAAATCAGCAAGTTATATCAGGATAAAAAGTGTCATTTGTGAGAGGAGGATTGAATCAGTGAGGCAAGCTTGATTTGAAAACTTGTTCCTTGCTCCTCTAGCCTTTCTAACCAAAAGAGTACAGACAGGATATGATTACTGATCTATGTGCAGCCCCAACATTTTCCTTCAAGTAATCTCTTCCTTTTGGCAATGACTGAAACACGACCTTTAATTTTGTGGAGTTTGGCACCACAGCGAACCCCCTCCCCTCCACTCTAGTGTGCAGATCTCATGCATGTGCAGTTTCAAACTACAGGGAGCAGTAAAAAGAGTGCCACACCAGTGAAACTCATGCCTGCTCCAGTTCTGCTACTGACTGTTAGCTGGAACTGGAGTGCAAAGAAGTCTTGTTAAGTGGATACAGTAAGCAGAAAGCAAATTGGCATGGTAATTTCAGTAATTTCTCTCACCACTGCTTTTCCTCTGCATTTTCCAGGCACAGCCCTTCCAGCAGGTGCTTGTGGCCTGTCTTACTTTGCTCTAATAAAAGGAAGCAGTTCTCTTTAACATTAAATGTTCAGAGAACAAAATAAAGTGATGTGGAGCTGGGTTAGGAGGCTGGGTATAAACTTCAGCAGTTTCTGGTGAAGGATTTCTGGTAATTCAGCATGCACAGGAACACAAGCTGGCTTGGAAAACAAAGAGGCTAAAAAGGTCTGGTTTGGGCCTTTTCTCAAAGCCTGAGAAAAATGGGGATCCATTGCAAGCTCTACCATGTAGGCTCATGGGTACTTCTGAAATAAGCATGGACAAAAGATTCAACAGCATGTGAACACAAAGCTGTGCTCTGTGAAGTTAGATGGGGTAGTAACAACAGGTCTCTCCAGAAAGGGAGAACTGGTAGGATCTTGGGAGGCGAAAGTGCATCTTTTGTGGCTTTTCTGTAGCTTTTTGACCAACGTGGCAATGCAACACTCTGTCATCTTATTTAAAAAGAGCCTTTACAAACCTGATATTCTTTTTCCTGAGGTAGAGGACTAATTAGCTGTGAGGGGTGGTGGCAGAGACCTTTCTTTGCCTACTTTAAAACTCAAAAAATCTGGGCCTGACATCTGCATATTCAAACAGTGTTAAAACAGATGTGCAACAAATCAGGAAAAAAGGTGAACAGACACTAATTTTTTTTCAGTTAGCTCTCTCACCTGTTTTCTTCTCCAGGCACGTTTCTGGGTAACTCAATTTCACTTTCCAGGAAGACAGGCTCCTCTTGAGCCTCCTTCTGTGCTTTCTTCTTGGCAAGAGGATCTCGTGCATCCTAAGAAAGCAATCACAAGAAATCAGGGGGAGAAAGGATTTGAAGCTTGTGATTGTGTCACACCATTTATCCGAACACAGATTTCAGATCTGAAAAAAAAGAAAAGTTCGTTCATATTTTGATTATTGATCAAATGTTTTACAAGTTTGGCTACATATAGCACTGAATTTATGAATGAGATAGGAAGGTGGCCCTATGAACTGTAGTCTTTCAGAAGCTGTCCTCCATTCATTAAATCTTAAAAGTCAGCCATTTGCCATCAGTTCCTTAGGTAAGTATGTACCTTTATATGTCATTTAAGTAATGGTGAGATCATTTATAATCAATAGTCACTATAGTTAATCACAGTGCAGGAAAGATAAACAGAGCTAATGTTTCAGTGCATCATTTGATGTAGAGGGAATGGAAGTTCTCTTGTACCTACATACATAAAGGAAGTTCCTAAAATAACCATACAATAGTGTGTACTTTAAGGACAAAACAGTAAAATCCCAAATTTGACCAAACCAAACTAACCTCACAGCTCTCAGCCAGGAAAAAGCTGAGAGAAGCAGTGTTTCCTCATACTCAAGGGTTACACTGGTCTGTTGGGAGATGGTCATCACAGGACAGCATGAGCCAGGTAAGCTATGTCATACACACAACAGAACAATTTGCTCATTGACCATCTTGACCTTCTTTAGTTTCTGTATGAAGGTAGTATTCTTGTACTCTGCAAGTGAATTGAGCTACTTCTTAGCTCAAGTAGGACAGGTCACTGCCCCAGTGATGAGCATCACATTTCCAGTGTCACTATTTTTCTTTTACCAAGAGAAACACCTTCAGAATTTTATCACAGTAGCATCTCAAATAATTTGTGAAATCAGTAACATAAACTATGGTTTCAAAGATTAAGAGATTCCATATTAATTACGTACACACAATACATGGCAGTTTAAACATAACTGGAAAACAAATCTTAAATCAGACTTGTTTGTAACAGCCTCTGGAGGTCTCATCCTCCTCCACAATAAATGAGTAGGTCTGCTGACATCTACATGGTCCGATAACTGCCCAATCAGTGTACAGGAGAAGTGAACTTGTGACTGCTACACTACACTAAAGTTGGTAGCATGAGCTTTACAATGTAAATATTTTGAAAAGAAGAAAACAACCAACTTAATGCTAAAATAATATAACTTGTCATGGTCAAGAAACTAACAAAGGAAACTTTGCAACATAAAACCCAACAGTGCCACAATACGCTTATAAACAGAACTAGTTATTCTGCCTTAAAGGACACATCCTAAATGCCAAACACATCGTTCTTAACATATAAACAAGGACAAGAAATAAACTTAGGAGTCACGATTTCCACCTCAGGAAAAGACGATTTATCTAGCTAATGTAAAGAAAGTTTTGCCTTTACTCTGATTGGAGTGATGCCATTTATGACCTCATTTAAAAATAAATCTAGGCTATTGTTCATACATTTCTGAATCACAGAAACAGACCAAGCGAAGCTAACTGAGGTAGCCTTTAGGAGAGCCAAACCTGAGCACATCTACAGTTTTTCCTTCCCCAGATCTTTTCCTGTTGTTCCTTCCGCAAAATAATGACAGCATGTCTGCAAAGGCCTGCCTGAGCTGCCACTGCCGCCGGCCAAGCTCCTCTCCCTGCTGGCAGAGCAGCTTGAGGCCAGGGCTGGCTGGCTGCTCATGTTCAGATGAGCAAGTCCTGCTGGCGGCCAGCTCTGCTGTGGGGCCCTGGAGGTGCTTCCAGCCCACCTACCCCACTGCCTGCCAACCCTCTGCTTGCACTGCTTACTTGCTTGTTTTACTGCTGATATACATTTCTGTTTTGATATACTCTTCTATTTGGGGTTAAAAGTGCCATAGGGAGGAAGTGTAGGAATTCGTTTAAAAGAGCGTGCACTGCCCCATCCATGTGGCTGCTGTGTATTTTGGGAAAGCAATGGCAGAGCTGGAAATCTGGGTGCCCAGCTCCTGCCCCCAAGTGGTCAAAGAAAATGGCAGGTGATGGGTTATTACAGTGAGGGTCACCCTGGTTTTCACACTTACCATTCAAAACACCTAGGGTATCCAGAGAGAACCCTCAATACCTTTCTCGGGAACGGTGAGATAATGTTGTTGCAGGCTTCTCTTCACAGCATTTATTCTATCAATACAAGAATTAACCTTTTCAGTCTGAATGAAGGGGAAGGTAGGGAACCTGCTGTCTCCATCCTCTGGCTGCAGCTGAATGCCAGAATGGAAATGGAAAGAGACATCTACATTAGCCCAAGCCCCTACCACAGCTTAGCGGAAGGGCTGGCAATATTGCAGCCCCCCCGAGCCATGCCACTCACACAAAAAGCTTCTGAGGATGTCAAGCCAACCACTCCTCCCTCCACAGAGAGATCAGAACCTTTGGCTGTCCCATCACTCCAGTGCCACCACCTGTGCAAGAACTGTCTACAGACTCTGGGGCTGGTGTGGCACCAATGGCTGGGCTGGGGGAGTAGGGAAATCCTGAAGCCCACATACCTTTTCCCTTCTCCTCCACACCTGGGGAGTTCAGGGTGACTGCCGCATTAACAAGAGGCAACCTCAGAATTAAACTCAGAGCTTTTGATTTCTTAGTTCTACATGGCAGACTAGCAAAGGGGACAATAATAATTAACCCTGCCTCCTAAATGTTAATTACAAAGGCATAGGTTTGATATCAGACAGCTCATTTCTAGTGAACTTTAATTAACCTGAAAGTCTAGCCTTATTTTATGCTAAGACTTATTATTAGATAAAAGAAAATATTCTGATGTTTAGATTTGAAACACATGTAATCTATGTTTGCAAGTTGAGGTAGAGGAATTGTTTGTTTGATACAAAAATATTTTGCTTGAATACACAGCTATTTCAGTTTTATTTTGAATTTATGAGTTATTACCATTATTTACTAATTTTGCTAATATTTTAGTACATAGAGCACAGCTTTTGGGAGGCTCATACATGATAAGACTATTGCATATATATTTAAATCTTATGTATATGCCTTCACCTAGGGGCAGCTCAGGTTAATCGAATGCTGATTGAGCGTTCAGTTCACCTGAGCACTTCAGATGGGTCTACATTCATCACTTCCAGGGTGAAAATTCATCTTGCTCTCAGGAGTTGTTTCCTAATCAGCTGACAGTTCAATTCAGTTGGTTGTTCCCTCTGACCGTCCTATGGCTGACTGCATTCTTTGCCTCCCAGTCACACTAATTGACCTCTTAGTCAAAAATATGCCAGGTTTTGGTACTCTGCTCACAGCTAATTGCACCCTCATGGACAATTTTGGCTGAGCATTTTCCAGTATAGGCACTGAGAACAGTGTCTTAGGAGGCATTTTAATTAGAGTATAAGTAGAAATAATCTGTATGAAGGCAGTGCATGTTGTCACACAATCACACACTAGCAAGCTAGACAGGCACAGCAATTAACAAATGGGTCTGTGCAAGATTTTGGGGAGGGGATGCAATTTGCTCCTTATAAATAAACACAGTACTTTAAACACCATCTTATCAACCCATTTTTCTGCTGTCCAGTGCCAAACTAGTACCCCTCCAGAAAAAAATATTGACATATTTAGTCATCTCTGTCAGTTGTCATAGTTAGGTTTTGTTAGAAAAAGCCCACTGTGTTGCCTATGGCTGATGGAGAGAAATTCACTCCAGCACCTCAGCTGTCCACTGCTGCGTGACATTCACATGGGGACACACACTCGTCACAGGTGCCATCCAAAATGAGAGTTATTAGGAACCAGTGAGATCTGGATTAGGCTATGATTTAAAATGAGGGTGTCAAGTAGTTGCCCAGCTGTCATTAAAAATTAAAATAATACTGCATGTCTAATTTGCACAAACAGCAGGGAACAATTTGAATAGCACTCAGAAACTTATCTTTGTCATGAAAAGTGTATGTTGCCAGAAGAGAGGAATTAATTTGGAAAAGTGCATTCTAGTCAAGACGTTGTTTCCATTATGTGTTACTCAGGTAAATTAAATGCTATATAAAATTTATCCAGGATTGTTAAAGGCTTGTTTGCTATCAAGAAATAATTTCTTAAGAATAGACCTGTCTGAAACATTGAGGAAATTCAGCATACAAAAAAAAGCAAGCAGCTTGCTTTCTGAAAATATGTATGGTCCTTTATATTTGGAGATTTATCTAGGTTTTTGTTATAGACCTAGCTTTAAAGGTATATACTTTTGCATATATGATCTTATTCCGGATGACTCTCCAGAAATGTGAAGCACATCAGACAACAAGCTTAGGAAGCACGAAAATTCAAAATCCGAAAAACATTCCTTCTGCCCAGCTTTCCCAAGAGATTTACTTGTACTCATCTGCACCCAGTACAAGCCCTCAAACCCCACCTGCATGCTCACAGGTGGAGCTACCTGAAACCCCTCCTGCAATATAATACCTTTCCTGGGGCAGGCAGCCATGCTGCCAGCCCCGTCCAAGAAGACCCAACACCTGCCTGCAAACCCGGGGGGCCTGAAAAGGATCTGTACTATGCATGCTTTGGCAAGTGCAAAGATTTAGGCCTTAGGATTTGGAAGATAAGCTTGATATAGACTTCAGAGTGACTGTGAGGTTCTTTCATTGGTTACAAACAGGGCTCTGTACTTCCTGACAAGTGGGACTTTAAATCCTCAGCCAGGATCCTTTGTTTCTTGAAATGTAATTTTGCAGTAGCTCGAATTGCATTAAAAAAAATGAATCTTTTGATGATTCCTGTATTAGGGCTGAGGTAGAGCTTGGTGGGGCTGCCAGTTTGAAGGGAGATGTGACAGTAGTACTGCACCAGTGTGCATCATCCAGTGCATGCCCTTCTGGGAACCATTTGCAGAGAAAAGCAGAGTCTGATACCTTCATTCCAATTGAGCTATTAAACATCACAGTTCATCAATGAGATTGTTCACATTCTCTAATATCCAGAAATCAAGGTATAAACACAAAGTTGAGATTTGGTTCAGGCTGATTTCTAAAATAAAATAAAATAAATAAATAAATAAATAAGACTACTACTTTGGTTCAGAATATTTCTTCTTTTTTAAAAAAACTTTCCTATAATTATTAAATTAATATCAGTAATAATAATACCAGTAATATTCTGATAACGTCTTTGCTTTGTAGAGTTTGAAGGGACAGCAGAGGGCATATGTGGTCTTACAACAAGAAAAAACCTATTTGAAAGAGAAAGTTTTTGGAAGTATAAACTTTGGTATCTTTTCCTGAGATATGAAGCACTGGGGGAAAAGGGTTATTCTTGTCCAGTTAATTAAATCTCGGCAACAAGAGTGAGGCTGCCTTTAAAGGTGCCATTAGAAACTGAGCAGACAAAACAGCTTTATAAACCACCTGCCAGCAGGAGAACAGAAGCAGTATGTCACTTTGAAGTCTCATCATTATGAGATAGTGTAAAACCCAGCTAACAGCCCTCAGTGACGCCTTGCCTTGTCTTGCTGGAGGCGCCTGCGCAGGCAGGGGGGCACCGTGCTCTGCCCCTGGACGCAGGGCACCTGCCTTGGGGAGTTGGGTGGCTGACGGCTGGTGAAGATTTTGCCTCCTGCAACAGAATTTGGTTCACAAAATGCCTACGTTTAAAGCTCGCCTCTGTTGCTGGTATGTCAGAGAGAAGCTGCAGCATCCCAACATTCCAGGTGTGCCTTGTCCCATTTCCAGACTACCTCTGTTTGGACCCATGAAGTGCTGTAGACTCAGACGTGTTGCTAAACTCAGGACTTGAGCACAAAGGAAAGGGACTGGCCAGACCTGTGTGGGGAAAAGCTTTTGAGGCTGAACAAACATATGGCATTGCTGCTATCTTTCCCTCAGTCCAATTTTCTCTAAAGTCTCTCATTGGTGAAGTGCTGCTGGAGTATCTTCAGGATCCAGTGTATAGGTGGAAGTGGTGGCAGCTTGGAGAACATGTTTGTCATGCAGTCCTGGCCCATATCCAGCTTTTCTGGGTGGATGTGCAGGTTCTGCTGAGCAGGGTGTTGCTATGACTACTCCCTTAGCACTACCTGAGCCCACTGTATGCAAAAAGCAGCCTGGCAGATGTTTAGGCAAAGCCCAGTCAGCACAACTAATGCAAGGCAGGCCTGCTCCGAGTCATGATCGGATGGACAGTGACTACAAACATACCACATGAAGGTTGTTACTGGGGACCTGCAGTTATACAGACACCACCTGGGAGAAGAAGGCTGCAAGATTCAGCTGGTTTCTCCACCAGTTCTGTTTCAGGTGGCACAAAGAGCCAGCTCCTGGCTGCACGCAGCATACTGTGCTGAGGGAGACAATAATTAATGTACCAGCAGGATCATTAACACTGCCCAGGGGTACTCCTGTTTCCGTGCATATTTTCTGCTCCTCACAGTCTTTTTTTAACTTGTGTTTTATATAGGTGGCTTAGTATCACCATGCACTGCCTGCCTTGTTTTGTTTTCAGCCATTCACAGGCATTCAAAAATTCAATCAAGAGCTTTAGGTCTCAAACCTAAGAAGCTCAAAGACAGACTGGAAACACCCTTTTCAGGTTGTGAAAGCACTGTTTTCAAGACTTGGGTTGGCAGGAAAAATTTGATCACATGCACGTATCTGAGTAGAAGATATTCACTCGAAATATCTTTGCGTGAAAATTTGGTTTTCTGTTTTTGAGTATTCCACAGCATGAAGGCAATACATAAAACTCAGAGGGCAAAGAAGGGACTTTCATCACAGCAGTAAAATGTGCTTCCAAACTTTAAAACCTCTTCCATGCACCGTTTCTGACTCCCTCGAGCAGAATCTCTCACTGCAACATATTGCAAAAATTTTCACGAAAAAGGGGTAAAAATGGGCTGGGCATCTTGGTGCTTACTTCATGATCCAAACCATTTTCATGCGCCATTTTGCCACAGTGGCAAAACTTTGTGTTGCTCCATGGCTATGAGCATACCATAGCCATGGGCAAGCAAGAACAGCCTCAGGACCTGCACCTTGCAGACTGGGACTGAAGCTGTGACAGTTGATTCTGTTCCAGTTTCCTGCCACAGCATCAGCACAAATTGCCTCATGGCTGAGCACACATCTCAAGAAAGACAGGGAAGTTATTTTTCAGAACAGAAAAACAATTTAAAAATATATTGTTGAAAGATGATGTGCAAATAAAGGCCATTATATAAAGTAGCCACATATATATGTATATATATACACACGTACAAATAAATAAATGGGCAAGTTACCAATTGTGTCATGATTCTGAGTTAGGTCACTGGAGATAGACAAGAAACGGCTCAAGCGCCAATTAAAATTAATATTTATTTATTTATTTTCCTTTGGAAACCAACAAGTGAAGAAATATTATCCTGACCAAAACCATTAACTGGAACTCCCAAACTAACCTTCAGAAACATCTGCTTTCTCCCAAGACCAGCAGGAACTCCTCCAGCAGGTATAACCACACGACAAAAACCCCTCCTTTCCAGAACAGAACAAGATGCCCGGCATTCTCCAAGTACATCCCTACCTCCTGTCCCTGCCTGACTCCCACAATAGTTTCCTTGGATGCGTGAAGATTTAAATGGGCTGCCCTCTCCTAAAATAAATTCTTCCGTGTTACGTTGTTTTTTATATTTTATTTGCTATTTCTCTGGTGGAATAAAAATTCAGATTATGGTGTTGTAGAAAGCTATTACAGTGATAACATCCTCATGCTGTGTTTTGTTGCACTGCAGCAAGCATGTTTTAAAAGATGAGAAACTTTCAGAGCATTAATCCTCTGAAGACAGCTGTTATTATTATGTGTTGCATTTATTCCTAGAAGCCCTATTGAGATTTTACTAGGCAGCTTTGAAATCCACAATGAGACTCAGTGGTGCTCAGATGTTTTTCTCATTCTGACACATGGAGCTAACAAAGGCAGAGAGGCAACTTAGGCACAGAGACTCATGCAGCTTGCTCAAGGGTGGCTCCTGTAGGAATAAAAACACATGTCCTGACTCAGGTACAGTCCTCATTCAATAAACTTTGAATCATCTCTGCTTCTACTCTGTAGTTTGAATTACTTCTGATAGCTTGTACTGAGAAAACGTTTATCAGTCCTTTCGGGTTCAATCATACAGGGTACAGATGTGTACCACTGGAATATCACGCTTATGTAGCCTTCAAAGGCTGCAAAAGCTTTCAAAGAGGCTTCAGTTCAGTTGCTAGAGGGGAGATGAAGAGAAATACATGTGCATGAAATGAAGCTGCATGAGGAAGTCTTGTGGGTATTTGCAATTCCATGTGTTTCAGCACTACGTGGTTTGTTCCTCTTTCCAGGTGCAAATGATGTTCTCAGTATTAATGCAAAATGAGGTAGGCAAAGGTTCCCATGCCTGCCAAAAGGCTAGTTTCACAATTTGAACTAAGCCACTTCGGTAATATTCACGATGCAATATTCACCAAAACAGGAAGCTTATTTCAGGAGTAATTTAGGTTCACAGGATCCTAAACTGCTCTGGAAGTCTATGCTCATGATTCAGAGGAACATCAGTTCCTGAGGGACTCTCATGTCCTGTGTCCACATTCCTGCATCTGTAGAAGGACAGTAATGTTTTGTGCATTCCTATAAACCTAACAACCTATAGAAGTATTATCTAAATGCAAGCTCCATGCAGTTTTCAAGCTCACAAGCAGTTTTCAAATGAATGTTTCTATGTCTCTGGTGAGTGTGTGTGCATGTGCACAAGGGCACAAGATGTGTTTCAGCAACCATCTTGGTGCATTCTGATGGGTGGCAAAGGATACTTTCAACTGGCCTTCTATTAAACAGCAAATAATTACATATGTAGGCATTTTTACTTTACTTATAGATATATTTTTCACTTGGTGCATGTGTAAGTTTTATTATTAACCCTGTGGAAACCACTGAGCTGAAAGGAAAGAAAGGTTAGATTGAGAAGTTGATAGGACAGGAAAATGTTTTTCTTCAAAGATTAATCAGATTTTAAATTAGGCGATGAAAGTAAAAAGAGCATGTGGAAAGGATCAGAATTAGTACATTCTTTATCTTCAAAGAACCTCCAAAAAGTAATAAGCAAAGTTCCTGCTCTCCTGGAACTGGAACAAGCTCAAATGTGTATTACAGAAAGAATGGGATTTCCAGAAGTTTTCATGGGTGGCCTAAAGCCTCCTCCACTGAGCACTGACCAGAGCGAGACCAGATGGGGGCTATGTGAACACTGGAAGATCCCACAACAGGCTCTTGTGCTGAGGAGCAGCTGCTAACGGAGGATGGTGAGGGTCCCTGCAGAAGAGTTCCAGCCTAGAAGATCAGGCTGCAAAAATTTACTGCTCCTCAACTCTTTTCCCTGATGGACACATCTCCTTGCACTAGCTCCACAGGTCCTCCCCGCTTTCTGTAGCCAGCGGGGATGGAACAGGTGTACTGCAGAGAGACAGTAATGCCTTTCTGTTTAATATTTATAGCAATCTCTTTCTACTTAATTGTAAGTACAGACCCCAAGAACTATCTTTTCTCAAGTGCCTGCACAGCCAGAACCCTTGGGCAGGAATTTTCTCTGGGAGATGATCTCAACCAAAAATACATAAAAAGACGCAATTTCTTGTGTGCTGAAAGAGGTCATTATTAGTCCTCTTCAGGAACCAGCACAGGAACTGCTTCTCAGGCTTTGTTCCTTACCCAGTGTATCAGTGCCTCTCTCCCCTCTCTGAAGGGCAATGTACACTACAATGACAAGTACTAAGGCTGAGCATACATTCTCACATGTCCATCACTTAGCACCAAGTGAAAAAAAGTGAAAAAGAAGTATTTATTAAAATTACTAGCACATTTGATGAAATATCTGTATCAATTAATTGCTGATAAGTAGTTCAAAGCTGACTCAGAAATGAATTAATAATTTAACACTAATAAATTATTCAATAAATTTAGCCCCATTTGTCTCTTTCTGAAACGACTTCCCAAGAGTTATCATCTTTTTGTGTCCAGGCAAGGATCTTCAAATCTGTCTTTGAAATTACTTCAGATCTTTCCCTCCCTTGAAATGTTATTACAAGACTGATCTAATACAATTTATTACAAGTATTTCATGCTAAAAATTCAAGCACTGTTGAGAATTATGATGGGTGAAATGTATTGCTTTTACCATTCCCTCATTGACTGTCATTCTTTTCACTTTTAAAAATGTTTTAAGAACAACTCTCAAACTGCATTCTTCAGGGACAGACATCAGGGAGGGCAGAGGGAACAGCTAACTGTCAATTGAAATTTGGGTATATATCACAGTTTTTCTTCTTTGGCTGCAAAAAAATGTCTGAAACAGCATCGCACTGGAAAAAACACGTTACTGTGAGATCACTGCATTTGCAAAAAGATACGCATAGCATTTTAGATACCACTTTTTTTTTTTTTCTTTTCCCACTGCAGGAAAATAATGGCACAATCAAAAATACACAGAAATTAATGGAAGCCTTCAAGTCTTTTAGTTGACTTTAGAGGGCTATTTATGATATCTGAGATGCCAACACACAGAATTGTTTGGTAAATATTGACATTTTAAGGACATACTCCATAAATGTTGAGTACTATGTGAACCCAGCTTCACATTGAACAGGGTCACAAAAGAATTCAAAATGTCTTTCCTTCTTAAACTGGTCCTTAGTATTGAACAAGTAGAGCTTGAACAAGTTGAAAAATGGAAGGAGCAAAAGGGGAATTAACCTAAACAGTGATCTTTATGTAGTGTACCCAAAGGACTCCATGACAGATGATCCACGGGCTTTCAGAGAATGAATCTGTGATCCATGTGGTTTCCATCCAGGCTGAAGTCTTAGTGTTAGCAAACACAGCCACAGGCTACAGACACTGCACTTGCTTCCAAATGAGAAGAAAATAAAATTAAGCAGCAGCCATCACTGCTGGTTCTTAATGCCTGTCTTGTATAAATTTCTCCCCCCTGAAAATGGTTGATCAGCACAATACGTTCTCTAGTTTGCTAGAGATTTAGGGTTTGTATAATACTGCTAGCTTGGGATGATAACTGTGCTTTGATGCTCACTTTGTTAATTATTTCAATGCAACTTGAAATAAAATTTTGCTCATTAAATATTTCTAGAGCTGAGCTTGAGGCATGGCATTTGGAGTTGGTTTTCTCTGAAATTCAGGAGACATTGCATCCAAGGCTTTAATGCCACTAGCTAGGATATAGGACTGAAGAGCAACTGCTAGTACTGCTACTGAACTGCAGTGCCTTAAGAAAATCAATTTATCTTTCTGTACTTTGTCCATTTGAAACTAAACTAGTGCTAGTACTAACTTCCCTTGTAATGCAGTTTGCATAGCTTGAGTTTGGCACCTGCAAATTATTAAATGTTTTTCTTTGGATTTGGCCAGTATTAACTTGCTTAGTTTTGAATGATTTACTCACAGTAAATATCCAGCTCTTCAGATATGTAAGATGCCAACCAACACCATCAAACCTACTGATACAGACCTACATGGAGCAACAATTATAAACTTCATACTGTATAAGTAACTAGCATTACTTCACAAGTAAGTAACTCACAAGCAATAGCACAATGCAAAAAAGGATGTTAACTTCTTTGCCTAAGTGTATTTCACTGCCCAGTTAACAAGACATCCAAGAAAAATAAAAGAATTTTTCAAAAATTTAGTAGGCCAGCACTTAATTATCTAGCTGCATACTAGAGTAAGAAGGAATTCCCTAGAGGCTTGCAGGGAGATGGAGTTAACTGCATTGCAGCTCTAGATCTCAAGCACTGCACAGTTCCTAACTGTCAGCGCAGAAAATACAGGCAAGGGAAGAGGCTGGACTCATGGCCAGTCAATTTTACCTGGGCATGCAGGGGGAAATACATCACCTCTTCCGAACTGCAATGACTAACTTCCATTCACCCTTCTATCCAAAGAGAAGTGGTAGCAGAGCAAGAATCTGAGCAGGTCTCCTCTGAGCAGTGCTGCTTTCCCCCAGAGGCTCAGTCAAGCCCAGAACCACTAACAAAATATGATCAGATTATGCTGTGGAGTGATTTATGTTTCTATACATATTGTGGGTGGTTGCAGTCATATAAAAATCTGTTTGATGTCCATTAATCAAAAACACCTGTGATGGATTATAAAACGTACTAGTGATTACAGCAACTCTGAAATGAAAGTTTTCAGCTCTTAAAAATGAGCTGAAGACTCACTGCAGTGAAGCAGCTGACTAATTATTTGTATGTCTTTACATAGGGTTTTTGTCAGCACATAAAGACCCAAATTCCCCAGTAACCACAGACTGACTCCAGTGCAAATTGGGCATCAGAATTTCTCTAACGTACCAGGGAACCTAATCTATACAGACAGCAAGCTGAGAAAGGAGTGAGTCAGTAGGCTTTATTATATTTTAATTCATTAATAAAGGCCTTGAACAACATCCTGGAAGAAGTGGAGGTTTATATGTGCCTGGGTGGAATACTGTGCACTATCCACAAAGCAAAAAAGGAAGGGCTTCTGGATAGGTTCAGAAGCACAAAGTGGCTCAGTGAGGAGGCAAGAATGTGCTCTGCATTGCTTTTGCTTCTGCTCCAGAGGAATCTCTTCCAATGTGGTTTATGAAATGACTGAGTGGGGATGGAGTGCAAAGCGACAGGCGGGAGCCGGTTCCAAAGAACGGTTTGGTCAAAGGACAGTCCTGAGGGCAGCAATTGTGGAAATGCTGCTGTGGTGAAGAGGGTTGGGCATTTCATGAGAGGAAATGGGGAAAAAGAAGACAAAGCAATTGTCTCTCTATTTTCTGGAGCACAAAGGGTTAAAAAAAATAAAAAGAGAATAGATTAACTTTTTGAAAAGTCTAGTGGTTTGGATTCTGCTGAGGGCTTGGATCAATCCACTCCTGATGTGAAAAAACAGGACCATAGTGTCCACTTGGCGCAGCTGCAGACTTTATGGATTTTTATTACCAGCGACTGGAGTTCAAGATGAGTGAATTGTAAATAAGGAGAAATGAAACACAATAAAATAGTCTCCAGAGATTTACCTAGAAAACATCTGGAGTTTTGGCACTAATATATAGAAATCTACACCGATGGGAACACAACATATTACTGTGAAATGTAGTAAGAAATAGCACAGATAAATGAGAAGTTAAGGCTTCCTATATATCACAATAAGATATTTCAGCTCCTTTTGGTTGTGTGAGTTTCTACTGCTGTGAAGTCTTGCCAGATATTTCATTGTTACCTTATTAGATGTTCTTGGTTTACTACCTTTTGCTTTGTAAAGCACTGATTTAGTGTCACTTAATTTAATTTTTAAAAACATAACCAGATGTCCTGTTCATTTAGCATATGAGAAAACAATATCAGAAACATGTGTTTTTATGCATTCCAACACAGACACTAAGATTTCATTCTCTTGCTAAAACAATCTTGCTTCTGAAATAAGTTCCCCTTTTATCTTTGACATCAAATGCCACATTGGCACGCAACAGTATTTTTATCTCTATAAGTCTCTTTTAATGCTTGTATTTAGCCAAAAGACTCTTAATTTGGGGGCCTGTCTCCCAGATTCCCACTGAGCTTTTCATTTCTTTTACAATACTGACACCATTGTTTGCATGTTGGACTGATCTGGCCCACTCAGTTTAATGGGAGAAGGTGGAGGGGGAAGCACTTGAAGCGAGGGGCCCTCCCACTGCTGGAGGTAACTAAGCGTAATGGTATGCTCCACAACCTACCAGCATTGTTTACGTAAAAAGACTTTAAACGCTGGCAGCACAATGACCTGGAGAGCAAAGGTTAAGGAACCTCCCAAATTCAATCTGGGTGGTGCTGGGCTCAGCAGGGACACGCATCTCCTCCCAGTCAGTGCTCATCTGGCTCCATTCCCTTTTTGCCTGGGGTGCAATATCATCCTGTTTAAATTTAATAGTGGTGAATGAGCTATTCAGCACGCAATGCAGAGAAAGTGTAAATAAAATTATCTGCGCACTACTGGGACTTTGAAATCTTTGGCTTCCCAATGTGTTATCAAAGAGGACTAACACACATCTGTGATTAGCAACTATTTGGGAACGGCAATGAGCTCGTAGGGTTACTCTGACTTGGGAGTTGGTTTTGTTTGTGGTTATGATCTTTCCATGGCCAGCTGGGGGATTATTTAGATGGTTCACAGCCCTGCAATTTTATTACTTGCCAAAATAATAATTCTATGTTTGGCTAAACCTGTGAGTTTTCTTTTTTAATAACGTAGCCAAGAATGAGTAAGCCTAGATTGTGTCAGAAACACAGGCATAGATCAGTCTTTACCAAGAAGCATTGTTTTTGTGGATGATTTACAGTTGCCAGAAGCAAGCTGGGCTCACAAGATACCTTGGTCATGGTCAGACTGCCACCATGCCTAATGTTAGCACTGAGGCACCTTTAGGCCCCTCTCTTCTTTTAAAGCAGTGTTTCCCATTGTAGCCAAGGGTGATACTTAGGACAGCTCTCCTCAAACACCCCCCAAGCCTGAGGAAAAACCCAGAACCCCATATGCCCAGCATTCAGAACATGGCTGCTTATCCCACAGCAGGGCTGACTGTTTCTGAGAATCTTGCCCTGACTGAAAACTTGAACGCTTTTGCAAAATTTGTCTGTGGTTGCTACAAAACCAAAAAACCCACCTGAGTCAATAGCCCAGACCTTCCCAGTCCCAGTCTCATGTGGGCAGAAATCCAAATCCAGTCCCCTGTGAGCTCAAGCCCTGCCCTCACAAAAGTGAGCTCAGCTAATTCCAGATGTTACTGAGCCAATCCAGAGAATCTTCTCTGCCTCTCTGGACAGCCCTGGAGCTCCTGGTAGCTTTAATTATCCCTCATAAAGTTATCTTACTTTGCCTCTTCTATCAGAATGTTTCTAGCAGTTCACTTTTATTTACTCCCAAGTTTCTCATAAATCACAGGCTGTTACAAGAAGGGCCACTGTATGTATAAACCTTGAAGTGATAGATTGGCACAGAAGAGTCAGTGAGGTTCAGCCACCTCTTTTGGATCAGCTTCCCATACAGGCTACACTTTAACACACAATGGATGTTGAACCTGAACCAATGTGTAGGATGAGTATTACTAGCATTTCTGAAGGCACAAAATTAGCGGTAACATTAATTATGCTATTGTCCTAATAGGCACAGTGGCAGGGTTAAAACTGCTGGCGATCCACCAAGGCCCAACAAGCTCAGTAAGATCACACAGCTTCTTGGCCACTCCTCTGTCCCTGTGGCCTTCTTCAGCTAAGCCCAGAAGCAGAAACTGGCTTCTGAACTGACTACCCATGCTCAACCTGCCAAAACAATCCTGGACTCCTCAGTTTTGGAATTACTGGACAGAGCCATCACTTTCCACCCATTTTCAAACTACCAATTAACTGGAAAATCTGATATGCATTGTAATAAAAAAAAACCTTTTTCTTTCCAATCATGAAAAAATGAGAGTGTAGACAATGTAATCACATTATAAATGGTGTTAAATTAATAGTTAGCTAAAAATTATTCAAATGATGATTCTGACTGAAAAACTAGCAAATGGGAAGTGGACCAATTAAGCAAATGGGCAGGCTAGCAATTGCAAAGCAACAAAGTGAGTCCAATGACAATTCAATACATTAATAGAAAGCTTCTAGGTGGGCTGACACATAAGGAGTGGAGGAAATGGGGAGGTATGTATAACTGACTTGCAGCAATCAAAATACAGCTCTGTTATAAGACAAAGGAAGGACTTCAGGCGAGCAGAGCCTATGGAAATCAGACATTACCCTTTGACACTCATTGCAGAGCTCTATAGTGACATTTCAATCACTTCACTCTGACCTATGACAGCACCACTCCATCAAGTAGATACCCGCTTTAAATACATACAGAATGCTTTTGCTGTCTGTCATCCTGTTATGCAAAAAATACATATACTGAAACACGAATAAGAATAAAAGCTAGCTATATCAACTGACTGGAGTTAAAACTTTTAAGAGAACTCCTTTTAGACTATATGAGAAAATGATCATTTTGCTTTAAAACAAATGACACAGGATAGCAGGGGACTAACTGCATCGCTGAAACAATGTTGTAGTCTCAGTCACTATGCAGCGCATTTGGTGCAGAAAGACATAAAGGACATTGTGTCCACGAGTGAGTCATAAAATGATGCCAACATGCTCTATCATGCCAACCTACATCAGTCTCGTAAAGGTTCATTCATGAATTCCACACAAGGTTATCACTCCCTATGTCCTCCCACCAAGAACCTTATCTTGGTGTTTGATCCCAGCCAGATTTTCTTTGTCACCTCTTAAGGAAACGATCTGATATTTCACCCCCAGGACAAAGTTATAAGCACATGGAAATGGTTGACTGACAATATTCGTCTTGCCTGAAAAACACTTTTGTTAAGTGAGGCCTTGATCTACAAGGCAAACACATAGGTATTAAGGAACAACAACAATGAAAGTGCATTTGCCACAGGTTAACATCCCCCTCAAACACATTTCATTTTTTCCAGTTGTTCATCTTGACCAGAATTACAGCTGCTCTAATACAATTGCTCACCTAAGTGTTCCCCCTATTTAAAAGCATTATGTTATATGACACAGTAACTAAAAATACGCCTCTTTTGCTGCAATAAGATGACTTGAGCTGTTGGGGCAATCCTGCAGAGGGCTATAATACTCTTCAGGGAGAGTCAGGGGAGAGAGGTGACCTGCTCTGGGCTCCAGTATCAGTAACAGAAAGTTCACAGATGGCAGCACAGAACATTGAAACAAGCAAAAAACTCGCAAAACCAGCAAAACAAGAAAGTCAGTTCCTCATATACAGTGGTTTCTTCAGTCTTGCTATTACCTTGTAATATGAGAAATCCTGTTCATTTTGCTGGAGCAGAACAGGCTTTGCACTAAGTGGTCCTTGCAGTAATACAGAATATTTCAGCATTCTGTGGCTTGGAGAAATGGTTCCTTTACTTACAGATACACAGGTTCCTTACAGATTCACAACTCCCTGTCAGGAATTATCCCCAAACTGCAGTTTTCCAGGGCCATCACGCTACATTAAACATTTAGCCCTGCCTGAGGCATGTTAATATGTAAAAAAAAAAAACAAAAAACAAAAAACAAAAAACAGATATGCCTCAAAAAAAAAAAAAAAAAAAAAAAGGAGATTTTTTGCTTGCTCCCATGAATCCTGATGTCGTAGGTTTTTACAACAGATTTACCTTTTATGCTTCATTTCATTTCTAAGGACATTTTAAAAGGACTTTAAATACTTTGCAGAGGTCATTGCTTACTTAAAGACCACACAATTATTTTTAAGCAATTAGTTACCAATAAAATTCAATCCTACAAAAACTTTACCATTATTTTTTATTTTTAAGACTAATACGCCAGTGACACTCATGAAGATTTGTATTGGCAAGTTAACGACAACATCTGGGAGTCCACAACAGAATTTTAGTGCTGAGCGAGACATTCACCAGCTGCCTTAGGCATTCCAGAAACTCAGAATTTTTCCAGAAAAGCCTCTTACCCAGCAATTTCACCAGGCACAAAGAGTGGATCAGACCTCTGTGGGTACTGTTATGCTAAAAAATTGTCTGCTTCTTCAGCACTGCAGTGCCAAAAGCATAAACTTTGCCTCACTTCCTGCCATTTGCTTCATAACATATGCAATTTAAGGTAGCATCACCATAATTGCTTTTAAAGTTAAATGGATTTTCCAGGAGGGTTACGGTTATGATCTAAGACACAGAAATTCCAGGTCTGAGACAGATTTGTATAGTCCTGGGTTTGTTACCAGGGCTAAATTTTGTCCTCTTTTAAGCTAGGTTCTGAGCACTCAGATGTGAACTGGGGCCCCGCATGAGGAAGGAGATATGATTCAAATGCAAACTACTGCGATGGCAGGACAGGAGAAGTTTCAGGGCTCAGGACCATGACTATAAACCAGTTTCTTTTCCTATTAAAAACCACACAGCCACTTCAAAAAGAGGCCTTCTCACAACAGCTCAGCATCTCCTATTTTTACACACATCTCAAACAAGCAAGTGATAGAGAAATCCCAAACAATGGAAAAAGGCTTAGCAGTGCAGCTCATTTCTAATAATTTCAACTGATAATGCAAAACAAGCCTGCAAAGCATCCTTCTCACTACTCTAGCCAAATGCACCCTACCCATACTTTGAGTATATGTATATGACAATGCAGTGAGTATATGACAATGCAGTTTGCAACACAATCAAGAATGCCACCTACCCACTCAACACAGAAGTTTTTGCTGCCCACTCTGTTGAAAACTACAAAACATGTGTCAGTCCTCAACAAACAGCTTAGAGCTTTGGGTTCAGTTTCCATTTCTGGAAAAAGATCTGGAAGAAATTTGCTTTTAGCCTGAACCACCATGTCCTTCCAAAATCTGCCGCTTCTACAACCCCAGCTTTCTAACTTGGCCTACAGAAGTCACGTCAATTCAGCTCATCTCTGGTAAAAATACACTGCCAGTTCTCATGAATTCAAGACTACATAACCAGTTTTTGTGTAAAAGACCAATGATGTGATCTTGTTCTCAGGTATTACACAGATTCTGACCTTGTTGTGTCAAATCTTTTTCAGATGATCCCCTACCCACTACAGATAACTTCCAGGACAATGGTATGTTGTTCTGCTGCTTTATTCCTTGGGCCCTTCTCTTCCCAAACAGCAGCAGATGTTATGACAATCTCAGCTGTAGTTCCTTACCCTATATAACTGTAAAGTCCAAAGCTTGTTCGCTGCTTCTCAGCTCTGCTTCAATAACAGCCACTTCAGCTTCTTCTCCATAAAATATAACTTTGATTTTACACACTTATATCACATATAAAACATTATAGTCACCTCATTGACAGCAGGATCAGGACAGACCTTAGGCCACGTTTGTGCTGTTATGGACCTGGTTCAAGACTGTGATGAGCAGCTCAAGCCACCTACTTGCTGGTGATGAAAATAAGGTCCAGCTGATGTGAATAGGACCTGAGCACATATGTGACGCTAAGAACAGCACTCATGGGTTTACCCAACTGGAGAAGAACACAGTTTGTGTTGGTGGGGACATCTGTGCAATAGAGGAAGGACAACATGAGAGCCATTCTCCTGGGCACGATGCCCATCTCCCAGACTGTGTGGCAACACACAGTGTCAGCTCTAACTGGGGCATCACACACCCCAGGATGACTGAGGGATGAGCATGCCACCAGGCATGCTTGTACAGGTACTGTGGGAGGCACTGGCAGAAGCTGGGGACCTGGCTAGGTCCATGACTGCCCTGGAGAGCACTTCTGCAAGCTGCTGTAAGGTACCTGACACTGACTATAGCCAGAACAGAACTGAGCCTATGACAAATGCAATCAGAAACAGAAATCTTTCCATAGATGTTCTTCCTGCAGAAAAAATTAAATGCTCTGCTATCCCTCTGCCAAATGGAGAATGTGAAAAAATGAGCAAACTGAAACTGGCTCTTTAATACCATCTTCAGAGGTGCTGCTGGCTATGGCCTTCCATAACAAGGTTTTATATCAGTGCTACTGAACAGCCAGGCCTCCACCTCCACAGAACTTAATAAAATAGAATTCTTGCTTATCTCAAGAAGATATTATTGGAAAAGGAGTGGGAATACCTGGGAGCTATATTCAAATTATAGTTGCCAAAGAACCAAAACAGACCCAAATCCTTATTAAATGCAGATGTTTTATTTAACTTCTTCACAACCTGGTATATAAAAATATGCTTATGATGTGCAAGGCATAAAATGTTCAGAAATGTCTCCTTCATTTTTTCAAACTATATGGGGGAGGGGGAGTTATGTTTCTCAATTTAGGTATTATTTCTCAGTAATCAGAAGATGTGCTTGGAAGTTAGCCATCTGAGCTGAAAACTACCTAAATCTTTCCAAAAACACATTTCTAAATTCTGCTAGATAAAACACACGAAACGTATTTTAAGCCTTCATACCAGGACTGGTATTTGTCCTCTGCAGATCTGGATTTTCTGTATCAGATTTACTGTGGAACATGCAGATTAATTTACCAGCAATACCTGACTAGTGTGAAAACAAATAGATGGACTGGAATGTTTTCAGGAAGAGAAAGTAGCTTTTGTTCTCTCATTTCTGTACTTCATTTAAGGCATTCTTTCTTTCTTATCCTTTGCCCGTGAACAACACTGCCAAGATGATGTGTTTCCATGCTTGATGTCTTGTGCATGATGTGATCTCAAAGTGACATGCTGGAAACAGCAGTAATGGATCTATTGCAGTCCCCAAATTTCCATCAACATTCATTTCCTGAAATCCTACATTTGAGAGCAGAGATCACCCTCAGACATTTGGAAACACCCAGCATATGATGAGGGAATATTATTACTTAAAGTGTTTCTAAAACGTGCTGGACACACATCTTTGTCCAATATTTCTCACTGTATCCGCTTTAAAAAGCAGTTCTGGGAACACCCTTCCTCATGGGCTGCAGAGCACACAGTTTCACCACCATTCTGCAAGCCAAGACCTGAGGAAATTGCAACAGATAGCACCAGGCCCCCACTGCTGCCATGCACCAGTGAAAACATCACTGGACACATGCAACAGAAATAAACAGGCATCAATCTCTTCTGTTACTCTTCCTTTAGGCACTTGTCCCCCTAATCCTGCCTGCGTGGAGCTGCCTGAGCACCAGCAGGGCTCCAAAGGGGTGTGAGAGCCTGCTTGATAGCAGCCTTGATGTGATGACACCCCAGGCTTCCCACCCCATGAGCACACCCCGCCTCGTCACCTTAAAAGCGAATACCAGCAATACTGTCTGCTGGTACGAGTGGTCCTGAGGCCAGGGAGAGGAGGCTAGCCCTTACCAGCCCACCGCGCCAACGCAGCAAAACCTGCAAAAGCCGCTTGTTGCCTTCATATGGGGCTGTGAAAGAAGCATCCACACCATTATGATATGTTGATGCTATGTGTGACAACAGCAACACATATGGCACGTTTTCCACCAGCCCTAACGTAACAGGTCATCATGTTAAAAATAAAACAGCGCAGCGTGGCACCTGATGCCTTTCCAGAAGCTGCTGCGCTCAGGCCATGTCCCAGGCCAGAGTTCAGAATGGCAGTTTCTTTGTCAGTAGCCACAATGCAGACTTGCAGCATTAATTAGCATTTGGGGGAGCCTGTTGCCAGCCGGTTCTGCAACCACAGGCTGTTTTCCACAGGAATACACGTGGGTTGTAAATTGGCTGGCTGCACTCAGGGGACCACTGGAGTCCAGCACTGTAAGTGTTTAATTACTCTCAATGGTTTTAAGGCCTGGGGCAGGCTTGTGGCTAGCCAGGCTGGTGTAGGAGAGTCTGAAAAACTACAGGACACCGCATTTAAATAGAAGGAGCAGTCCTTCCTCTTTTTTTTTTTTTAATTTATTTTATTTTTTATTTTTATTTTTTAATTTTTGAGTGAGTATGTCTAATAAACCTTTTCACACATTTCAGACCACATGTTAATTATGGAGTGGTAACTCGTGTCGAGAAAATGGTTGATATTAATAAAGAAGGGGGAGATGTGGGAGTGTGGCCATGGGGGTCAGAAAGCCCCTTGGTTGATGATAACATCAGACTCTTAATGATGAGGCCATCAGGAATGTAAAAGAGTTTAGAGGGAACAAAGAAGGGTGATTCAGGAGACTCCATGCAGTCTCCAGTTTCTTGTTCTCCAGCCACTGAGGCATGGAAGTTTCTGGGTGTTTGCTGTTGCTGTTATTTGCAAAGTTGTTTGACCAATGAAAAGTTGTTTTGAAAAGAACTGCTGTGGGGAGAAGGGTATAAGAAGGGAGCCTGCCCTCAAGATAAAACAAACAAACAAACAAACAAACAAACAAAAAACAACAAACGATGAAGTTAACGTCATCAATAAAGAAGCAGGAAAAAGGAGTGAAGAGGAACTGGCTGGCAGAACGGAGACCAGGATGGGAACAGGCACTTTGATCGCCTCATGAAGATAGGTTCGGCCAGACTCAGCACACTGCTCAGAGAAGCTCGTACTGAAAGTCGCTGGAAACAGGCGCACTGGAGCTGGAGAGAAGCTCGAGCTGAGAGAAGCGGACCTGAGCACACAACTGCCTCTTGCTGGTAAGCAGTTGCACATTATGGGGAATCATACGTCCTTAGGAACAAAGACTGTCCCGGTAACCTTACAGCTTATTCTCCTTCTTAACAGCTGGACAGTTTATGAGTTTGAAATATGGAACCAAACTGAATTCAAGGTGTGGGATTCTGCAACTAAAAATGACAAGGTTGCAGTGGGATTGCTTGGCACCTGGCGAGCAGTCTCTGAGGCCTTAAAGAGCCATGTGGGGCCACTGTCAGACACGTGTGGTTTGCCAGATAGTGAGGGAGCTGCGGGCTCCTTTACTGATCCGACTGCTACGCCATGGGCCCCTCTGCTGCTACAGCCATCGAAGGCTTTTGCTGTTACGCCCCCTGTTGACCTGAACGTGCCTTTTAACCCAGGCCTATTGGCCTTGAAAAGGAGATGGATATGCTTTTCTTCGATCCAGGGAGAACGGGGTACATAAGGCCTGAAGACCAAGTTGCGTGACAACTTAAAGCGAGACATATTGTTCAAAAGGAATGGAAAATGGAGACTTGTTTGTAATCAAGAAAAGGAATGGAAAGTGGAGACTGTTAAGCCATGGAACTTAAAGGATTGTTTGTTGCCTTTCCTGATTGTACATATGTGTAGGCATACTCGGGTTTAGTATGTCAAGCAATGTTCTGTATATTTAGAATGTTTGATGTTCGTGTGTGTGTGTTGGTGGATCATAGACTCCCTGCACACCCAGTGCTGTTTACTTGCCTTTTATACCTTTTATACCTTTTATAAATATTCTTTTATAAATATTACTAAATTCAGAATGGGTTGAGACCTCATTTATAACACACATATCCAAATAGCCAAACACACCCACGTTCATTGAAGGCTCACTCTGAATTTTTGTCAGGATAAACATCAAGTAGCGTTTTATGAAATTACCAGCCACACAGTAATAGCAAAAAGCACCAAATGTTCTTAACCATTTCCCATAGTTATCGACACATACGTTGCATACACACACACATATATATGCATGTATATGCACATCCCCCCCCTCTTTTTGTACCTCTCAGTAGAAACTTCCCTCTTCTCCTGTCCTCTGAATATGCAATTATATGCAATTAAACCTTTACCTAAATCTAGGAACAAATTTCACTGAGAGTTTCTCAGGAAGTTTAGGATATTATTCCCTAATTCTTCTCTACTGGGACAGTTTGCAAGGCATAAAGAAACAGAGAAACAAAAGAGACTAACTTGGCCAGCCAAGCAACAGACTGCAGCCGCTCTCTTTAACCTTTTCCTTTCCTTCATTAGCATCTCCCTTTCTTTCTGTAGGATCATCACAAGGTAAACTGTGTTGAGTACACACAGGTAAGTGCTTGAGATATAACTGGTTGAAGAAGTCTTCATGGATATCTGTGAAGGTGGTAATGCTGAAGGTAAATTTCTTCCTTTATTTATTTATTAATTGAAATGGGTTGAAATTGCTCAAATAGTAAGTTATGTTTTCTCAGTTGAAAGAGTAGGAACATCTGAAACAGCTTGAACTGTACTGCAAGTACTTGTCTGACTGTGCCTGTAAATAAAGTACAGAATTACTACTGTAATTTTTCTTATGGACATAGACTGTATCACCAGCCAGAGGAGGACGATGGCTCTGAGACGCAACAGGCAATGAAGATCCCCAGTAACCTGGGCCACATCCAAGGCCTTGGAAGAATAGTGGATCGTGGAGTTGGTATTCAAGGGTGAAAAAGCACCAAGAGAGAAGCACTGGAGTGCTGCCTGTGTTCAGACACCTCTGTGCGCAACAGCTTGTGCACTGAACCAGTCTGAAGCTGGCAGAGGCAGAAGCATCTCCTCCCTACCAAAGAGTCTGGACAAGACAGAACAGACCTCAAACATGGTTCCTGCAGCTGCAGCATCTCCTGTCCATCTGTGTGTCTGTCCACCAATGGTGTTTGCATCTTGGGAAAAGGTGTGTAACTTTATGTCAAAACTGTTTGTAGCAGCCTCTCAGCAGCTCCCAGCATGGAGAGGAATGAACCACTCGGCCCAGGTTGGTAGCGCAAAGGGGGTTCTTGCTTGATGACAGCTCTGTCAGATCAAACCCATGTCATGGAATAATGTGTCCTTTTCAAAAGGCAGCCTCTGTCAGCACTGCACAGCTGCCACCGCTGATGTGCAAACTGTGATGTGTTGTTTAAGTCCTTGCTTGCTGATACCATATCTGCAAGAGGCACCCTGGATGAGGACAGTTTTACTTATTTTTCTGTTTAAACAATAGCTTTGAAATCTTCACTGAAATATACCGTATGGTCACAAGCAACTACCCTAGCTCTGCTCGTGCCTCTTTATGTCCCCTTCTCTCCTCACTGCTTCCTTACGCACAGGCCTGGGAAACTGCAATCATCATGGTTTATTTTAAGCAGTATTAGAAACACTCAAATGTCATTAAATATCCTTAAGGAACATGTGGAAGACATGAGCAAAGAAAGGGCTGTGTCTCAATGGCTGCTGAGGAATGCATGTTCACTAAAAGCACAAAGCCACTGCCCCATGACGGGAAGACTGATCCATATGCTAGCTGATGCAGTTAAATTAGCAAGACTATTTCCTTGCCAGGGGATATTTTCTGTCATTTGTGGTCACAAAAAAAAAAAAAAAAAAAAAAAAAAAAAAAAAAAAAGAGGAAAAAAAGAATAACCAGGATCCATAAATCATCTAAATTTATGTATATGCATGCTGCCATCTATACATTCAGACACCAAAACCACATTGCACCTAATATATGCACATACATGGACTGAATTAACTCAATGCAAAAAAAAAAAACACATATCTTCCCAGTAGTCCGTCAATTTCTATAAAAAATTGAGTCCACTATAAATGATGACATTTGAATCCAACAATGGCCAACCTGCATAATTTTCAAGTTGTTTTTGACTGACTCTGTTACACATGTTAATCTCCCATTGTCTATGCTCAACTGTCTTATGCGCCCTGACAGCTCACCATATATTCTCTCAACAAATATTTTGCTTCAGGATGTTTTAAAGAGGAAGGTTTACTTTAACCTCCCTTCTTTTGTTAGAGAAGATGCAACAGTATGAATAATACCTTCCATGTGTGAAGGCTCACACAAAATTTCTTCACATCAGCAGAGCACTGCAGTCTGAACACTGCTGGCCAGATGTTTCCAGAGCAAATGCCATTTTTTCTAGCCATCTCCGTATGAGCAAGAACCAGGGTTCGGGGAAATAAAATAGCTTCCTGGCATAGCTGCAGATCAATACTCACACTGAAACACAATATTTTCTTCCTTTTCTTTTCCTTTTTCAAAGCCACAGTATGTTATAAAGGGCAAAACTAGGGTACTGAGGCATATCATTGAAGAGCTGTGCAAAGCAGTCCAAATGCAGTATTGAAGCTGAGCATCTTGAGTCCATGGTTGGTCTCTCTATTTCTAAGGTGCTGGTGTCCCCAACATGCCTCCCACACAGTGAGAGCAACAGCTTTGCATTACAGGCAAGTCCAGGCGTTTAAGCACCTAAATCTGGATTTGGAGTCTCAGTCCTCTCCTTAAGAATAGACAAGTATTCTCAGTATTTGTAGTAGAAGGAAAAGCAATTAGGATAAGGATAGGGATACGGCTTTCTAGCCAAAGCTCAGCATAAGACTTATAGGATGGGCAGGATGGAGAGAACAGCAGTGCTTGTAAGGTAAAGCAGAGAAAGGAAATTCAAAACATTCAGTGTTTTGTTGTGTTTGTTGTTGTTGTTGTTTGTTTTTATTACAATATTGTAATTTTGAATGGGGACAAATTAAATGACTGCGGCATGTTACACAGGCCTTTCATCTGTGTCAAAAAGCAGCCACCAGCTACCTTGGTTTCTCCGCTTGGTCTCAGAAACACCCCTTCTACCCTTTCTTCCTTACCTCCGGTCTGGCTTGCTCATACCTTAATATTTGGAAGTTGCATGTTTTCCAGCCCATACTTGTCCAAAGAGTCCATATGTATTTGTGCTGCTGGGGAAAGGCATTGATTTGCTGGCCGAGGTGTGATGGCTTCTCTGTTCTCTTCCAGGCCTGAGGTAAAGAACCAAAGGTCTGGGGATGAGCCCAAAGCCAGGAAGATCTGTCCTGTGGAGCAAAACACCACAGGAGAGCCAGCACCCCTACTAGAGGCTCCTTTTGATCTCTGCAGGACACAGAATTTAGGAGCATCAGGTACCTCCAACTGCTTATCATCCAACAAGGGCAGAACAGCTGGAGAGGTTTGTGCATGCATATTTAATAGATGAATAGTGACTTGTTTTATGGTCCTTATTCATAATTTATTGTTTTAGAGCTCCAAAAGTTGCCAGTGTTCTTAATAGTTTTGCATTCAGTATGATTTTACAACATCACAGCAGACAGGAATGGACAAAGAGAGAGGAAAAAAGAAAAGAGGCCACTGATCTTTGGATGGGACAACTGGGGCAGAGGACTGCATCTCTGCTTGGCAAGCTCTGCTTTGGCACTGGACACACACAAGCATAAAGCACACTTCATTTTACAACCATAACTTCTCATTCTTCTTCTCTCTCTCACACTCCCCTCTTCCCTCCTCTCCCCCCCCCCATTTATTTTTTTCCTTAAGATTCTTTCCAAGAATGCTGTAAGGACATGAACTGACTTTTCAATCACTTGTTTTGTGCTCTCCTCATTGAGGGAACAGGCTTGTGGAAAAGGCTGCTGACAAATGTTGCATTGTTGAGTCAAACCTATTTATGCCAAGATAGATTTTTTCTTTTTTTCTTCCCCTCCTTCTTGTCCCAATATTTTTCTCCCAGACTTTTAATAAGGCAGTAAGGGAGAAAAGCAATGATGCAAACAAGCAGAGTCTCAGTGTGACCATATGCACATCACCCCCAATTGCTGGATCCTGTCATGCAGTTGTTAATTTTGTGTGTCATATTTTGTCACACTTATTAGCTTGAAGTGCAGTAATGCACGTTTCCATTCACAAGAGAGCCTATTCTGAATAACAAGGCCATGAATGGATAATAATAAAAGTATATTCCATGTGGCAGGGCCTGCGCTAATTAGGCAACTTGAAAATCTCTGTCAAATACTATAAAATGTTACAGTGCTTATATAAATGTTTAATAATGAAACTGATAGCAAACAGAATGGGGGTGGCTTGGAGAAAACAGTCACTTGAATAGTTTTCTGAGGATGAGGGATGATAAGGTTTCTGCAAAATAAACCATTAGCAAATGTGGCATCAGGTTGACATGTATTTGATGAAATGTGACCTGTAGTCCATCATACTCCAGCAGGTGTGGCAGAAATAGGGCGAGCTTGGTCCCTTCCTTCTGGTTTTAGCCCCCATCACCCAGGAGGCAGTGGCACAGCAGTGCGCCTCTCCCTGTGCAGCAGAGTGGTTAGCAGCCACTGCCAAGCATCTGAGAATCACAGAATCACAGAATCATCTAGGTTGGAAGAGACCTCCAAGATCACTGAGTCCAACCTCTGACCTAACACTAACAAGTCCTCCACTAAACCATATCACTAAGCTCTACATCTAAACCTCTTTTAAAGACCTCAAGGGTTGGTGACTCAACCACTTCCCTGGGCGGCCCGTTCCAATGCCTAACAACCCTTTCGGTAAAGAAGTTCTTCCTAACATCCAACCTAAAACTCCCCTGGAGCAACTTAAGCCCATTCCCCCTTGTCCCGTCACCAGGCACATGGGAGAACAGACCAATCCCCACCTCACTACAGCCTCCTTTAAGGTACCTGTAGAGAGCAATAAGGTCACCCCTGAGCCTCCTCTTCTCCAGGCTGAACAACCCCAGCTCCCTCAGCCGCTCCTCATAAGACTTGTTCTCCAGACCCCTCACCAGCTTCCTTGCCCTTCTCTGGACTCCCTTGAGCACCTCCATGTCCTTCTTGTAGTGAGGGGCCCAAAACTGAACACAGTACTCAAGGTGAGGCCTCACCAGAGCTGAGTACAGGGGGACAATCACTTCCCTAGCCCTGCTGGCCACCCTGCTTCTTATACAAGCCAGGATGCTGTTGGCCTTCTTGGCCACCTGAGCACACTGCTGGCTTATATTCAGCTGACTATCAACCACTACTCCCAGGTCCTTTTCTGCCAGGCAGCTTTCCAACCACTCATCTCCCAGCCTGTAGCTCTGCTTGGGGTTGTTGCGCCCCAGGTGCAGGACCCGGCACTTGGCCTTGTTAAACTTCATGCAGTTGACCTCAGCCCATCGGTGCAGCCTATCCAGATCCTCCTGCAGAGCCTTCCTACCCTCGAGCAGATCGACACACACATCTAACTTGGTGTCGTCTGCAAACTTACTGAGGGTGCACTCGATGCCCTCATCCAGATCATTGATAAAGATATTAAAGAGAACTGGCCCCAGTACTGAGCCCTGAGGGACACCACTAGTGACCAGCCTCCAACTGGATTAAACTCGATTCACCATGACTCTTTGTGCCTGACTAAACAGCCAGTTTCTAACCCAATGAAGCATACACCAGTTCAAGCCACGAGCAGCCAGTTTCTTGAGGAGAATGCTGAGGTGTCAAAAGCCTTACAGAAGTCAAGGTAGACCACATCCACAGCCTTTCCCTCATCCACCCAGCATGTCACTTTGTCGTAAAAGGAGATCAGGTTCGTCAAGTAGGACATGCCTTCCATAAACCCATGCTGACTGGGCCTGATTGCCTGCTTGCCCTGCAAGTGCTGTGTGATGACACTCAATCTGCTCTGTGAGCTTCCCTGGCACTGAGGTCAAATTAACAGGCCTATAGTTCCCCGGGTCAGACCTACAGCCCTTCTTGTAGATGGGCGTCACATTTGCTAGCCGCCAGTCAGCTGGGACCTCCCCTGATAGCCAGGACTGCTGATAAATGATGGTAAGCAGCTTGGCCAGCTCCTCCACCAGTCCTCTCAGTATCCTTGGTGGATCCCATCCGGCCCCAACGACTTGCGTACATCTAAGCTGGCACTTCTTTACGTCATTCCCTGAAGACCTGAATTCAGGCGTTGACATTTATTCCCCGATGCTGTGGGCTAGCTGCCAGCTCTAAGACACCTCTGCAGGGTGAAGTCATGTGACAATTTTCCATACCCTGCACACAGGAAGATTCAGTGCTGCAGCTACATAGCTCCTACATTCAGTCATCAAACTGAATGGGAAAAAAAATATATGCCTCTCACACAGACAATGGCACAGGCAGTCCCCCCTTACCTACAGCCTCAGCCTGCACCAAGCAAGGAGTCAGCAAGCAGCCAAAACTGACTGCAGAGCACATCCCTCCTCCCTGGGCACTGCTCTCAGGGATTAACGGAGAAATGATGAATGAAAATATTTTGATGACTAAAATTAAAACTTCATTCCAGATAAATTAATTGTGCTGCCTGTACATGAGATTAAATCGACAATAAGAATCAGCCATAGGAAACATACTGCTCCCCAGCTCCAAAGATGGTTTTCAGGAACACACAATTGCTTCACATTTTTCAAACAGCGCTTCTGTGGTGACCTCAGTGGCAGAGCTCCACTGACTTCAGTTCTGCTGAGCACCAGGTAGAAGTAATCTAGGCCTAGGCAGGGCTTTTTCATTACTGAAGAATGCTTATAATATTGAACATTTAAAACATTCCAAAATTCTTTTAAAAAACTCTCAAGTAAAAAAAAAAAAAAAAGAAAAAGGTAAAAAAAAGTTAAAAAAGTTTGCACTAAACTAAAAATTATTACATTACTCTTATGTATAATTACATTATTATCACATGTAATGAATTCATAGATCCTTGGGCTGGGGGAGGCATAAGTTCTAAAGATAAATGAAAAACAGAAGGATCCCATCTGATACCAGTTGAGCTTGCAAAGTCCAAGATAATGTTAGCAACATCAGCATGGCAGAGAGCAAAGCACGTTCTAGCACCTGTGTTCTGAAAAACTTGCATACCAAATGTCTGCCTGGCAGTATAGCAGGTTGTCCTAATGTTGCTTTCCTGAAGAGTTAAAGAGCTGCCCCAGCTCAGGGGTGAGCTGGCTGTGAGTTTTACCCTGTGACATGTCCAAACTTCCTCTTAGAGCTGACTCCTTTCCTCACATACAAGTTAAGGGGTAGATTCATGAGAAAACATATGTTCTTAGTTTGCTATTTTAAACACTGAGGCCATGCAGAATTTTCACACAAAATGCAGTTGGATCTGTCCATAGCAGAGTTGAGGCCTGAGAGCCTACCCCATCACCTTGTAGCCCAGGGGACAGACTCAGCACAGGGAACAGCTCAAGTACTGCACACCTTGAAGAGCAATAGGAAATTGTAAGTTACAGAGGCAAATGCCCCACTGCACATCCCAAATCCTGCTCGTTACCAAAATCTGTGAAAACAAGCAAGCTCCATCTTACTGTGGCATGGAAACACTGCTCTCTTGAGGGACACAAGATAAGTCAGGCTGGAGAATTAATGATCAGCCTCACACCCCTTCCCTCCGCTTTTTCACACTTGAATCCTGCACAGGTTTTCCTCAGCTTTGGCACATGGCTTATGAATTGCAACCACTGCAGGAGGTGGTGCGGTAGCTAGCCAACCTGTTCACCTTTTGTTCTTCTGCCAGAAATGGAAATAAAATATAAATAGAAATATTTGAAGGACAGACTTTGGACACCCACCCCCCTAGCCCTCCGAGGGTAGGAAAGTAACATTCAGCTCTCCTGGAGTGCGTATGTATGGGGCTATTAGGATCAGCTGAATCTGTGGACTAATGATATATTATGTCTGAGTTTTCTTGCAAATCAGGCTGCACTTGGAAAATGGCATTCTGAATCCTGACTGTCTCACTGAGATCATTTAAAGTGAGCTCTCTGGTGCAGAACTGATAGGAAACAGGGTATGAGCTGGAAGAAAATAATAGGAAGAACTGTCCTTCAACTTGGCCCCCTTCATGAGAATTGCAGGTTGCTTCATTTTGGTTCTTAGGCCAAATTTATCGTCCTGTTTGTAGCTTTTTATTTAGGCTTGGACGGGCTTAACATCCCTGAGTCATTACAAAGCCAAATGACCATAAATGTTGGTATTTTTCCTCACCATCTAAGATGTTCTGCAGTGTCCATGTCTCTGACTCAGTAGCTGATAATTTCAGCTAATCTGCAGCTTTTGTTCAAACATTTATTGTGAATTATTTGGGGAAAATATTATTTTTCTCTCTAACATAAGAAAAGAAACATTTAAAAATGAACAAATATTACCATAAAGCTCGAATATTTTTTCTTAATTTGGTATTTGCTTCCTTGGGTCATCATTATATAACTTCTGTTAATTTCATTTAATATTTTTCCTTGGTTTTTCTTGCTTTATTTCATGGTACTTTGAGAAAGATACTAACATGATGATTTTCATTCTCCACTTCCTTCCTTGAGCACAAAATTGTTGCATACAGATTTCTCAGCAGTTCAAAAGCATGCTTCACTTATTAATTCCTGGTTTGCACCAAAATAGTTCTTTAGTTTTATCCATAACAACTGTTTATTATTTCTACTGCCTCTGATACCACTGTACAGCGATGAAAAAGGGCTTACTCATTGTAGTAGTAATAAAAAGGGGCTCTTAAAGTGGTCCTGCAGCATAATAATCTCTGTTATGTAAGTTTAATAACTCCTTTTAAAGGCAGATCTAAATTTTAACTTATAAATCACCTGTCAAGTTCTTTATAATATCCTAAGGATAGAGAGAAGATCTGAATGAATAAGCTTTAGGAGTCAGGATCTGTAAATCTGAAGGAGGAGAAGGAAAGAAAAAGATCCATCCTTAGCATTGTGCAGTGAAGATATTCCATAGGGCTATCTAAAACCTGCATCAGAATTAATAATACTACTCATAGATGTACTTAACAAGCATTTTGAAAGTACTTTGAAGTATTCAGAATGCAAATGAACTTAAACGAAAGACAGTAAATGAAGCAAAGCAAAATATTCCAAAAGTCAAACCATATATCATGATGAAAAGAACCAAAGAATAGGAGCCACTAAAAATACTGAGGAAAGTATCACAAAAAACAAATATGGATATGGATCTTTAGTCCAGACACAGTAACTTATACTGTCCAGATGCATTAGATCACAAAACCTCTTAAAAAAAGAGAATCTATTTTTACTTTCCTTCTACTTTCTTTTACCCATGTCTTAAGAACATGCCAGCAAACATAGCTGTGTACTCTGTGTTATCAAGATCTACTCCACTAGCAATTAAATCAGCCTATGCACCCTTCTTAAATGAAATCACTTGCAGGGTTATAGTGTGTGCTGGCAACACGAAGAAGGAGCAGTGCTAAAAGTCCAGTTGGATCCATGTCACCTCAAAGTACTCATTGAATGTGACAGAGCACGAACTGCCAGCTATGGACTTGTCCCAGAAGCGGCCAGGGCCTCCTGGTGGTACTGTAACGCAAATAATTAAATGACAGCAATACTAAAGGCCACATATTTTTCTCAAGTGGGACAGGACCTGCTTCATGGTCTCAGTCTGCTGCCTTTTGTGTTATGATGAACAGCCTGACCAGGCACGGAAATAACCTTCAGCTCCTCTTGTTTTCCCACACCCCCCATAAGGCAGTTTCTCAGATCCTCTTGCAGCTTCTATGGCCTCTGTTGTGCGTGTGGACAATGGACCTTTGAGAGAGCTGGGCGGGCTCAGGCAAGGCTATGGGACTCACATGGTGACAGGGAGCATGGCTCAGTGTAGCCGCAGGCCCACCAAATTGTTCTGGGACATGGGCAGGATGAGAAATGATGTAGACAGAAAACAGCTTCAAAAACCGCTCCCTTTCTTCCCCTAAGGGGAAAGAAATGCCTTGTGTTGACAACAGGCCTGAAGCTTTCATCACGAAGGAGCACTAAATAAGAGGTTTTCTGATGCCAAGCTGTTTGCAGAGGTGATCACAAACCACAAAGCCGAAAGCCAAAAGTTGAAAACCATCTGTCTCCTGAGTCTAAGAGTGCCTGAACCTAGTATTTGCTCACTCCGGTCTCTATTTAAATGTCACAACAGCTTCTTTCTGCATCTTAACATTATTTTGCCATGAGCTGGAAAGAAACGCACTGGAAAGCTGATCATGGAGGCCTAGGGCAAAACTCAGCTTCTCCCTGGGAATGCAGAGGTACCAAGAGACATGTGGAAGATGCAAGAAAAAGGAAGGTCAGGGCAGACCAAGACAGGTCACAAGAAAGAATTCCCACCTTGTTGAAAGAGGACACGTGTTGTGACTGCAAAAGGCCACAACCTTCAAGAAAGAGGCTGTAATTAGCTCAGAAACTGACAACTATCATAGATAAGCATGAAAAGAAACTAGGAACATAAAGCACTTCGCTACTGAGAAAGGCTACACTCATAACTCACGTGGTGTGCAGGTATTTGGGTCCTTGGCCAGAATTCAACCCATGAAGTTAACTTACTGCCAACCTCCCATCAATCTCAATTGTGTCGCTGCCCCTTGAGGGGTGCCAGCTGGAACCTGAAACGTATTTTTGCAGATAATGTTGTTTGGTCGTCACCAAACTCCAGTTGCTATTATATACATTTACTCACTTTATTCAAGGTTAAACCAGTTAATTCTAGGCCAAAGCTTTGCACCAATTGCTTGCTGCATTTCAGACTGATAGCAGATAACTGGATGGATGAAAACGCAATCAGTCTTAATTTTAACATTACACTAGCAGATGACAGCCACAGCTGTTCTGGGCAGGACAGACTGCGCTGTGCACATAATGCAGCCCACTGCAGGAAAAGACAGACCCAAATGAGAGCTTCAGAGACTCTATTTTCTTCTTGCTTCCCTGTTTGGAGGGTGGGAGATCTTCAGTGAAAACCCAGATCTGCACCTGCAATTTGGATCAAGTTCAGTTAGATGGAAACAAATACTTTTAACAATATTTCAGTGTGGAAAGGGCAGGTAACGTCACGAGATCAATTTCTCTCTCAGCATTCTTTTTCTATTTTTAGCTGACCACATGAGTACAAATATATGACGGTTCAGCAATATCATAACTGAATCTACTTCTTAATCCTGTCTCTGTGATGCAGATGAATTTTTAACATTATTTCCCCATCTAAACACCTTATCCAAGAGGCTACCCTCAGAAGCTTCACTCTTTTCTGAAGGCTACACCTACCCTGGGTACAGGTGGGGAACACGAATGGGGACAGAAAAATGGGAAAAAATTCTCATCATTTGAAGTTGGTCAATGAGTTAATTTTCATCTGGTTTATACTACTGAAAATCTGGAGTAGCTCCATTTCAACCAGTGGAAGAGTAACAGAACAAGCAGCAAGAAAGAGTGATCTGATGGAAGTTAAAATCAAGTGTCCTTAATGCAATGTCATCTCTGCTTTTTCTTTTAAGACAAACTCTCACTATTAAAATTCCATTTATTTCTAAATTGCTTAGATATGGGGATAGCAGGAAACCTTGAGCTGTGCTAGTGTGGCATTGGTGATGCACACAGAAATAGTGACTGATTTCTTTTAACAGATGGGAGCTAGTCTAACATGCTTTTCTGGTTGAACACTCCCCTGCTGAAACATCTGTCTAGGACATTGGCAGTCAGAAAGACCCTGCTTGTTGTGTACCTATTTCCTCAAGCTGGAATCACCAAGATTATTTTAAAGAGTTTCCTCACTGAATATGGAGGACCAGTTCGGTTTCCAGTGTTGCAGTGACCTCTCTAACTTGCTTTACATAACTCCTCTTTACTTTGGGAAAATAGTTGGTGAGAACAGCAGCAATATGATGAATAGTGGCCACGACAGACCATGGACTTACTTCAAGAAATAACACATCCATCTTGCTTGATATAGAAAAGCATGAATTGCTGCAGTATTTTCAATCATGAACTGGGAAATTTAATCAGTTTTCTTCCATAACAATTCTTTTTTGCCATGAAACATCACAAATAAGAAAGGGTACAGTGAAGTCAGTGTGCTGGATTAAGAAGGGAGGCCTTTTAGTGTGACAGTTTGGACTGTGGAGCAGCAAACCAAGCTGTCCCACAGCCAACCTTGGTTTAGAATAAACAAATGCTGAAGAACAATTTATTTTTTTTTCTTTAATGTACAACTCAAAGCAAATGTGTGGAAGAGATGGCATTAGGCTAGAAGTGAACGAAGGCTACTGTTTTGTGGGTGAATTACACTGAGAGAAAGTAAAAAGTAAAAAGAGAAAAGACAAGACTCAGGCTAAATTTTTAATAAAGAAGCATTTAGAAGCACCTAGTTTCTTCTGCAAAGCCAGTGAATCTTTAATGCAAAAATTGCTTCGAAAAGGCAATTATCCCCAAAAGAAATTGCTCTGCAGCAGGACAAAATTTAATAATTAAAGTGCACACTGAGAGATTTTACTGCTATTTTAAGTACTTTCTAGTGCAGCCTCATCTGTGAAGATTCAGCTGTTGCCTCTGTTACGTAAGACCAGTGAGCAGTTCAAGCTAAAATGCCAACAAACCAGGCTGTTCTAGAAATGAGGTTGCCTTTAACAATCTCACACAAACACAGATTCTCCAGGAAGACCAGAGGTATTGTTCTGGGGGTGAGTAAAATGCAAAGACAGAACCTAAAAAAAAAAAAATTTAAAAAAATGAAGGCTTGAGCACAATGTACAGTTCAGTTACCCTGCATTTCCTGACTTCTTTTCAGGGCTTGACTTTTCATCTTTCAGGGGGAAGAAGGCCAGGCTACTAACACATCAAGCTTTATCTGTGGTGATGTATTGTAATACTGCAGTATCTGGGAAGGGGCATGAGTTCATTTGCAATCTCCATGAACCAGCAATGAAGCAACCAAGCCTTCTCCACAGTAGAAATACAGAATCATTTAGTTTGGAAAAGACCTGTAAGATCATCAAGTCCAACTGTTAACCTAGCACTTCCCAGTCTACCACTAAACCATGTCCCTAAGCACCACATCCACACATCTTTTAAAGACCTCCAGGGATGGTGTCTCAGCCACTTTCCCAGGCAGCCTGTTCCAATGCCTCATAACCCTTTCGGTGAAGACATTTTTCCTAATATCCAACCTAAACCTCCCTTGGCACAACTTAAGGCCATTTCCTCTTGTCCAAACACTTGTTGCTTGGGAGAAGAGACCAACCAACAACCATCCTCTTTTGAGACAGCTGTAGAGAGTGATAAGGTCTCCCCTGAGCCCCCTTTTCTTCAGGCTGAACAATCCCAGCTCCCTCAGCTGCTCCTCGTAAGTCATGTTCTCTAGACACCTCACCAGCTTTGTAGTCCTTTTCTGCACACGCTCCAGCACCTCAATGACCTTCTTGTAGTGAGAGGCCCAAAACTGGACACAGTGTTAGAGGTGCAGCTTTGCCAGGACCAAGTACAGGGAGATGATCTCTTCCCTAGTCCCACTGGCCATGCTGTTTCTGATACAAGCCAGGATGCTGTTGGCCTTCTTGGCCACCTGAGCACACTGCTGGCTCATATTCAGCCAGCTATCCACCAATACCCCCAGGTCCCTTTCCACCAGGCAGCTTTCCAGCCATTCTTCCTTCAAAGTAATTTATCTTCACCCCAGGTAATTTATTATTTCTTTTATCTCTCTCTCCTGAAGGGGTTAACAGACTATAAACATGCCCATTTTAGATCCCTTTCTTCTTCATTTTGTACAAACTTATTAAATTACCTGAGGTAGGATGCCATGGTAACATGCTAGAAAGGGAACTGACATTCATGCATGACAGAAGGATCCAGCACCAGCTTTCCTCAGCCAGGAGCAGTGTTATGCAGACAGGTGGTGCAAAACAAGCCACAACCAAACAAACGTAAGTCAGAAATCACAGGGCTTTCTCAACATGCCCTAATTTCTACTTGTCCCTCTGTGGAACAGACCAGGTGAAATGCTGCTTCAGCTCTCCATGCTCTGCACTAAGGGATGAAAAAAAAAACACATTGCAGCAAACATTTCTGACAGGTGTGGAAAGCACAGAGTGCATTTCAGATGGGACATTTTAAATGTAGCACGTCTGAAAATAGGAAAAACGAGGGGCACAGAGCACCTATATTCACTACTGCACATTGCTTCCAGGGCAGCAGCAGTTTCCAGGTTGCGCTGGGTAGTATCTGGACCCCCAGGATGTGGGTGAAGGAATTTGGATCCGTATGCTTCTGTACATGTAGACAGGGCCAGAATGACTTTGCAGACGAGGACAGGACAGGTCCTCTAAGGGCATGAGCTCAATAAATAAATAAATAAATAAATAATAATAATAATAAAAACACTGACACAAGGTAAGTAACCTTTATTTTTCCTCCCTGACTTCTGCAAGATACGTTATGCTTCCAAAATTACAGTAAAATTACAGTAGAAATAACTTCAGTTATATGGTCCAAGCCTTGATTTTTAATGAAATAATGGAGAAAGAGGGATCTTACAAATTTATACCCAGCTGACCAAACTGAGAACTACTGCTCACATGCAGGCACCTCTCCTCTCCTTCCTTCCTGTCTTCTCCCTCTCCCTTCCCTTCACTAATGTGCCCTACACAAATATCTATTCACAAATGCATGAAAAATCAGGGAGGTTTTTGACTTGATCAGGAAAGAGAATGTGCTTTTTCATTACTGTGTTCTGAAAGGATGTTTTTGTGGTGATCTATTTTATTTCTGATGTTTGTTTTTTCCATAGCTGTTCAGGAAATTCTTGATCTCTGTGTTTGTCAGTGGCTGACCATTAAAACATTGGTCACCATGCTCAAGAGAGACTTAGCCAGCTGCAGTGATGATCTCTAACGTTTTTTCAAAAAATTTCATAAAGATCATTTGGAGGCTTCAAGCAGAATTCCATTGTTCTCTTTAGACCCCTTTATGAAACTTTGTTATCTTACAACTGTTTGAAACACAAGTCAGTGTTTTCAGAAACCAAGGTAGCTTTTCTATTCTGTAATCTTCTCAGCACAGTTCAGGTTGAGTGGAAAAGGCTGAGGAGGAAGGAAATATATTTATTTTTAGCTTCATGTGACTGAGATGGTACTGCAGCAGAAATCAGAAAGGCACAGCATGCAACAAGCAGAGGAGCATATTAGAAAGTTGTATATCTTACACATGGTGATTAAACCTAAAAAAGCAGGCTTTTTTTCCACAAGAGGAGGTGTGGAAGAAGAAGAAGAAAAAATCAAGAAAGAGTAAGAAGGGGATGGATCAGAGCAATCTGAACAGTGGGAGGAAATTTTAAAACTGCCACTGAAGAATGGGAGGGAAGTAAAAGGAGAGACAGACACCTGCAGCTTCAAAGAGACCACAGACAAAGAGGATGGAGCCTAAACAGAGAGGCTTTGCCCCTAAACATTCAAAGGGCCACAAGAGCATGCAAGCAGCACACACAGCCAGTGGGGTTATCTGCAGGAGTGGAGGCCTGGCAGAGTGGGAGCCCCAGTCAGAAAAGATTGCCTGAGCCTGGCTGGATTCTGAGGAAGAGGAGGGATCAGGGTTAGGATGGCTCCAGAGGAGGATCTGGGGTGATGTAGAGATTGCCAGTGCAAGAGTGACAGGGGAGGATGCTCCTAGGACACACAGCAGTTGCAGCATTGGAGGCACTTTTTTTTCCCTGGCATTTGATTTTCAAATGAAAAGCATATGGTCTTCCATCAAAACTTTGGAAACAAATGCAGAATAGAGTGTTAACAGACAGGGAACTAAAAGCAAACACTGAAGTAAAGCTCTAGTTAGAAGAGGAAAAAATACTGAAGGGTGTAAGAGTTCAAGAGCATTAACAAAAGACAGAAGCTGTTTGCACAGCAATCACATAGTTACATACTATATTCTCACACACATCTCTTCAGGTAAATTGCATTTGGCTTTCCTTTGTTCTGTGTTTTGAATTTATTCCAATCTCCCAAAATATTTACATCTTATTTTTTGAATAAATCCACAACTTCAAACAATGGAGAAACTGAGCAGACCATTGGTTAAAACTCAAGGTGTGTACGTGGGACCAGAAGGTGCCCAAAGGCACAACTCAAGCAGAGGACAGTCTGTAGCAGGAGGCCAGGAAACACTGTGATTCAGTCACTCTGACTCACTGTGCCTCCCTGGCTCCCTCCTGTTCTCTAGAGCGAGGGGCTGGGGGCTGGAACTGGGGTTCAGGCTGTGCTTTTGCCAGTGGAAAATGACTGTCTGCACTGCAAGGAGCAAGCTGATCCATCTGGGCAGGGTAGAGAAAGCTTCTCCTGTCCCCATTCAGTTCCCCTGGAACTCCCATGATGCAGGAAAAGATATTCCCGGAGACAATACCTTCATTTCCACACGACTGAGCACCAACAGTCATCCACGGCATCAGGCACCTTCTTCTTCAGCCTTGCACAGAAACATGGGCTGAGTCACAGTTCAGCCATAAGCTGCCCACAGTTCATACACTGAAAAATCAGTTGGTCTAGGTTTCAGGTAGCATAAGCAGCATGGGCAGCTGAGAAGCAAGCTTAGATTGAAGCTATCTAGGCAAAGCAAGAGCAGAGGTCAGCTGACGTCATTTTGGATAATAGGTATAACACTAAGCGCTTTGAAGACAATGGCTCAACCTCCTGATGTTTACAGCAGGGTCAGGATTTCACAAGTTTTCCTGCCAGGAAGGGTTTGGGAGACACACAGCCATGGAAATAAATGCCTGCTGGTGGAGCTCTGGCAAGACCCACCCCAAACCATAACCCATCAGATGTAACTCAGGTGGTAGAAAAGCCTGGTAGCACTGGCTGAAAAGGATACCCAGCACCCAGATTTGAGTGCTGTCTCCGTCCCTGCTCTCTCCGGAAGCCAGATCAGCTACTGCAAGGCCAGAGGTGGAGTCAGGTGGAGCCGAGCCTTCAGGAGAGCCAAGGCAAGTTGAGGCTGGCCATCACACAGGGCTGACAGGCCCTGGGAGCTTACTTAGGGAGGAGAATGGGCCTGAGGTGGCCTTCAACCATGACAGCCAGGAAGCAGCATCAGGACTTGCCGCTGTTTGTCCTTCCAACCCGCACCTCAGAGCACCCCTGGCATGGGTCCTGCTGCACCTGCTGCACCCACAGCAGCTCCAGGCAGGTGCAGGGAGCCCTGCGGGGCTGGCCCTGGTGCAGGTCCTTCACAGATCCTGCTGGCCCCTGGGGAAGGGGTGGTGCCCCCATCCTCCTGGGGATGAGCCCACAAAGCAGGACTGATAAACGTGAGATGTTAAATTACTCCCAGAGCCAGGACTGTATTTTTTCCCTAGTGCTCTGGATATTGTTTGGCAGCCATGGGATAATTGAGCGCGAAGGCTAAGATAACATAATTAGAGTAACAACTAACAAAGCACATGACAATTATTTCTGAATGTTTTATCTGTCCTCCCCACCTCACACGGTAAATGCGAATGCTTCCCCGTTACAGAAATCGCTAGGCACATAACAGCACACCAGAAGCGTATGCTTTTCATTTTGGATTCTCCTTCCCTCACTTAATGATCTCTTGACACAGCTCCCTTTCCTTCTGCTAGAGCTGATCGCCAGCTGCACCTCCACACAGGGCCCATTTGCTCCTCTCCCACTTCCATTCAGCACCTGCCATATACCAGTCTGTGGGGCTGATATGGCAATTTTGCATAGGAGCTCCCTGCAGGAAAGGGAGAGGAGAAAGATCAAGAAAGGGGAGCTGCCGCTCTCACCTCATCCCCTGAGGGCTGACGGGAAGGGCACAGCTGGCTTGAGGATTTACAGAAGGGTAGAGAGCAACACAATCTGTTGCCCCGAGGATGAGGATGCTCATGGAAGCTCCAATCTCATGCCTTCATTACCAACCCTTCAGCTCCTGGGTTAAATATATCCTTTGTTGAAGCATCTGCACACTTCTGCAAAGATAGCAGTCCCTATCCTGAAAAGAAGCTGTGACTTATAGCTGCCCTCTTGAATTTTTCACCAAATTTAAATTGAGCTCCGTGTGATTAAATCCTTGCCCACAGAGATGTCTCAAAAGTATGCAACAAGATAGCAAGCAAGACATAGGTATTTATTTATAATGGCTTCATATTTTCACCTGCGGATTTCTGGGCTGTCTGGCTAAATGAGAATTTCAATGGCTGGACAAAGGATTATCAGGAAGTTTCGTGTTTACATTTTTCAGTATAGAGACATCTGCCTGTTTTTAGCTGACCTGTTTAAGTCAGTCAAACGGCAGAAGGAAAATTTGAATATGGGAACCACCAGAATAGGACTCTAATCTCCTGCCTGACTAGAGGCAGAACCAGCAGTAGGTCATGTCCAACACCAAGGTAGTGTCGCCTCCACAAATGCTGCTGTAAAACAGGAAGGGAAACCACTGTAGGCAGGGCTGAACTCATCCAAAAAGCTGGGAGACTTTGCAGGTACAATCACAGCAAAGGCACATAGAAGAACAGGTCAGTATATTTTTAAATAGCTTTTTTTTTTTTTTTTTTTTTTTCCTTGGGAAATTGGCCTATGGGCCAATTCAGCAGCACAACAAGTAATTAAATCCAGCTTGCTAAAGGCCCTGAGTAGTCCCTGGGACACACTTTCCCATAGTTTGGTGATGCTGAATTGGTGGAACCCATCTTTCCTCTGAAAGACAATTTTCTGCTACAGGCTTTAAAACCCCTTTACAAGTGTTTCCCCAGAACCAAGAGATAATGTGGTAGGTGGTTATATCTGAAGGCAAAGACTGAGACTAATACATGCTAAAATAAGCAAGCAAGGTTAGGTTCATTTGTTCAGACACACACATGCACACACCCCCACAAACATACCAAAATCAGCTCCACGTCCTCCTCTAGAAATATTTGTATGAATGGAGAGAAAGCTGTGACTGGAAACTGTAAGCACAGCTTGATGCAGAACATTTTTTCGTGTGGACTGCAAAATCAGCACGCCACAAAAACTTTCACATATGGAAAAAGACTTATCTGTAAGATCAATGGAGGTGGCAGTCACACTTGTCCTGAGGAAGGTGACTGGGAAGGTCCTTGGGTAGGTATCAGTTGGTTGAGAGACAGTTTGACCAAAAAAAAAAAATGAATCTGGAAAGCTAGGGATCAGAACAGAAAACTTCTGGTTTACAGAGAGTTTTCAGGTACTACTAGCTTATAGCACGTTGCATAGTAATAAATCATGTCTTCTACATGCAGGTATTGAGTGTGATAAATGCTCTCAAGACCTCTAAAGCACCTGAACACATTGGTCTTGCTGAACTGTGCTGGAACAATCAGGGAAACCTTGTACCCATTACAGACTGACCCATTACCTCTGCAGTACATTTCAAAAACAAGCAAAAAAATGTAGTCCTTAAAAAGCACTGTATCTTAACACATTTACATTTTTTAATGTGAAACAAAATGCACCAATCTACAATTTTAAGACAGCTCAGGCCCTCAGAAGAAGCAATCTTCCTAGGCTTCCATTGCTGGTATTACCAGCATTTCCACCAGTCTTTCTGTCTCTCCACACACCCAGCTTCTGAAGATAAATCCTAGTTACACATGGCGTGCAACGCAGCAAGGATGTACATTTAAGAAGGTTCAAAGGAAAGTGAAAGTGCTCCCAACACCAAAGAGAAAGACTACACAATGGATAATAAATGTATAAAAAGCTGGTGAACTGCATAAGCTGATGAAAATGATAATGAAATGCATAAAAAGCTGATGCATAAAAAGCTGATGAGATCATTGGTTTCATTAAAAGATAAACATTCCTGTCCCGTAAAGACGTTACTGGTGATATTACTCCATCAATACCATCCAGTTTATCATAACCCCCTTATATGAGTGCAGAGTCATGTCCCACTTTCCAAAACAGTGCCTGCTTTACGCCTGCCTGGAAGAAAGATCAAAGGATCTTATTCCTGACCTGAGACTTCAGCCGTCAGCATGGCCTATAAGTGACAGCTGCTCTCAAAGTTATCAGGAAAAAAGAAATGATAACAGGTAGAACAATAGGTATTATTCCCCCAAATGGGTACTTATATAGAACAAGAGAATGAAAAAGCAAAAGTATAAAATACATTCCCCCTCCACCCCCCCCCAGGATGACTACTCAGAAAAGAAAATGTAGAAAACCAGATATTTATTGAATTATTTAACTTACTATGTGGCGTGGAAAATAATAATCAGAAAATGAATATAATTCTTCTCCTTTTCAGAAAAGAGTCCAAGATATGCAGGACAATGGAATATTTTGGGAGAAGACAGTTAGGCTACTATGTCTCTATGCAATTTTGAAGTCACAGAAGAATACTGGCAACATCACGAATTTATCAAATATTTTAAATACCGGTAAAATTTTTGTTGTATTTTCATGCAAGTTATTTTCTCAGCTGTTATAAAGGGAGGATTACAATGATGTAATATGATATTCCCTTTATAACTGTGATTAATACTACTTTTATCATAACTGAAATTTATCTGTAATAAAAACACACTATTTGCTTTAGTGCATTAAGAAAGCTTGTTTGTAATCACAATTTGAATCACGCTCCTCCAGAAGGCAGATTTGTTAAGTGAGCTTAGCCAGCCCCCGAGAGGGAAGCAGAACACACTGCTATATACACCCAGAACAGCTACATCTATACTCCACCGAACTCAAAGCCCTGCAAGAAAAGCAAGACAGCACTAACAGATAGCATTTTGTTCCAAAGGAAACTGACCTTGTTATGATCTTAACTGACAGTCCCAATTGAAAATTCACAGCAAGCTTTCACTGCACCCTAGACTGACAGCTGCTGAGATGATGGGCAGGAGAGCACCAAGTCTTAATTTAAATGATGCAAAACCAGATAAATAAATAGATAATATAGATAAATAACTCATGCTAGAAAGTCAAGATTTGCTGCCATGTTTTGGGATGAATATGTTAGTGCAATGAGAATGTAATAAGAGCATGGCCACATTATCATCAAGTAATAACTTGATCAACACATGAGGTAATCTAAACCCTAACTTAGCTTCAGCCACAGTCTTATGCTGTATATCCTGTCTAAACATTGCAGTGCGTCCCCAGCTTCCGAATGATTATATTAGCACCAGCAATGGCACATTTGCAAAAATACCTTAGTTGATTTTCAGAAGCATCCCACAGCTCTGGTTCTTGCAGCAGTCCAGCACTTTGCTGCAAGATGACAGGAAATCTGGTGCATTCTAAGCCTTGTTTTTGAAATGATCTGGATGTCCTGAGATTTGCACCAGTGCAGTCCTCGTTGACCAAAAGCAGCTCCCCCAGCCCTCGTGGGTCTTTCCTGGCTGCTGCATAATTAAAACAACCCACCTGCTCCAAAGCCACTTCCTCAGCTGTGAGGCGGTACAGGCACAGATGTGATACCCTGCCATTATAGCCCCCTGTTCAGGGATGGCTTGGAGGCTGTCATGCTCACTGCAGTCATTCTGCCCGTAAAGTTCACTGAAAAACATTAGGCACCAAAACACTTCAGTGATTCTCTCCCTCAAGTTACAATAAACTTGTTTCTAATTTGGTGCCCGTCCATTGCTAATGTTACCATTTTACGCATGGTAATGACACACATGCTGGTCACATGAACTTACCCCTTCCCTCTGGGGTCTTATGAATATATATCATGCATAATTAAGGAATGCCTGTTTTGGCATACAAATTCATTAGTGTTTTAATATAAAAATGCACAAAAGGGGAATGAATGTTTCATGACAACTCAAATAACCCTTACTGCTAGAAAAATGTGACCACACTGAAACTATCTATATATGTTTTTGTTTTCTAATGAAGTCAGCATTCAAAAATCTCTGGAGCATACTGCTAAAGACTGGCCGAGTATTTAGAAAATGGTAATGTACAGTTTTTAGCAGATTTCATTCAGATCTCATAATGTTTCCTAATGCTGTTGTATGACTGACATGAGTTTCTCCTATTAGAACAGAATTTCTCCCCCTCCAACAGCTTCCTATCGACATCTGAAATGGAACCTGCACCTTCAGTTTCAATTCCACATCAAACAAGCTGATGACACTATCATTTTTTATTTTTAAGGTATAATTCAAGTGCAGCCTTATATCACTGTAGTAAGGATCTCTTTCCACAGCATCTAAGAAATGAGATGTTGATTTGGGCTTCTCACATTTTTAGGAGGTAAAATAGGAAAGTGAGAAGTCTGGAAAGTTGTTATTTAAAGAGTAGATAGGGTCTATGCTTTTTAACCCTTTAATGCTTACGAGGATCTCTTTATGCTACATTAAAATATAGTACCCCATACTAGAGTATACACATGTCCAACAACAACACTGTTAGCATTCCAGCAACCTAGCACTCAGTAAACTTCATAACCATTTTGGATATGACAAATGCCAAAGCAATGGCTCAGAATGCCCAAAACTCAGCCTGACTCAAGACTGAAAATGAGGAAAATGACAATGATTCACATACTTTCTGTGAAAATCAAGGCTAAAATATATTGCCTGCTTTGTCAGTATATTTTATTTTATTTTATTTTATTTTATTTTATTTTATTTTATTTTATTTTATTTTATTTTATTTTATTTTATTATTTTATTCTATTTTAATTTTTTGTACACTTGGAGTGGAACACCAATCTGCATCTTTTCCAGGCTTGACTTCTAGGTTTTTCACATTTTCATAGAAGCACAGAATTATTCAGACTGGAAAGTACCATGGGAGTCCAGGCTCTGCCCAAAGCATCTTCAACAGTGAATTAAGACCAAGTTGCTCTGTGTCTTCCATTTGGGACTGGGAGATCTTACAACATTCACAACATCTCTGGAAAACCTGTTCTTGTCTTCACAGTGTTTTTCCCCTTATCTTGTGACAGAACCTTCTCTCTTGTCAAGTTATGGTTATTGTTTCCTGTTCTCCTGCTAGACACTTCCATAAGAGCCTGGCTCCATCTTCTCCATAACCTCTCCTTGGGGCCAAGCAGGATGTTCCCTTTTAGTTCCCCCTGAAGCCATCTCTTCTCCAGGCTGAAGCATCCCAGGTCCCTCAGCCTTTCCAAACAGGGCAAGAGCTCCAGCTCCCAACCATCCTCGTGGTCCTCCACTGAACTCGCTCTGGCTTACCGATATCTTTCATTTTATTATTATTTTTTTCCTGCAACCATTAAGAAATAGTTTCTGAAGTATTTGTGGGCTTAAGCTCCTCAGTTCCCAAGAGGACTCTGGGTCAAGTGCTTTCTGAAGGACACCTCCAGATATCTGTCTCACAGGAGATTACTGTTCTCATTGATCCCCTCCTAGGGTGTTACATGATAAAGCAGCAAGCAATTAAAGCAGAATCTGCCCAGTCAGAAGCACAGGAGTTCGGAAAAATGTGAAGACGAAGCTGACTAAGCTGGTAATAATAATAACAACAACAACAACAACAACAACAACAACAACAATAATAATAATAATAATAATAATAATAATAATAATAATAAGGCTGTATATTTCCAGTGCCTTGTTTCTGTACCTTTGCCAGTTCCAATCAGCTATAAGGCTCCATAATGCTTCAGGACACTACTTTTGAAAGCTTAAATTTTTGTTGTTGTTGTTGTTTTTAATATAAGTTTATGAAGACATACACTATTTTAAAAGCTCTCATAATAGTTTATCTCAAAGTCTGAATGCCTTTTCACTCTGCAGTGAGAACATGAAATTTGAGAAGTTGTGTTAAAAGTGTGCAAGATATGTCCTTTGGTACCCCTGTAAAAAATACTACTGACTGCCTTCAAGCCTCACTCAACAAAAGGCTCAGCACCTGTGGGGCCGGCAGCTAGATGTTCCCTTGGCTCCCTGTGCATTGATCGTACTCAGCTCACAGGTGCAGAGACTGAGCAGGACTCACTCTCGTGCCCCCTTGTCTCTTGTGGCAGTGAAGAGAACTGCTAGATACAAGATCATCCCTCCCGTGCTGCTGTGCTATTTGTGTGGTGTAGGGGCTGGAAGAAGCAGGTTTCCTGGGAAGGATGAAAGACAAAACTTTGGAGGACGGAAGAAGTGGCAATAGAGGAAGGAATTTAGGACAGAGCCTAGGAACACTGTGCTTTCAGATGGGGATAAAAGGTATTTGGGTGTGGAGGTTGGAAGTGGGATCAAACAGTGGAAGAAAACAGCAGACAATAGAAACAGTGACTGATGTGTATTGACAGGATAGGAGCCAAGACAGGAATGCAGGACTTTTTTTTTTTTTTCAGCCTTGTCCACATCCTCATGGTTGTTTAGTCTGAAAAGGTGTTTCTGCTCCATGTATTTCCACTTACCCAGACCACAGAACTCCCCAGATCCTGAGAAAGGCTGGGAACAAATGATCATGGATGTGAAGGTTCAGATGGGTAAAAACTGTAACTGGGTCACTATCAGAAAGGAGCTGCACTATCAGAAAAATAGGCTGGTACATGCAGATACTGTAGAGGCTGAGGAGATACAGCTTCCACTGAAGGCTCTTTTGTCTGGAATAGAAACCAGGATCCCAGAGCTGAAAAACGAACTAGCTAGCAGCACCTACCTCTGACACTCAGTGCCAGCCTGTTCCTCCCCCAGCACCTGCTCACAATTTAGATGACAGTCTAATAATGCTGCTTCTTATTTACTTATCCAAGCAGTATAGTCCATACTGTGGATCCAAAGATTCAGCCCTGCTGCTAAGAGAGGTAATGCAATAGCATGCATAGATTTTTCCCCTGCTAATGTTTTTAAGAATGTTAAAAAATAAAAAGGTGAAAAGTTGAAGAATGCATGAAGAATGCATGATGAAGGCATGATGAATGCATGCCTATTTTGATGCAATTAGGGTGTTGAATAGGTGAAGTTATATCACTTTTTTTTTTTTTTTTGGTTGAGAAAGGAGTAAATAAAAAGTACAAAACCTAAATGCATCAGTAGTAATATAAAGGAGTAGGAATTCTCTTAAAGGAGCCACTTTGCGTGACATCTACTTTGCCAAGCATGGATGAAAAGAGACACAGAGTGCTCTAAGCAAATTCATCACACATCTCCCAGTAGGAGAAATCCAGAAAAAACATTAGTGCTTCTGTCAGTAAACTTCTAATATCTGGAAGAAAAATTATGTATGTAACACTGTATGCAGTACACCAAGTTCCTCCCACCTTAACTTTAGTTAACTATACTAAAAGAAGCTGTTCAGATTTCCCTTCACGTGCAATGGAGAAAAATATTGCCTAATCTCAATCCTTCTATTTAATAAATAAATAAATAAAATTATGAAATTAATCAGTCCTTAAATTGGCTCATTAATTGTAAGGGAAATGAGGATGAATAAATAAAATGTAGTGTCTAGACTAGGTGAGAAATATTTTACCACTAAACAGTTCTGGAACCACTCTAAATTTTCAGTTCTTCTGTTTTACTATGTGATTTCTCATCAAGATCACAACATGAAGCTTGAAAATGTACTTTAAAATGATTGCAGCATTTATTGTAAATCATGCATTCACCAGTGACTTGTAAGATAAGCTGTGAGCAGAAGAGATGGTAAGAATCCTGTTGGATATCTGTGAACCACAAAAATTAATTTGAAAAACAGAAACAGCAGGAAGAAGTGGTTCATGCAGCAACATCAAAATGTTCAGAGAAAAATTCTGCAACTCGTAGTAAGAACCAATATTATTTGAAAGTGCATGATGCCATCCCTTCATCAGATGGGCAGAGCATCTGTAAGGTAAAGAGGGGCTGTGAAAATAGAGATGCTCTTGTGAAAGTAAAATCCAGTGACATACATAACAAAACACACCAACCACTCTATGAAATAAATGCAGTAAGTGAAAAAATAATTGTTATACGTCTTTATCAGAGTATTTTACTCCTCTGCAAGTTTTTGAATTTAACTCTGGCCTCTCAACAGGTGCAAAGGAAGACAAAAAGAGCAAGACAGAGTAAGGTATCCAGAGGAAGACAACTTCTAGATTCTTGCAGTCCTAATAATAGGAGTGAAAATCAGCTACCAAATAGGGTTTGTGTCACAGAGGATGTGAATCCAATATCAGAAATGTTTGTCCTTGGAAAGGAAATTGTGTTGATCCTATAAATGCAGAAACTGTTGATGAGCCTGAGCTGACGTTCATATAGCAGCAGAAAGCCACAAATGCCAAAATGAGACCAGGGAAGCTGAATAAAAGAAAAATTCAAGGTCATCCAAGTAGCAAAGCAGAAACAGTGAGGCTAAAACTCCCTGTCCATTGACAATCACAGCCACATTGACAAGCTCAACCACAGGGTTTACTTAACTGATAAACACTTAAAAACTATGATATACACTTTAATGGACTGCCTTGTGAGTTAATGAACCAGCACATTCCTCTAGATAGAATCAGAATAGCTTGGCTGAGATTCCTAAGCCATAATGCTTTTCCTCAACTCTTGTGCCAGATGCCTTTAACTTCCCACCAGGTATTCTTGCTGTTTCTCAACTTTTAAAAGTCCCTGGTCTTATGCACAGTGACAACTTGAAATTTCCAGGAATGGACTTTTTTTTTTTTTTTCTTTCTGATTTCTGATGTGCTCTTATGATAAAAAGTATACTTTCTGCTCTGCTTTGCCTCATTACCTTATGGCCTTGCTCTGCTCAGAGTTTTTTTCTCTAATAAAAATGCATCTTTTATTAAGAACATAGCCCTTGGTGCACTTACGTAGAGTGATATTTTACTGCAGTTTGTCTTTCAGACTGCAGTGCAATGTTTTTACAGGTTTCTCAGAAGGCCTTACCCCTTATGGATTTTAATTCAGCAACAAACTTCTGCTCAGAGTGACTTGACTGAAGAAACAACTTTTGGCGGACACAGATACACTGTGCTCAAATGTTGCTCAGAAGTAGGGCTCATCCTGTGAGCCTTGGGAAATAAAAGTTCCCTAAGTTTCCCAGCCTGTCCTCTGCATCTGGTGGCCTTTTTCACAGTACAGTTCCTAAGAGTCCTAAACGCCAGAATGATGATTATGGCAGCCTCAGCAACCTACCACTACTCTCAAGATTGTTTGGCTTCCTTTCCAACTTCCTCCAGAGTGTCCTGAATTTAAATGGGAATATACAGTCTTGCCCAGAATGCTCCAAGGAGGAGTGACAGCAATGTCCAGGCTGCATCCCCCAGTCACAGATGCAGCTTTGTGGAGACCTTCAGAGGCTCTCCCTATTCACACGAATACACACTTGCTACAGGCAGGAAGGACATCAAACAAATAGTAAAAAGGGGAAAGGCAAATGTCTTTCCATAACCTTAGAGATGTTACCCTTATTGCAACTTCAATGTTCATGCAGGAACACCCAAATGCCAGCTTATTCCTGTACCAGATGTAGAAAGTCTCTCGGGCTTTCTCCTCAATTTGCAAAGAGTGCTAGCACCAGCCAGAAGACAGTGCCAGATGCAGAAAGTTTTAAAGCAAACTAATGGTGTTGGATACTCTCCTGCTCTAATCTCAATTTAAATTAGTAACTAGAGGCAACACACTGGGAGCTTTTCTAGTCTACTTCCTCAAGAAGTAAATCAAATCTCATATAAAATATTCAACATATGTCGGCTGAGCACAGAGTGCTACAAGTCTGAACACAGCCCTTAGTGTGCACTGAGGAAGCACTTTTCCTAAGATGCTAGAAATGCAGGCAGCTCAGTTTGACACTGCATCCAGTTTTATTTGTTTTAGAATATATGTTTCTCTGGAGGCATGCAAAATGATCCAGGGTGCTGTGGGGGATTTCACTGCTACCTCTCTTTGCCCTTGTGCTTCTCTTCTTTTTGATCTATTGCTCCCTACTGCCTAGGGCTTACTTCATATGCTCTGCAAGCCACTATCTGATCCATCCTCACCTTTCCTGTTGGCCACAGCCAGCCCATCCCACTACACCCAAACTGCCAACACATGACAGGCCCTAAATCAACACTTCCATGAGCCAGTAGCTTTTATCAGAAGGAGATAGGAACCCCAGCACTGGCAGCAGTGCCAGCCCTGGCCAACAAAGATGTTTTTAGAATTATATCCTTGGCACCTTGCAGCATCTTTAACAAAGCTGGCAGTGACAACTGAAAAGCTGCCAGGTAGATTTGCCCAGAAGGAAATGGGATGGGGTAGGGTGTGGTGGTGAAGAGAAAAAATTATTTCAGGACATATTTGCAATTTCTCACACATTTTTCTCACCCCTTCTTAACTTTTGAGAAGGGAGGGACATTACAGTGAGGGTCATGCCCCATTCAAACAAACATAGTGGTAATAGACCGGCATTGTAAAAAATATCACTCCCGGTCTGACCTGACAGATTAGTGTAATACACAAATCCTGCCTAAATAAGTACTCTGGTAAGCTCATAGGCAAGATCAAAATGAATAGTGTGCAAATTAAGGTTCAGACATAAGATTTGGGTTTCATATCAAGGTCTTTTATTCACCAGCTGCACAGCTTCTGATACATACTTGTAATGCTTTTGTGCAAGTAAAGCCTGAAGAATGCATACGTATGAAATTAAAGTCCTATTATACCTAAAAAACACACATTCAGCTCTAGTGACCAAAGACCCTCACACTGCAGCTACTTGCTGAAACTCTGAGATGCTCTGATAAAAATACATTTAGTCTTAAGGGGACGTATCCATAAAGCCAACAATTTCAGCTCCTGCTTTCCATAAAGTGTGGAGAACAATTGCTTTTCTCTCCTGAGTACTATGAAGTGTAGTGTTTTAACCTTTGTAAAGTACTTTGTGATCCTTATGCAGGAAGTTCCACAGAAGTCCAAAGGACTGCTTTAGGTGCTGTGTTATACTACCAGTCAAAATAGTAGGCTCTCTCTGACAGTGTGGTTAAACTTCTCAAGGGTAAGTGAAAACAATCATGTAAACTGACAGAGCCTTATTTCAAATGGGAAAACAAATACAACTTCATGAGAAAGATCAAAAACACTTTCTGAAAAAAAAAAAAAAAAAGGCAAACAAAAATTAAAACCCTCTTCCCACTTTAACATCCCCCTGCATTCCCTGGATGCACCTGATAGATTTACTGCAATATAAGACAAAACTGCTATTCCAGTGTTGTTGACTGGACAAGACAATGGGAATAGGGGTGGAATCACAAAACAGCTTTTTTTTTTATATATTCGCCATACCAAGAAGACATTCAAAGAGGTTTTCATCAAGAAAGCCATTCACATTCTTATATTGACATTTACCACCACAGGGAAACTGGAATTGGAATAGTTTTGACTATAGATTTAATTCCTGTAAATCCCATGAAGCCTGTAGAGTCTTGGAGTGCAAAAACAGGCTTCAGTTTTTTACTTTTCTTCCTTGTGTCTAGCGATGCCATCTCTCTTGCAGAAAAAAAAAAAAACAGCCCTGAACCAGTTACAATGTGCTTCTCCCTGACATTGATTCAGCAGAACTTTCTTCAGGTAAGGCAACCAAACATTTTTGAATCGTTTATTTCACACGCATTGGTAAAACTCCTGGGAAGTATCCATGCGTGTCTGGGACAGAAACCACAGAGGGGTGACTGACCTCTTGCCCATCTGCCACATGCTGCCTTCACCTTGCTGGCTCTGGCTGCTGCCTCGCAGGGTACGCACTGTGACTGGCCTCTGTCAAGAGGAGCTGAGCAAGGAAAAAGACTCTGTGAGAGGGAAAATACCCAACAAAAGAGGATGAAATGGAGTAATTAGCATCTTCCTATGTAATTTCCAGCACACTGCCAAACCTTCTTGCTGCAGCACTACAGGCAAACAATTACCTTTTTCAGCTGCAACTTGCTTCTCTGCCCAGGCCAGCAACTGCAGCTATCTCCTAGCTGCCTTTTAGGGACTTGCATGCATGTGCTGATCTATTTGGAGGCCAAGGGAAAAACAGATTTAGCACTTATCAGAAGTACAGATACAAAATACTCATTGCAGTACTGCTGGCGCTCAGCAAATGGTTAGCCTGATTTATTTCTGTTCAAACAGAAGCCAGTGTTTCTTCACGCTGAGTACTGCCATGGTAAAAATAAGGGGAAATCTGTGTCCTGGAGAGCTTAATTCAGCGATAAAGATGACATTTTATCCCTGTCCTTTTCCGTCATTTCTGGATACAAGTATTTAAAAAAAAAGGAAGCCAAAGAACTGTATATTATAACTCACGTTTCATTTCCAAGGAACGAAGTGGTGAGTGTTACTTATGCAGCATTAAAATGAGAGCTGACTTGCAGTAACAGACTGTCCATTTTTGTGTTCACACTGCTCAGGAAAAAAACATTAGAAATGATTTGCCCAGCAGTGAGACATTTCTCCTGCAGGACGGCTGGAACATTATGTTTCTATTCAGTCCACATGCGTGTCTGTATTTCTCACAGTCATTCAGGGGAGCTATGGTTTTCAAATACATGCAGAGGCAGCAAGGGGAAATTACCATAAAATTAACATACCATGCTTCAGATTGTAATTCACATGAGGAGAACAACAAACCCACACTCTCTTTCCAGACCCTCATAGATTCCCCAAGCCCAACTTCTTTAACTGCAAGCAGGAATGCCATGAGAGAAGCAAGCCTGTGATGAGAGCCAAGGCATAGAGCTCCGGCCCCAGCCACAAGACCCAGTCACACTGGCAGTGAGCTGCGATAGCATCAGCTGCCTGTGTACACAGCTCAGGTGAGCAGACCTGCACCATCCCCAGGCCAGGCAATGGGGACGAGGCAGCCTTCTCCCAAGGCAACCTCCATCTTAGGGCTCCATTCCCTTGGGCACCCGCTGCAACAAACCTGCTGCAACAAACCTGCTGCCTCGAGTGGCCGCTGTATTAAAGTGACAGCTTTCACCTGGGTGGAAAGACTGCATGATAATTAATAGGGACATTGTTTGAAGCAGCACTTGCCAAGATATGGGCCAAATGATAAGGCATAGCTGCATGTACCCCTGTAGTTGAAAACCCACAACATTACTCTGCATCCTGCCCCAAAGAGTCGCCACACAATGCAAAACTGTTGTATCATGCCCTTATGGAGATGGAGCTTTCCCAATATATACATGTCAATGCCTGAGACCAATTGGGATGTAAGGTTTTAGAGAAATAGTGGTTATTAATAACAATGGAATGATATGTAAAAGCCAGTGACTCATTCACAGGATGTGTCTCACAACACCAGTTAAGTTACAAAATTTAAATGCAATTACATGCTAGCTGAATATATTTGCCTTATTTTGCAATGTAGTTTATATTAAACCTTCCCTTTCATGTTTGCATAATAAATTTGAATAGAGCTTTTTATTGCATTCACACTTGGATGATGGCTTTTAGTTATTTTATAGCACATGCTTTGTAGAGGAGGAGGGAGGAAATTTAAGCTTTTATTACAAAATTGTAAAACAAAATTTAATGACAATACTTGCCTGCTGTAGAAAGGTGATTAATGTACTTCATGTTAACTCACAGGTGGCACTTTTTATCACTGCCCTGTAACTGCTGATATTATTATTATTACTACTATTATTGTGTATTTTAGTACCAAAACATGAAACAAAGTAGGTATCCACAGTTTCATGCTTCTGGAGGTGCATAAGCTATAGGGCTGCAGTCAGCCACCAGTGTCCCCCATGACAAGTCAAGAGAATTTGCGAAAGGAGATACTGAGGGTGAAGCTCTCCCATTGACAGAAGGACATCACGGAGCCTGAGCAGCACATCAGCCTCTCAGCAGTTTTACAGGAGAACATCACTGGAACTTACATGGACTTAATTGTGGTGGCGGCTTGCAGGAGGGTTGAATTCCCACCTTCTTATTTCTATTCCCAGATTTCATAAGCTTTGAGATACAGTTCCAGATACAGCTGACTCAGCTGCCAAAATGCCACACAAACAGTGAACAAGAAAACTAAACCTGTCTTTGCGTTACCAAAGGCTTAATTTCTTCAGAAAGCCTTGAAACTACAGGTAGCTGAAAGCAAGGAATTTGTAACCAGGGAGGTAAATCTTTGTAATACACTCTGGGTTTATATTGTTTTTCTAATTAACTACCTCTGAAACCGGGCTGGAGGGGTCCTTGGTCCTTGGCCTTTCCCAGCACTCCCAGATTTACATGGGAATAAGACTGTCTTTAGTAAAGCACATATAAAAGAAGCATCACAGAGCTCATTATGAAATGAGCTAGTGGATTATAGCTAGGTCTTGGCATCTATTGTCCACATTCCAATTTCCATGCACATATAAATATTAGAGTACCAAGACAATTCACTTTGAATCTGTAAAATGTAGGCTCATCGCCATTCAGAAATGTACCTTTTGTTAGTTAGATACTATGTTATCTGACAAACATCATTTATTTGCTCATCAGCCCATTATGATTTATGCAAACCCAGTAGAAACTATCATGCCATTGTTTCCAAAATGGCCCTAATCTCAGTATGCAGTTCTTGGTTTTATACAGATGCTAATTATTATAACTGCAGGGCAAATCAGCACAACACGACCAAAGAAATAAATGTTGCTAGGTACATAAAAACCCCACACCCTGGTTGTTTTTCCAGAATCACAGTTGCACAACGTTAATACTGTACTCATGATCTTAATAGAAAATAATCCCTTGAAAATTAATTGCCACTAGACATTAATAAGCACTTTGTTAATTAAGCCAGTAAGCCAATTAGGCCCAAGGTGAACTTGAGGGCAATCAACTCCAAAAACAGTGCAAGCTAAATCTTAGAAGTACACTTTAAATTTCAAAAAGCCTGGTTTTGGAGACTGGATGGCTTGTGGGATTGTTCATTACAGAACAAAGCAACAGCCCAAATTGAGCCCAGGTCAGCAGCAGCCAAGAGCCATTATCAGCAGGCAGTTTATCTGTGTCTGCGGAGCAGCTGGTCAAGACCTCATTTGAGACCTTACCAACTTGTAATTAATAGCTAGCTTCTCTAAGTAAACTAAATCAGAAAAGCCAGCAAAAAGTAATTCAAAACTGCCTCCCAGCAAAGAGCCTTCTTAAGCTATAAACCAGAGCATGGTGTAGAAAAAGCAATTTACAGCTGACGCCCTTTTACTCCGGGTAAGCATCAGGCAGCTCACTATGCACCTTCCACCAGTCTTTTGCAGACCACAGGCAGAACTTGCAGGAGCAAACAGAAATGGCGCAAGCCTTTCTGATGAGATACAAGTGATCAGCAGCTCTTTCATCTCCAAAGTCCATTGTGGTAGCCTTCCTTATTCACTAACCACAAATGGAGATGGCCAAAGTAGACATGCAGATATGCCAGAAACCACCATTTCTGCCTTTCCTTTGGGGCTGAAAGGAACAGAATCACAGAATTGTATGGGTTGGAAGGGACCTCAAGAGATCATCAAGTCCAACCCCCCTGCCAAAGCAAATTCCCTACAGCAGGTTGCCCAGGTAGGCATCCAGATGGGCCTTGAATATCTCCAGAGAAGGAGACTCAACAACCAACCTGGGCATCCTGTTCAGTGCTCTGTCACCTTCACCATGAAGAAGTTCTTTCACATGTTGGTGTGGAACTTCCTGTGCTCCATTTTGTAGCCATTGCCCCTTATCCTGTCCCCACAAACCACTGAAGAGAGGTTGGTCAAATCCCTCTATCTCCCACACTTCAGGTATTTGTAAACATTAATAAGATCTTCTCTGTCTTCTTTTCTCCAGGCTGAACAGACCCAGGTCTGTTCTTCATAGAGAAGATGCTCCAGGCCCCGTATCATCTTTGTGGCCCTCCGCTGGACTTTTTCCAGGAGATCCCCATCTTTCTTGTACTGGGGAGCCCAGAACTGGACACAGTACTCCAGGTGAGGCCTGACCGGGGCAGAGTAGAGGGGGAGGATCACCTCCCTTGACCTGCTGGCCACACTTCTTTTAATGCATGCCAGGATCCCGTTGGCCTTCTTGACCATCAGGGGACACTGCTGGCTCATGGTCAACCTGTTGTCCACCATGACCCCCAGGTCCTTCTCCTCAGAGCTCTTCTCCAGCAGGTCATCCCCCAGCCTGTACTGATACATGAGGTTGTTCCTTCCCAGGTGCAGGACTCTACACTTGCTCTTGTTAAACCTCATTTGGTTTCTTCCTACCCAGCTCTCCAGCCTGTCCAGGTCTCGCTGAATGGCAGCACAGCCTTCTAGTGTGTTGTCCACTCCTTCCAGCTTTGTATCATTGGTGTACTTGCTGAGGGTGGACACTATTCCCTCATCAAGGTCATTGATGAAGATGTTGAACAAGACCAGACCCAGCAGTGACCCCTGGGGAATACCACTAGTCACAGGTCTCCAGCCGGACTCTGCGCCGCCCATCACCACCCTCTGAGTTCAGCCAGTCAGCCGAGTTCTCAACCCACCTTCCTGTCCACTCCTCTATCCCACACTTTCTCAGCTTTGCTAGCAGGATTTTGTGGGAGACAGTATCGAAAGCCTTGCTAAAGTCAAGGTAGATGACATCCACTGCTCTCCCCCCACCTACCCTGCTGGTGATGCCATCATAAAAGGCAACGAGGTTGGTCAAGCATGGTGAATCCATGCTGACTTCTCATAACCTTCCTCTCTTCTAGTTGCTTGGAGATGGCATCCAGAACAAGCTGTTCCAACACCTTTCCAGGGACAGAGGTGAGACTGACTGGCCTGTAGTTTCCCAAATCCTCCTTCTTACCCTTCTTGAAGACCGGAGTGACATTGGCTATCCTCCAGTCTTCAGGCACCTCTCCTGTTCTTCAGGACCTTTCAAAAATGAAAGAGTGCAGTTCGGCAAACACCTCTGCTAACTCCCTCAGCACACGTGCATGCATCTCATCAGGACACGTAGATTTGTGCACATTGATCCCAACCAGATATTCCTGAGCCACTCCCTCCTCAACCAGAGGGGAGACTTTAATTTCCCAGACTCTTTCTCCTCCCTCCAGGGTCCAGGAGTCCACGGGGAGGGGGGAGAGAGGGAGGGGAGTCTCTGAAGCAAAGAAGGCACTAGTACCTCCTTCTCAGTGTCTCCCATTACAAGGACACCCCCCTCATTCAGCAGGGGACCCACATTATTTCTAGTCTTCCTTTTACTGTATACATATTAAAATAACAAAACAAAACAAAAACCTTCTTATTATCCTTTATCTTCTTTGCAAGCTTCATCTCCAGGTGCGCTTTAGCCTTCCTCATCGGGTCCCTGCAGGCCCTGAAAAAACTCCTATACTCCTCCAAAGGGAACAGGCCCTTTTTCCATATTTCATAGACCTTCCTCTTCCTTTTGATCTTGTTGATGAGCTCCTTGCTCATCCACACAGGTCTCCTGCCCCCTTTCCCCGATTTCCTACTCTTAGGGATGCACCGATCCTGAGCTTTGAAGAAGTGCTGTTTAAATGTTGCTCTCACAAGCACCCTTTCCTTCTAGCAGCCAAGCCCATGAGATACCCCTAAGTAGGTCCCAGAAGAGGTCAAAGTTAGCTCTCTGAAAGTCCAGGGTAGCAATTCTACTTACTTCCACCAAGTTCTATCTCGAACTCCACCATCTCATGATTGCTGCATCCCAAGCTGCCCCCAACCTTCATATCCCTAACAAGCCCGTCCCTGTTGGTAAGAACAAGGTCCAGAAGCACCCCCTGCCTCGTCAGGTCCTCCACCACCTGTGTCAGAAAGTTGTCTTCAACTCGTAGGAACCATTTGGACTGCGCTTGCCTGGTTGAGTTGCTTACCCAACAGATGTCTGGATAACTAGAGCCCCCCATGAGAACCAGCACCCGGGATTGCGAGGCTACTTCCAGCTGCTTGTAGAAGGCCTCATTGACCTCCTCCTCCTGATTTGGTGACCTGTAGTATAACCCCACAACGTCACCCATACCAGCCTGCCCCTTAATTCTCACTTCTCACCCACAAGCTCTCCACTACTTCTTCACCCTCCCCATGGTGGAGTTGGGTATGTTTATATGCTCTCACAAAGAGGGCAACTCCTCCCCCTCACTTCCCCAGCCTGTCTTTCCTAAAGAGGACAGAGCCCTCCATGACAGCATTTCAGTAATGCAACCTGTCCCACCACATCTCTGATCCATTCCTGGGTTTCCATCCTAGTGGGACACATTCTTTTCGAGAAACCTGGTCTTCACACATAGCAAACAGGAAGGAGATGCAGAGCACCTGGCTAAAATGGCTCCTCTGTGGGCATGGCCGAACATTTTACTCCCCCCCAAACTTCTCATATTGTGGTTTTATTTTATGGCTCTTGGCAGGTCTCAGCAAGCTCAAATACTTCAAGCCAAAAGCATCAAACTTTCCCTTTTTCTGAGCTGAGATGAAGGGGTTTTGTCCCTGCAGTTAATTTGGAATGGGTTTTCTGTAAATTTCTCCAACAGCATTTGAAAAGTACACAATTAATACTTGCAAGTTTGCTGACTGATAAATCGGACCAACGTTTTGAATGTGTGTCATGACTTACAGGCTGCAAACACTCAGCTTCACCACCACATACTTTTTTGTTTCTTCCATCAGCGGTATGTTTCTGAGTTTGAATTATCACAGCACTCCTGACAGCAATGGGGTGATCCATTGGCTGTGTTTGGGTCCCTTTTACATTCGAATCAAAATGAAGAGGACTAGAGTTGTGGCTGTAGGATGCACAGTTTCACACATGGATGTTTCCAGGGGATTGGGTGCAGAATTTGGGAAGAACAATGAACTCCTTAAGTAGTTTATGTATGCCAGAGGAAAGGTCCCATGTCTTATGCTTTTCCTGGGGCTAACCACACCAGCATTACTGCACCTTTCCCATCAGAAGCATAAACCACAAAACAACGCATAAAAGAAAGTAATACCTATGTAGTTAAAAGACCTTGAACTTCACAGGATGTAAATGAACAGCCAATTATTCTGTGAATAATGATTAGCTGCTAAGTTGGAACATGTTCAGGGATGTGTGTAAGTCTCTCTAATCGTTTTTATTAATTTTGAAGAATGCCGGATCATCTTGTCTAAAGCCAAAAATGTTAATACTGACATTAATTAGTGTTCATAATACAGTATGTCTTTTGAGTTTTACTGCAGTCACTTGAATCTGTGCTTACAATGACTTTTGAAAAAAAAGATCACATTGATGAAGGTGTTTTAGGCTTGTTTTCAGCCTGGTGAAAAATATTTTTCTAGAAGTGTCATCTAATTTTGTCTTTTTTTTTTTTTGGTCTTTCTTTTCTGAGTGTGTTTCTTTTTCTCTGTCTGCCTTAGCAGAAAATGGGAATAATGATGTAGGCTTGACTATGCATATAAATTGAATAATTTGCAATAATGCTCTAAAATGCCACTGGGATGGAATTCAAAGGGCTGTTTGCAAAAACAATTGCTTAAAAAAAAATCTGAAAAATAAATGCAGAAAGTGGCTAGGTGGCTTAGGGGACTGAAAATGGCAGAGAGACTTTCATCTCCCGGTCACTGCTTCAGATCATATTTAGGTTGAAGAGCAACTGGAAACTATTACTGTGAGAATGATATTTTGGATCTCTGCAAGTTTTAACATAATAATCTGTGATGAGGTTATGAATAAGGCTGGAGTTCACTGAGAAGAGTAACAAAGGTTCAATTTTACTACATGTTTTGGAAGGCTTTTTTTTTTCCATTCCACTGATGAAATATAAATCTTTCTATCTTTGTTTTTAAATAGCAATCATTTAATCATGGGCACTGTGAAGCAAAACTGCATTCATATCCTTAACTGTAACAGCAGCTGACTACCCTTTCTCAGACCTATGTACATTTTTGCTGGTGTTACCAGTGCTGCTGATGTACTTGCATGAAAGTAATCGCATGTAGATCAATCTGGTCCTGTAATAGGAGAAGGTAAAAGACATTTAAGCCACTTCAGAGTCACTTCAAAGCCACTTCAATTCAGAGTAGATGAAAAAGAAATTATGTTTTCAGGATGGATTCAATGATATTAAGAATTCAGTCAGTTTAAGATAAATGCACAATTAATGAACACTCATCTATTTGTAAAAAGATGTCAACACCCTTTCCCTACATAAGATTGTAATAATTGCAATATTTTGATACCTATTTCTGTCTGCTGATTTTTAGTTGTTGTGGTTTACGCCTGAGTTTGACAACAGAACCCTGTGCTGATTTCCAAAGCTTCCTTTGAACAAAAACATTTACAGAAGCATGCACAAACCTCACTAGGGTGCACAGTAAACAGCTTAAGAATGTGCTAATTCATTTCTGGTAATATCTACAACATCTTAAGAGATTTCCAAACAAAAAAGGAGAAACAAATTGCAACCTCAGCAACAGACTGAAGGCTTAAAGGATATGATGCTTGAGTGTTTAAGAGCAGCCAACAGCAGCTTTCTAGGAATGAAGACATGGTGAGTGGCTACTGTAATGCTGACACAGAAGATGGTCGTGTTGGTAATTTTGTTTTATGCTTGGATTTACCTGCTCTAAAATATCCTTCAAACTGTGAATATCTACTCATTTCATACAGAGATGACCCTGCAGAGATGTATCTTCAGGGCAGCAATGAGAAGGTAGCAGGATCACACACAAAGGGAGCATGAATGTCATCAACATGAAAACACAGGAAATGGGCTGGCTTCCTAGAAAGAGCTGAGATGGTTGGGTTGACCTTGAATTAAATGAGATCCAGATCTGAGCAGAGCCAGCATATTCCCAGACTTTGCTCTGCAGTTGCTGCTGGGGGAAAGAAGAGGAAGGGGAAAGCTGTTGTCACCTCTTTATAGGGAGAACGTGAGGCTCTGCTACTTCTGAAGAGGTGAGAGTCCTTTACATGAGTTTAATGAATGACTTGGAAAGCAAGCTCCTGAACCATGACTCCTGGCTGCTGAGGACAACAGCTACTTCAGCTCTCACTGGAGCTGATCTTTTTCTGTGAGAACAGCAACAAGACATGAAGTGCTTCTGCATGGCCATGACTACTCTCTGACCTCCCCTGGGTAGAGCGATGCTCTCCTACAAAGGTGATGCAGCAAGCACAGAGGGAAACATAACCACTCAGACAGGTAGGAACAAAAAGCTCAGTTAACTTTCCTGAATGCCCTTCAAGATCAGGCAGTGAGACTGGCACTGCATGTTTAACCATGTTGAAGGATAATCAAGATCAGAGAACCAGGGAGGCAGCTCAACTAACTCCAGGCATGCTCTGTTAAATGCTATATGATGTAAAAATGGTTTATAGCCCATGCAGCATACTTGGATAAGGACCATCACACACTGAAATTAAAAGTAATTAGTATCTCTTAAGGGTTTAGAGAGAATTGTTTTTATAAAGCATTTCCTTTAATCTTTATGTTTAGCCAAAAAAATACAAAGGCATTTTTATGCAGAGTAGCATTTGTTTACATTTAGCACCTTAAGAGATTAGATTTGACTTTCAGAGCAGTTGTTAGAGCTACAAAAAAGTTGCTGTTAAACTCCCTAAATGATATTGGTGGTATTGATAGATCCACAATGCGTGAATGCAAAACACACTGCAGTCTGCTGGGCCCAGAGAGGTTTCAAATCAGAGGCTGGGGCTTGCACCAGAGACTCAACCTCTGCACCCACACAGTGAGCACACATAACCTTCCCCTCAGCAGCCCAATGCCATTCAGGCATGGGAGACAGCACAGCTGGATGACTGTGGGTTACGGCCTGCCTGTCCAGATCAGCAAGTGGGAAACATGGTGCCTACCCTGGTAGTTACCAGTGGCTGGAAAAACACAAGCCAAGCCTTCATGCAACATGGAAGTGCTGCAGCCCTTGAGAGACATGAACCTTGGAGGAGGAAGGGAATACCCAATGGGATGTACCTGAGGGGTGGAAGGTGATGCTTTACACAAGCAAGAGCTGCCCCTTATTGCCCTCCTTCCACCTCTCCTTATCAGAGGCTGGAGCAGATGGAGGATTTCCCATACTTGCCCTCCAGGGATGGTGGAATTGCAGGGGAATTTCCAACCCCTTTCTCAAGATTACTCCAAATCACAGAAAGAAAAAAGCAAATATTAATGTCACCAACAATTTGAAGTGAGTTAAATTTCACTGCAGTTTCAAACCACTACACTACGTCCATATGTGCAGTGTTGTTGTGTTGTTTTGTTTTGTTTTTTAAATTGAAGCACTCAGGAATTTCATGTTGACTATTAATGAATTCTTTCCCCCAAAGAATTTGATTCAGCCACCTGAAACCAGTATTTCATCCCATGCTTTATCTGGTGACTAATCAGTAGAAATGATTTCTACACTACTGTTTACATGAGCAGCTTGATGCTGAGAGCACAATGGCCTACATTTTGCAAGTCAAAGAATGGTTGCTGTGCTTTATTTATGAGCTGTTAGTTTAGCCACTTATAAAAATATCCATCAAAAGCCAGAGGTTAACAACATTAAGAAATGAAGTGCAACTTAATAAAAACAAAAGCATTGATAGATTCCCACCCATCATTAAACCTCACATCACCCCTATAAACTGTGTCTTCAGAAAAAGATGAAGAGTTTGAAAAGGTACTGGAACTTCTTTGCCCTCTTTTGATGCTTTATTAGTTTAGATTCTACCACAAATTACAAGATTTAGAAACAAAGTCTCCAGTGCTTTCTAATAGCGTGATGTTTTCCAATGCTTCACTCTCAGAGAAACAATTTTCTCATTGCCATGCAGTATATACTGCAACAGTGCTATGATGAATTGAGCTGGACCTCATCTTGCAAGGCTTTCCTACAATTGCAATAGCATTTATTGACCTTTAAAATCACTCAACACCCAAGATCTTCTCCAAGGTCAAACCCAAGGAGCTAGCCATTGAATAATAGGAGTTAGTGTTTCTATAAAAGGCATTAGATTTGCCAGCGTGGGAAATCATACCTAATCAGAAAATATCTCAAGGGCAACAGCAATGACGTTTGCTTCACAGTATTGCATAAACGTGCTTCAACTTCATCTGATAATTCAGCTTGCAAGCCTATTTGCTCCTTGAGCCTGCTATTGAGAAAGGCCGTATAGCTGCCAAATTTGATGAGGTTTTTGAAGAAAGAGACATGCAGCCATAACACTGGAAAGGAGTTTACATCCCTTGCCATTGCTCTCCAGGACATGACCAGCTGCACCTGAGCCGCTATCTCTGTGCCTGCCACATTGCCCCTTAACATGCACCCACAGTAGAGACTGTGGGTGCACGTTAAGTATCTCCCCTTGAACATCTGCTTAACAATGCATAACCATCATTACCGTTTCAAATCTTTTCATCCAATGCCTAACTTTAATCTTCCTTTCTGCAATTTTAGTCTATTACCTCTTTGTCTTACCAACAGTCCACGTGGAGAAATAAATGGGGGTGTGTTTCTTTAGAATTACCTTTGGGCAGAAAGAGCAATCTCAGGGCTTTGAGAGTATAATAATATTTTACCTTCCAAACACTCTTACACTTCCCTCATGTTGTTATGATGAAGGAGAGCCCATTAGCTGACCGTCCACATATGCATGCACACAGGGAGAAGGAAGAATTATATGCATGATGCTCAACAGCATATGGTAAACCCATTTATGTCTGTCTTTCCATGGCAGGTCAGGCACTGAATAGGACTCATTTCCCAGAGTCATTCTTGGCAGTAAAGAGCCTTCATTGGTGGATAGCAGCTGAAATAGCAAGTGCTGTGTGACTAATTGCATATTTGATATTCATGAGATAAATTAATTAGCTGCTTATTCCCAGTGAATAGCCTGGATTCAAATAAAGCTGTCAGATGTGAGGTATGGTAGATGTACACATGTTAAAAATAGTTCCTAAGGTATATATATCAGACTGCTACTACTAAATTTAATTTAGCTTTGTCCTCAGCCAGGAGTTGCTTGGAGACTGGCTAAAGCAAATGAACTCAAGATATTTTTTTCTTAATTCCTTTTCTTTTTTTTTGAATAGGTATATATTATCCCCTCAGACACAATACAAAATAACTATAAAAGCTGTTTGGCATGGCCTTCACTTATGCAAAACCTAACCTAAATAATGGATGGCCAAAAAAAAAAAAAAAAAAGTAATGCTGAGGCTATTACTTAAACTAGGAACAGGTTTAGTCCCACACTAAGTCCCACTGATGGGATTCAGGACAGGGACCAACACCCAGGTTGCTTTTTGCAGCAGTGTCCATCTGAAGCAGCTTCAACTGTCCAAGGCTCCAGGAATCCAGGCAGCTGCCCTCAGCCTGTCAAAAGCTTCTTCCTCTTATGCGGGTTAGTCACTGCCCCCATGGCAGGGGCAAGCTGCCACGCATAGCTCCCCAGCCAGGGGAAAGGCATGAGCACATTTGGTTTGCTGGGGTTTGCCTGTCAATCTGAAGCCCCACAGAGAAACAAGGTTTGTCCAGTCTCTCTCCCTGCAGGCTCGATCCCTTGTCCAGCAACTTTTAAGGCTTTTGCTCAGTTCCAGTGAAATCCGACAGAAAAGTCTCAAAGGTAGAATTAGGTTCCTACCATTTTCCCAAAAATAAGTGGCAAGGCAAAAGGTAGTAATCTTATTAATATTCTCACTCGTGGGAAAAAAAAAAAAAAAAAAAAAAAAAAAAAAGTTGCATTAGCTTGTTCCTATATGGGAAAATACACATGGGAGATAGGTGGGTCAGTCCCTGACAACTGTACTGGGTCTGTCTGGGATGGACTTAACTTTCCCTGCAGCAGCCCATGCTGTGCTGTGCTCTGCACATGTAGCTAGAACAGCAGTGGTATCACACCAGTGCTGTGTCAGCTGCTGAATGGTGCTGGCACAGCATCAGGACTCCCTCTAACAACCCCAGAGTCAGCAGGCTGGGGGTGGGCAAAAAGTGATGAAGGAACATCACCACGGCAGCGGACCTAAACCAATCAAAGGGATATTCCGTACCATGTGGTGTCACACTCAGCAATAAAAGGTGGGGAAGGGGAAGGAGAGGAAAGGGGTGGGCTCTCATTGCGAAAAAGTCTGTCCTCCCAAACACTGGCTACATGCATTGAGGCCCTTCTTCCAGGACATGGTCAAGTATTGCTCATTTGTGGGAAGAGCTGCAATTCTCCCGGGCTGAAGCATACACAGGGGTACATCGCCGTACACTTGCCCCATTCCACTTCAGGCCATGTTTTCTGTCCAATTAACAAGAAAAGTACCCCATCCACACAGTTCCTGGCCAACGAGGTTTAGATGTTTCTAATCTCATTGATGTTGTGCATGATGCAGCCAGTCTGGAAAAGGCCAAAAAAAAATAAACTTCCGTCTTACTGTCGAGCATAATCAATGCATCAGTCTTGGCCATGTTGCCATCAAGTAGCATCAGAACAGCCTGCTCAGTCCAATGTTTGTTAGCCTTGGAATCAAAAAACATACTGCTGTTCTGCCTCCTTCACAGCCGGCGGCAAGAGGAAACAGGCTAATAGCGTGGAGACCAAGCTTGCTCCTGGGTATGCAAACAATTTCCACAGGGTCTGGAGCCTCTTGAAAAGAGGATGCCTGCTCTTCTCAGGGCTGTGGATGCTTCCCAGGACGGATGCTTGGTTAGAAGACCCTTCAGTCAAGCCCAGCACAGCCACTCATGCTATCTGTCTGCAAAGACAGCTTTCAGTTACAGCATCACCACTCGAGGACATTGCCACCCGCGACCACTCGGCATTACGCCACACAGCTCCCCACACCTACAGCCACGCCATCCCCACCCTTCTGAGGATCCCAACAAGAGCAGAGCTGAGCTACCATCACGTCCAGCTGAGAGTAATTTCTTTCCTGTCCACTTCCACACAGCCTTTGCTTTTTTTGTGTGTGTGTGTGTGTTTTCCTCCCTTTTCCCCTTTCCCCCTTTAGTTAAATTGTTTAATTAATATTTTTTCCTTAATAGGATAATTTAATTAAAGAAAAAGTAATTATCTCAACCAGTGAATCGTTTCTTTCCTTTTCTTCTTCCCCTCCTCTTCTGAGGAGGGGAAGCAAGAGAGCGTCATGTCATCCTTATTTCTGTTACAGGATCTGGAGTTCATGCCCAAGCCCAAGACCTCAGGGTTTGAGACTAGAGGTAGATGAGGATGGATACTGCACCCAGGAAGTTTTTGAGATGTTAAATACCAGAGTTTGTTTCAATTGAAGAGGGAAAAATCTGTAATTCAAGAAAAAAAAGTCACTCAGTGAATCAAAGCTTGAAGATTATAGAACAAAATTGTTTCAAAACATTTTACTTGAGAGCATATTGAAGATATGAGTAGAATACATGAGCAGAGGATGAGTATGAGATTTTTCCTCTATAACAGCATTTCTGCACTGTTGGCAGCATTTCACAAAACATTTAAAGTTCAACTACCCTTCTTTTTCCAACCAGAAGTGTTTCTGGAATGTTTTTCCCACACCCCTGCCTGCCTGTGTAGCTGATGTGCTCTGTAGTTCCTCAGGGGGCTTCACTTGGCTCCTGCAAAGAAGAAAAGTCCTGAATGGGGCAGCACACCTGGATTTTAGCTATGTTTCTTTGTGCTCAGCCATGAAGATCTGAAAACAGATGGAAGTGGTCACAATACTTAAAAATACCTCAGAATCCCAGTGGTTTCTGGAATCTTTGGAATTCTGGAGACAGAAAAAAAAAAAAAAAAAAGAAAAAAAAAAACACAAGCTGCCAGTCTCCATTTCCCTGTCACCAACACTTTACGTCAGTCTTTCCAAATCTAGTTTGCTGCAAATCCAGCAAACTTCTGCATGCATGCCAGAACAAATGCTACCGTAACACACAGCAATGGGATGTGCTCAGACCAGGTGACACAGGAAGAACAGAAACTGCTGCCAGGACCCCCACACTGTATGTGGGTGGCAAGACCTCCTGCAGCTGCACCCTGAAGAAGTCTCCATTCAGCTGGGGAAGCTGAGAAGTAGGTAGGTGTTGCAACAAACTAAAGTACAGCATCACAAAATAATGTCTTCACTAAATGCTATTACCAGTCATTAAGGACTACAGTGAACATAATTAAGTGAAATAAAGATCATTGCCACCACTGAGAATGGAAATCCTCAATTTTATATTCCACTTGGAAGCTAACCTCCAGGACATAAGGATATGATACGACTCATATCAAAGCAAAACCAATCATATAGCTGTTCTTAGAATAATACAATCGTTTCAGTTAGAAAAAGCTCTCTAAGATCATCTAGTCCAACCTTTAACCTGGTACTGACAAGTCCACCACTAAACCATGCTACGAAGTTCTATATCTACATGTTTCTTGAAGATCTCCAGGGATACTGACTCAACCACTTCCCTGGGCAGCCTGTCCAATGCTGCACAACCCTTTCAGTAAAGAAATTTCTCCTAACATCCAACCTCTTCTGAGAATAATCAAAACATAAGAAGAGGAGGAATGCAAACCCCAACCAGGTGCTTTCAACTATGAGAGAGGAACTGTAACAGGCTTTGGAGTTGTTCTTTTTTTTGCTAAGTTTCGTTTATTTAAAAAAAAAAAAAAAAAAAAAAACACTAATGAGCTTAACTAAATTCTAAATTACATAGATTAATTATTTTCTAAGGTAAGCTCAAAATTATAAACAAATAGCTTTTTGATTATGCTTTTATCTGGTTATAACTGCAGTAATTACATACCTTGCACTTCAGAAAATAGTTCCCCTTAAGCTGATTATATCTTAAACAGCTTTATCTGTGAAATTCACAGCTGCATATACATTCACCTGCAGCATTTTCCAGGTGCAGCCAAAGAAAAGAAGGAAGTATTGGCTTCTCCCAGTTCACCATTATAAAAAAAAAATAAAATAAAAAAATCTGTAAACAAAAATCAACTTAATCTTCAAAGGAAAGAAAAAACTAACCCAAACCCAAGGCTTTACTTCCTAATTGTCTAATCTACCAGTTGCTAAAAATCAAAGTATTCTTCTGTGCTGAGATATATTCATTATTACCTTCACCTTTTAATTTACTTTATTTTATTGATCACTTACTTTTATTGATCAGAATCAAGATGCATAATATCCTTGTATATCCAGTGAGTTTATAAAACAATAAAAAAGCCATAAAACCTTGCTCAGAACATTAAGCAAAACAATAGCAGAAAATGCTATAGTTAAATTTGTGCTCATATTTCACCTGTGACTTCTTCAGTGCAAGGTATAGGATAATGTTATAATCTGATTTGGCACATAAGGACTGCTCAGTGCCCAGTTTTAGTACTTTACAAATGAGATATTTAAACTCTGCTTGTGGATACCTAATAGGAAAAGGTTTTGTGTGTGTGTGTGTTTTTGTTTGTTTGTTTGTTTTAATGTCCTGGTCCTCACAAACATAACTGCATGCTATTCTTCAAAACACAGGTGTTCACCTCATAAATCTGGCAGGCAGCTGATTACATTGAGGTCATTTCGTGTAGTATTTTTATACTGTTTCCAAGCAAAGTACCATTTCAGTTGCTTTCTCTCCTAGCACAAGGCCTATAAATGCCTCCATACACAGCAGATGTTCTGTACACGGGGAGAGTCCAACCCTGAAATACACATGGACCAGGTCAGCAGTGACACAAGGGCTGGCAGGTCTCCATGGAGATGCCTGGGCCAGGAAGTCTTACAAAATTCTGTTTTATGAGCACCAAACTTGCAGAAAGAACAAAAGTAAAGCCAACTCACCTCCAGGGACCTGAAATGTGTGATAAATGGTCGACTTGGAGCTTTGCATTTCCTTAAAAAGCTAATAATGATATCAGAAAGTTTTAAGAAGTATTTGAGAGATTTGACAGAGGTTTCTTAGAAAAGAAGTTGCCTTTCCCTCCAAGGATAATACACTATTCCTGTGGTATGTACTTGTGGAACCTAAAGCCAAAAAAGGACTTCAGTGTCTTCTACAAAATAATCTTCCATTGACAGAATTTCTGTTGCTGGTACTTGCTCTTTCAGATGCTTTCTATGAATCAAAACAGATGAAACATCCCAGCTCAGTAGAGTCCCAAGAATGGACTTGAGGTTTTCATTATGCAGCTACAGTTTGGGCAGCAAGGTCCGTGAGGGAGAGTGGGTCACACAAGGCTTTACAGAGACCCTGGAACATCATATTCTGTTCCAGGTCCACCAAATTTCCTGTGCAGCCACACTTGTACCATTGTCTACTGCCTTCATCTTTATGAATAAACTCATTATGTTACACTATTGCTTACATACTTTTCCTGACTGACAGCAAATCAGTAGGATTGTGGGGGAATGGTTTTGTACCCAACATCTCCGATGGATGCTGACCCAAGAGAAGAGCAAATGCAGAGCCCAGATTAGAGGATTTTTTTTCTCCCACAAGCTTTTTCTGAAACAGCTCTGCTGAAGCCATACCTCATTATTTGCTGCCTGCAGCTGAACTAAATTCAGAGATAGCATCAGTGCGAATTACATCTGAGAACTACAGGATGTATACAAAATCAACTGTCGTACAGGATGTTTTTACAATGCTGTTCTCTTTTCATATCACAAACATAAAGTTCTTTTCTATTGAACTTAAATTTATCAATCCGTACTATTATTTGAACTATTGCTAAAATGAGGAGATCCTTGAGGCACAGACCAGACTTGATTTTGATGTTGTCCAGCTTCAGATGTCAGCTATAGAGTCAGCTTCCAAGATAGTCTCACAATACAAGCATACAAGTCATAGTATTTTCTCCTTTTTTTCATGCAGAAAACAGTTTTGCAAGCAACCGAAATCATTATTCCACTGAACCAAGTATGCAGTAATGCAGAAGGAAGAATAATCGATGGCCCAACCAATGAGTAGTTTAGTTATATGGTGGATTTACTGCTCAGCCTATTCTTTCCAATGATGTGAAGGAAAGCACATTTTCCCTAAGGGATAGTCAGGTATTTTACACACATTGTGTATTTAGATTCACATATATGCACAAAAATAAAGCTTATAGATAAAACGCCTGTTGGGTTTAACAAAGAAGCTGACAATTGCCACAGACTTTCTGCTTCTCCTCCTGTTTCTCTCCGTGTAGGAGCACCCAGGGGTGCACCCTGGGTGCTCCTACACAGACAGAAACAATGCTCGGCACAACTGGGACAATGCTGTCCCTGTTGTCAATAGTACCATGGAGCAAAACTCTAACCCTGGTATGAAAAATGTGTCAGAGACGAAATATGCTGCAACCAATGCAACCTCCATTGAATTCCATTGGACTTCAGATGGAACCAGATGGTGTTCATGCTGAATCTTTTCTACAGTACTTTAATGCTAATTAATTACTAACTCAACAAAATCTGATCCAGTTTATATGCCCAGCTCAAGTACGTGTTTCAAAACATAGGATTCTTTTATAACTCCCTCCCACAATATCCTGAGAAGAGGCAGAAGAGAAAGTCCAGCAACACAGAAGCTGGGATGTGAGCATCCTACCTGTCTATGAACAACTGTACAAAATCCTGAAGAAACTTTTGTAGGAAGATGTGGGGTATATTACAGATCTTTTCCTGAGGCCTCACTTTAAAAGTGTTGCACATAAATTCAACCCACTTTCATAGCCTCACTGGGACCTACTCAACTGAGTATGAGTCATTTATTTCCAGAAATGCTTTGCAGTGTATCAGCACGAACAGGCTTAAAAAACTGAGTCATGACTGACTAATGGCTTACAACAGGTCAGGGAAATGGCTTGACATGGCAAGGAACCTTCCCAGAAAGCAATTATTAACAAGCAGCCAGTCACACTTTTTATCTGAGCAACTATATCAGAAAAAAAATAGGGGCTAGTTTAATGAAATTTGTGTGTAACTAAAGAAGGGTTAAAGGTGCATGTAAGGGGACACTAATATGCACTACCCTAAACCTGATCACACAGCCTACCTAGGCTTTGTCACTCTAATCAGACTACTTCACAAGAAGTAATCTGCAGTACCTAGACTGCCAGCTTTGATGCCTCATCTACCTGTGTTGTCACCTCCCGCCAAACCCATATAAACTGGCGAAATGCCTATGTTAAATAACAGCCTATACACTGTTACTGCCTAGATGCAATTTTATGAGTGTGCCTGAACTACTTTCTAGTCTTTGATGACATTTTAAAAACATCAGTACATGAGTCCACACTAGAAATACAAAATCTAGCACTCAAGCATAAAAACCTGGCCCAGGAGCCTGACAGACCCCATATATCTGTTGCTGAAATTGCTACGTAGCAATGCTTACTGTTACAGAAGACAGCTTTTCTCTTCATCCCGTCACCACAGAGCTACATCCTGGATAACCCAGCCTTTTTCCTGTCCCTTACAACAAGAAAACAACTAACAAACTGGGAAAACCCATCTTTGTAAGCAACTGCACAAACAGTACCCTCTGTCAATGCATTAAGTGTCCCTTCTACTTACAGGTTCATTGATGCAAGCAGCTGTAAGTTAAACACAAATTCAGCTTGAAGAAGCCAGCATTTCAAATGGGACCAACCGTTCCACACAAACCTATTTTTCTTGGCCCTATGTGTGCCATTAAATATTAGTAACCAAGTACACAGCACGGAAAAAGTCTAATAAAATAAAATTAATCGTTAATTTCACTAATTTAGGACATCAATCAACCCATGCTAGTCCACTTATATTCTGCTCTTTTTGTTAATTACCTTTTCCTTTTTCAGTCAATCTAAAGTTTTTTGTTTGTTTGTTTTTTGTTGTGTTTTATTTTTTTTCCCCTGATAGGGGAAAAAACATCAATCCGATCGAAACAACAAAAAATTGGAGATTTTTTCCAGGAGCTTGACTGATCTAACCTGATTGATGGCTCTGATAAAGTGCTACATGCAACAAGCAGTGCATGCTAAGATGTTAGCTTCTATTAGTTTCACCTGAGTTCTTGTTTTGTTTTTTAAATTTTTAAATAGTTTCTTATCCTTTATCAGTATTTTTTTCTATATAGAATCTCTGCAAGGTTTTAAACCTTGAGCTATCCACACAAAATTGAAAGACAGAAGACAATATGGAACAGTATGTGGAAAATACCAGTGCTGCTGTCCTTGGGGTAAAAAGAAAAGAGCAGCAGTAAAACTCCCTCCTTTGGAAGCTCAATGGAAAACCAAAAGAATTGCCTCTATGTACATATACGTATACACCCACCCCCCCACACCCCATATAAATTTCTAATCACTGCACCTCACTTTAAAGGACATTAAATGAATGAAAAATGCTGTTATCTTCCTAGCACAGCAAACTGAAAAACTGGAAAAAAAAAAAAAAGAAAAAAAAAACACAAAATTATCACCCAGATGACCAGCTAGAAATGTTGCCTGAATAGCAACAAGTAAATTTGCCAATAGCTGTAATTTTTCTTTTTACTTGAATGAATGTAATCATAAATTTTAATGTTTTGATCTGAAATTATTTATCCATTTTTAGTTCTCATATGTATCAGACTATGCATAGTTTTAAACAGTATGCTATGAGAGTTGTTTTGCAGAACTAGGATGGTGCTATTTGTGGTGCAATTGTTTAAACTGTCAGATACGTTGACTTTTGTTCCTTAACTGGAAAACATCAGAACATTTGGAGAACACAAAAGGTAACGGTCAGAAATGCATAAGTGAAAGTAATTCATTTTTTTGCCAATGTATGTGAAGACTGCACAGATTCTGCTTTTAAATTTGTTTTATGTAATCACACCCATTGGCAAAAGTTGATAAAAGTGTGAGAGGAGAGTGAAAGCATAAAACTGTCAGCAGCACATGCTGTTGGGGACTTGAGTTCAGCACTGCTGGAACCTGGATCAGACTCCTAAATGTGCATGCAGGTCCCTCTGTCAACTTCAGTAAGTCTGAGGTGGGATCCTTCTGGAATACAGGCAGAGATTAGCCAATTAAATACAAATAATCTTCCTCTGGGCAGCTCCACAAGTCTGTTATTTACATAATATGGTAAAGGCTGAGCTAGCATGCTTATCTATATCAGCAGATTGTCCTTTCCTCCTTATGGAGAGTTTGGCTGATGCACCATCATGCTAAATAAAAGCCAGTCAAACCCATTTATGTTTTCAAGAAGATAACTAGCTCAGGAACAGTAGAAGCTGAAGAAACACTCCCCAAAAGCTAGAATTAGTTGGGAAAGTAACTGTACACTTATGAGAAGTCTGGTTAAATCCACCTGGCCGCTTGCATCAGCATTTGGAGACTCAAGAGTTCTGCTGGCCTCTGCCTTTCTGATTACCGTGCATTAAAACTGGAACACTGGATACACAAATTAAAGAAATCTAATATTAAAAAATAAATCTAATGTATAAAGGTAAATTAAATATATGTTGTGCCAACCCACTCTGGCCTCTAACATAATTCCATTCAATGGAAGTTTAGGAGACATGCACCTAGGGCTCTTGAAAAAGCAAAGATATGCAGACTTCCTATGTGCGCTTCCTGCACAGCCTCTGTTACAAAGGCATATTGGTCTACTACCAAGACAAGGTGTTAGCACAATACAAATTATTATCCTTACTACAGCTAATTCTACTTCAAAAATATAATATAAACTACAATAACAAATAGAAAGGACACCTTTCAGCTTTTAAGTGCCTCTGAAAATAAAAACCATTCACAGCAACTTCCTAGAGTGGTTCAGCCTGCAGCCTCATCCTACAGATTCCTGTGCAATTTCCTGATGTTGTGACTTGCATTGGAAGGAGATGTGTTCAGTAGTGTCTGTTGTGATAATAGATGACAATATAATCAACATGGCTCTTCTCCATTAGACAGCTATCATTGCTAGGTCAGTTGTTGGCCATCATTTCCCTGGGCCAGGGAATTGCACACTACGACAATCTACATACAAATCTTTGGGTGATAAGTTTTTTTTGGATTAAGACAACATTTGACACCACATTAACTCCCTCAAATACAGCAGCTTGGAACTTCATTCTTTCTGAGTAACATGCACACCAATGTATTGCACAACCCATGCAATTCATTAAAAAATTAAATATTATCCAGACTAGCACATTAAAAGCACAGTAGGGATGCAGTTTGATAGTAAGCAAAAAAAGTTACTGTAAATGCAAACTTGCACAAAACCTCTCCATGAGGGTAAAGGGAAAGAGGGAAAGCAGGCAAATCAGCCCAACCACAGAGCTAGTTGTCAAAATCCAACTACTTGTTCTTCCACAGGAACATGTATTTGAGTGGAGGTAGCATAAATTTATACTTTCCAGCCCAGGAGGTATTTTGCAATCCAGCCAGACACAGAATCAGAGGTGCCTGATCAGTGCAGGACACAGTAGCACTACCAAGAGTTGTGAAGGAGAGTCTTTGGGTATTGGCTTCAGCTCTGAGGCTGAAAGCAGATACCTCAACCTGACTAACCACAGGAAAAATCTTCTTGCCCCCTCCCCCCCCCCCCCCGCTTTTTTTTCTTTTTTTTTTTCTTTTTTTTAAAAAAAAAAAAAAAGTGCTTATGCCCCAGACAGCTTTTAGTTAGATTTCCTCACACCTGCTTTCTTAAGACAGATCTTAAAAAGGCAAATTAGTGTCACTTCTCCTACTATTGTGGGTTTTATTGTATTTACATTAAAAAATAAAGTAGAGTCTTAGCCAAATGCCCTGGCTAGTTTCTTGTGGCACTGCATTTTCTAGACTAGTTTCGATTGTGTGAACCAAATATTGATAAAAACAGACATCCACCTGAAATGAAAACATACAGGTAAACATACACACATGCACCAACATGTACTGCATACAAGTGACTGAGCAGGTTTGGTTTCATGATGGTGATTGCAGGTAAGCAGTAGTGGTGCACAGGCTGGATAGTTCAGCAGTGGTACATCAACACATAGGAATCCTGTAACCTAGACTGTTACATACTTCTGTTAAGGACAGTCTACAGGAACACCTAGACCAGAACCCACTGTAAAAATAAGCCTATGAATTAACTTACAACCTCTCCTATGTTGGAAAGCATGGTACAAAGGTCTTTGAGGACAGCTTAGGTTGAGAAGAGGTTGGGCTAAAACCAAACAGAAGTACAAAAATGACTGAAATATAAGTGTAGCCTGGGATGCAAAGAGACAGCTGTAGGGACTGAAAACTATTAAAATCTCCTTTCAGGTTGCACTAGTCCTCAAACACGGATTTATTTTGCCTGGAAACTTTAAAGTGTATGCAACTGGTTATATGATCAAGGCCTTTGATAAACAAGACAAAAGAACTGATCTAACTCCTGATGTAGTGAGTAACGACTATAGTGCCATCATGTTGGTGCATTGTGTTATGTTATTGTTCAATGAATCAGATCCTAACTTCACATATAATCATATTTGATCAGTGAGAGAGTTTAAGTTGAAAACAAGTAATTACATCTTCTGCTATCAGTCAACTCATAAATTACCACAGTTATTGGATTAAGTTTGTCCATGGCTCTGAGCCCCTAGAAATATTTTTTTACTTCCTACAGGAAGTAGGAAGAGGATGAACAAGTGGAAAAGAAGAAAAAGGAGTTATTAAACCCTACTCGAGTCACAGATCAGTGACTATGAGCAGACCTATGGATATCTGGATATGATTTGACTCACTCTGGAAATAGAATGCAGCCTGAAAAGGCTAGGACATGCAGGCAGCCCTCCTTCTGCCATTTCATATATTATCTGGAGTGCTTGACATTGGAAACCTTTAATGCTCACTTTGAGGTCCTTGAGGTATAGTAGACATTTTTTAAAATTGCCAACAGAAGTGAAAAATACAGAATTGAGTGAGGCCATTTTGCTTTAAATGCTTTCAAAACCTACAGCATTGTAATAGTATTAACACTTACTGACTACTGACTTAAGGCATGCTGCAATGACCAAAGCTAGCTAGGCACAGAAATTTGTAGTGGGGGTAGGGTACAATTGGGTAGGGAATGCTCTCCCTGCACTGACTGAGCACGTGTGCACCTCAGCACATAGCCAACCGTCAGGCTTAGAAATATCTTATGCTTCACCTGCCCACTGCATCACTTCACAGCATGTAAATGCACAGTCTTACACTGAGAGAAGACAAATCACGAAATAATTATATGCAGTAAAAAGGCTTTAATGAATCATTGAGATCCAGTCATAAAGAAGTTATTATAACATAGGTATAAAAGCAGCTGAATTAACTAAAAAAGTAGGGAATGGCAGTTTTGAACATTTAACCTGATAAATTGGATGTTCTCTTAGAGCCTATATGTAGCACAAAGCATTTCAGCTTCTAAATAACAGTGGTTAAGTTACACAACTCAGCAGAGCTACCTTTCTGGAACAAACAGAAGGTGAATTTTGTGCATATATTTGGGGGAAGAAATATAGCAGTGCTAGCCCATTGCTAAGCTCTTTAGAAAAGCCAAGTCAAGAAGCAATACAGGATTCATTTAGCATGACATTTAGCACAAGGCTAAGCTACGGATCCAGTCAAGGATCATCTAAAGGCCCATCTATAGGACTATTTTAAACAGTCCAGTTGCCCTGATACTCTGAATAGCTTTTTCAAGAGGTTAATTGCTCTCTAGTTTTGGTAAACCATGTGTAAGATTATAGACTTCCTGGCATATCTGAAGATCAGGCCCAGTAGAATAGATATTACTCCAAAAAAAAGAGAGCTTATTTAATTAGAAACATAAACAAAGATGTGGGCAATCACTGAGTTTATGTAAAGAGAGAATAAAAGGAGAAAGTTCCTGGCAATAGGAACTATGATAGCTTAACTAGCAAACTGTATGCTCTGAGAGATTAGCATGAACAGAAAAAAAAAATCAGGAACTGCTTATAATGGATGCTTTGCATGCCTAGTCATACCTCTAGTACATGAGCATACATCTACACATATTAAAGATGCAAACAGGATCAAGTAGGGATGCCAAAAGCTGAGGGGGGTTGTTAGAAGCAACTCTTGCAGGCTTTTCTGGCTCATGGTGTTTGTTACATGCTCCGGCCAAATGAAAGTTCTCTGGGAAGAAATGGTGAGGCCTGGATGATATATGTCAATATCTAATTAGGATATCCTCATAAACATATTTGTAGTGAAAGCCTTAGTTGCAGAAAAATGTCCCGGTCCAGGTCGGGTCATAATACCTACTTCCCAAAGCTTTACTTTTTCCCTCTGAGTTGATGAAAAAAAGAAAGTGAGACCATTGGAGACTTCATGTCCCAAGTAAATGCACTTGCTAGTGGAACAAAGATTTATATCTGTTCAAAAAAAAAAAAAGCCCCATGCCCCCAGCTTACAAGACATCTAGTAGTTTTCCACAAGAGATTTAGTAACCTCCTGCTTTGAAGTAGGTAATAACAGTGAGACCATTGCCAACCATGCAGTGCTAGGGCACGCTGGCCTGGGTGAAAGGCAGCCACATGCTCTGGCAGGTTCAAGGTCTGAGGCTGGACTCAGAGGAAGAATTCAACACAGAAACTGACTGTTAGCCCAATACTTTATTCACGTAAGTCAGTTCTTACTGAGAAGAACACTGAGGGGGCAAAGCTGCATGAGCTGCATGAACTGCATTACGTGCAAGGCCAGGCCAGTGAGGATGTACAAGACACCAGCTGTCCCCATGCATGATAGCCACCAGCAAGTTTTTTCCTTAAGCACCAAGTGGGCACCCTTTTAGTCCCCAACCAGTAGGGATGCTCCTGCTAGAAGTTTCCTTGGAGCTCTGTAGGACTATGCACAAAAAGGGTAACTATTTATGGACAACAGTAACAGATTAAGCTGTATTTTAAAGGATAGTTAGTATAACAAGAGATATAGAGTATGAATTTCACAGTTTCAACAATGCAGAGACTGACAAAGGAGAGAAAATGTATGGAAAAAACTTCTGATTTTATCAGACAGTAAATATATTAGTGCTTCTAATTATAATTTCATATAAAACAAATGTCTCTGGGGAAAAGTCCATTACTTTCACTGCTTTTCTATCTGCACAGGAAGAGATCAATCTCAGGACTGCAGGGAGGACATAGCATTGCCTTCTTGGGCTGGGCAGCACAGGACTCCACAGGAAGGTGCTGCTTCCCACCAAGCTGCCAAGTGAAGATGAATGAGGCCGGCAGTGCTGGGGAAGACCCCAGGACAGGGCTGGAAAGCCAAAGTCACGCCAGTCTCTCAGTATTCATTACAATGTCCCAGTATTAATTAAAATTTACTGCAAAGGCACACAGGAAGAAAGGATGAGACCTCTCAATATCAGCTTTAGGGGAACAGAGTAAGAACCGTCCTTTACCTTACTCCTCCTAAGGGGAAAACAGTGCAGAGAACACATGCTTATCAATGCAGGTCTTTTTCTCGTGATTTGTTTGTGAAATAAGGCATAAAGAAGGAGTTTAAGGAAACAGGAGGAACATGGAAACAGCTTTTGCTTGAAAGAAGTGGAAAAGAATGGAAGGGGAAAAGGAGTCAAGACAGCTGCAGGTAGCAAGTAACAATAGCAGGAGAAAGCAGAAAACAAGGAAGCTACAGCAAAGACATGGTTTAAATTGCAGCACCATGGAGTCTAGCACCAGCATACTGCATGGAAATGCAGGTGTTTCATATGCACATCAGGGAGTATGGCTGTGCAGAGGTGATGTAGACTAGACTGTCTAGCCTCCAGAGGGAGGGGGAGGCAGAGAGATTCAGGGGGTTCTGAGGTTTGATGGAAGCTGCAGAGCCGGATCTGCTTTCAGATTGCATGGCCTGGCTTGGCTGTTTGGATGCACTGATGTTTTAAATAGTACATGCTTCGCCAGAGGCATGTTATAGTTAAATATTCTCCTTTTCTTCTCCTCCCTTCTTGCACAAAACCTCCCCTCCTGACTTTGAAGCAGGAGGGAGGAGAGGATAAAGAAAGTGAGCCCCCTCAACTGAGGTAACCACAGCAGAGTTTAAGATTTCACATGAAATAGACTTTTTGACTTTTTAATAATTGTAGCTGTAACACATTCACACATTCTCCACTTTAGTAAAGTCTAAACAACAGCTTGATGCAGCTCAGGAGAGCAGAGAAAGGGACATACTTCAGAGCCATTCGGTGAGCATTTGCTTTGCCTTGTCATAATTATACAGAGACATAAGTTGTTTTCTGCACACCTGACTTTTCTTTAAATGCAAAGTCCAACAATCTTCTTTCTTTCTAACCAATTCAACACATACACAAATAGCCTATTGAAACTTGAAGGGAAGGTAATGTCATATTTGCTACAGTACAATGATTTTCTGTATACTTTTTCTGGGCAATGATAATAAACTCAGTTTAAAAACAAGGAAACCATGGTTGACAGCTGAAGGTGCTACTAAGAGCATTAGTCCAAATCCCTCTCTTTAACCTCTTCTCGGCTCAGTCTTCACATTAGTAGAGTAATGCAGGTCTTTCTCTTTACAGTTCTTTGCAAACTATACTGGGTAAACACTTTTTTAAAAGTTCATTATTTTGCTTCCTTGTTATTGAATACAGATATATATCTAAGGCTGTATACAGTTATGAGACATTTTGTACTGTTATGAATCATTTTTGAGCCAGTCATTTGAGCCAGTCCAAGACATTTCTTGCATTTGGTCTATCACTTGTATTACTATGGACAGAATGAAAAAACTGGGGAGTAAAATGCTACCATTTCTATTCACTTTAACTGAGATGCAAGAGACATCACATGTTCTAATATGTCAAGGGAATAGTCTTCAACTCAAATTTAAGATAAATTTAGTAGGCTGTTTTTTTTTTTTTTTTTTTTTTTTTTTTTTTAAAAAAGCTACAATATTATAGTTATGTCATCCCTGAGGGAATGCGAAAATGGTACTACAATTTTAATTTAGCATCTCAGTTTCAGTCTTAATCTTCAGAGGGCCTTTAAAGTCAGGATTATGGTTCTACTCTATCGGTAGAAATGCAAACTTTCATTAAACATATTCTTGAAATATAGCAGATAAGCTATAAACCAAACCCACTCAGGAAACACCAATGCAGGCCTACAGCCCTGCACAGCCACCTCTTGTAGCTAGGGAAATAAGTGCCTGTTTTCTGGAGGACCTCCTGCAACTCTTGCCCATTATGCCTGTGAAGATGAGGACAAGGCCAGAACAGCACAAAAGGGGGGAAGCTAATCTGAAAGTGCAGCTCCCTCCTTTCTGGGACCTGCCCAGCCATGTGCCTTTTGCAAATGGTTCTGCTCAATCACCATTATTTTTCTAAAGCTGCCACCTTTGCGGGGTGTGCAGTCCTTTGTCCTCCCAGCTGGGCAGCAGCCTTTCCAAACACAGCCCTATTATTTCATGGGGTAGGTGGAATAACTCATCTTATTTTCCAACAGGGATGAAAATTAAAGGCTGCCGCTTATGTGCCACACTTACTAGACCTTACAAAACTGACAAAGACTGCCCTGGCTCTGGCTGAAAGGAAGCTGGGAGACATCATCTGGATAGCAGGAATTACCTATTATAAATAAACCACATGCATGCACACAAAGAGCAATTTTCACCAGACTAAACACTTTACTCCAAGCGAGGTGTCTGTGTTGTGATCCATGAACAGGAAAAATCACATGTCCTGCATTCTAGATAGAAGTGCTCTGCAGTAAAGGAGACAGGATAATCACTTACTCCAACTACCACAGTGAAAGCCTTGAAAATTAGCCCAATGGCTATATTCATCTGTATTTCTGGGGGGTCTAATGCCTGCACACTTACAAACAGGATGGCATTTTGTAAAGCACCTTTTATACTGCCTGTGCTTAATTTTAAAAAGCTCATTCACTATGAATTACCTCACCACCGTTCTGGAAATTGTTGCACATCGGTTTCTGCTGTCATCACTTCCCTCCCTCCAAGGAGGCGAGGGCCTCATCCAGCAGCCATCTGCACATGTACCCCACCACACACCAACAAGTGAGCGCTCCTCCCCAGTGAGCTACAGTGTTCCTGAGCCGTGACCCCCTGACCATTTGTCTGTACATGAACTGCACATGGGATTAAACTCTCCATTCAGTGTAACTGCTTACGATTTTACTGATACAGCACTGTTTTGACACAAGCATTAGCAAGTATGAAACACAGCCGTCAATACAAGTTTGTACTTGCCCACACCACAACTGTGACACCAGGCTTCAGTAATTTACTCCCTCCACAAGGGTTTCCTACAAGTTCAGCTTCTGATGCTAGCAAAACATGTAATAATTCCCACATCAGAAAGTGGTGCTTTTCTGAGCAGATCAGGCATAGTAGCATTATTCCCAATTCCCCAAACCAATTCACTTCTCTAGCACTTGCTCTCTTCGTGACCTTGGGCACATAACCTTGGCTGTATCTGAACAGCAGAATGACAGCCTAGGTCATTCCCTGCATACTCCAACTCCCCAGCATAACTGTAGTAGTGACAGCAGCTGGTACGGACTGAACTACACAGCTGGCATGGCTGCCAACACACACCATCCTCCCAGGGTCCACACAGGACCTGTGCACTGCTTGCCAGCAACAGCTATTCTTACCCTCATTATCATGATGCAATTGACACCGCAGCACATCACATCTTCATTCCACAGCACAGCCAGGTCTCAACCTCATCTATAAAGTAAGAGCAACTGTACTTCCTGCTCCAGAGGGACACTGTGGTGATAAGCATTCAGAGCTGTGCAGGGCTCAGATAATATGGTAACATGGATCACTGGGCTACCTAAAGAGGCCGGACACTCTGGGAACAATCTACTTCATGAACACACAGAACTACTGTATAAGAGCAACTACAAAACAGTCTGGCAATGGCCATGTTGCTGCTATTTAAACTGAGTGTTATTAAATAAAGTAATGTCTTTAAGAAAGAACTGCTGACTGCTACAAAATGTGCTTCTGGTGTAGTTCCATGAATTCCACCAGCATTTCAATTTTTGTAGCTCAAGGAATGGATTGTATTAGAGATAATGGCCTTAAATAGGAGTCCATAGGAGAACTCACTGTATGAGGACAAGGAGTTACCAGTACACACACTACATCTGCCATGAGCCTTCATCTCCTCTGGGCACTTCTAAGCAAGACTTGCAAGCACAGAGAAGAAAAACTAACTTCTCCTCGTGACTGCATCAACCCATGAAAAATGAGGACTTTCTTTGCCAATGTTATCATCTATACAAACATTTCCCAGAAATTGGCCACAACAGCAGTATCACTGGAACTGTAATGCCAGGCCTGTGCTGAGCAATGCTGAAGTCAATGCCAGTTCTTCTTTTAGTCAGGAGCCTTCTGCAGTGATGCCTCCAGGGAGGAAAGCTCTAAGGCAGGCGAAGGTAGGTGAAGAGACACCTTAAATAAACTCAGACACTTTAACTATGCTTAAGCTAACTCAGGCACAATACTGAGTTTTACCATGGTTGCTACTGCTCTAGCTTTGCTAACAAAATACACGTTACACTGTTACTAAGAGCATGAGTGATTATCACTACAGTTTTGTCTCTGTATTTCTTAAAAAACCCATAGCAAAAAGAACAACCACCCAAGGAGGAAGAATATAAAAACACATTCCCCAGGCAACAGATGCCTCTTACATGGAAAGTAAAATCAAATCTCCTAGGTTTAATCTATCACATCCCCTGAAACACTGCCTTTTGGCAAGTGGCAAGGAGAACACTGCTTCTCTCTCAAGATAAACATTACCATTGAGGATTTTGCTCTCTGCATATCCTTGGAGTGTTGTTCTTTTGAGATCTCTATAATCTGTCTTTTTTTTTTTTTTTCTTGGGGGGTGGGGGGGGAAGGAGGGGACGGGGTAGGTAAGACAAGCAGCCTAGATGCAGCTCCTCATTGACGTTTAACTTGCTATTCAAGCCAGTTGCATGGACCAGAGCAACTGGAATGCACTGGCTGGTCTGCATCATCTAAATGGTGTAAAACAGATAAAAGCGTATAAATGAGTCTGTCCTACTGAGTTACAATGAGCATCAAGAAATAATCCCAGTCAGCTTTATGGCCACCTTGCATCAAGGGAGAAGCTAATTTAGAGTAGAGATATGCAAAGGAAAGGATACAAGGAAAGAGTGGCTCAATGGCAGAATTGAACAGGAAGCCTATCATAGATTGAAGATATTTTCAGTCCAAAACCCAAAGTCGCATATAACTTGTATTCTCCAAATGATTTTGCCCAAATTTGTACAAAGTGTGGGTAGTTAGGGTCCGGCGGCCGGAAGATGTCGCGATGTACGGAAAGGTGGAGCCCCTCCCTTGATGGACAGTAGCGTGTGGCCTGTGCTGTAAGCAAGCGGAAGTGACGCTATGGGCCTCGGGTATATAAGCCCATGTGACTCGACAATAAACGCCATTTGCCATCCACCACATTGGTGTCTGTGAGCCGATGGACCGAGCGGCCCGGGGTTGGCCGCCGTGCCGTTCCTGAACCAGGTCGCCACTGCCCCCTGAAGGCAACAAGTGGTGCCGAAACCCGGGAAAACTCCTGGATTCGGGTGAACGGCGGCCGGAGCGGCGGGACCAGCCCGGCGGGGAGGAAGCTCACGGACCAACAAGGAAGATGGAAACCCTTGTGAAGGTCGTATCAAAGTTGTGGAAGCTGTGGGGTGGCTCGGCTGAGGAAGCCAGGGATGCCGGTGGGGAACCAGAGCCTGGGGAAATCTGGGAGAGACCACGGCCATGTGCGCCCCAGTACGGTGCTGAACTAGGAGACGAAGAGTCGGGTGAAGAAGCCTCCGTCGGGAACGGGGATGAAGCGTTAGGTTTTACTAACACGTGGAAATGCGAGAAAGAGAACGGTTGCGGGGACGACCGGGGAGGAGGTAGAAGCGTGAGAGAGGGGCAGAGAGCCGATCGGAACGGCCATCCGAAAATACGCTCCTGTGGCACAAACGCCTCGCTGAGAAGGCGGCGGGGCGAGCCACGAGGCAGAGAGCGGCCCGCCCGCAGGGGTGGGGGGCGGGGCCGGAACTCGATGGGAGGGTACCGGAACGTGGAGGTGAGCAGTCAGCCGAGCTCTGACTCCGGATCAGATACCGATTCAAATTCGGAGGAGGAAGTGGGGACAGATAGCAGAAATATCCCCATCCGAAATAAAGCTGCACCGCGAGGCAGAGAAATTCCTCTCACAGATTGGAGGAAAATTAAGATTGCGTGCACCATCTTGGCTTTATCGGGCATGCTAGCGTTGCCGGTCTGGGTGACAGACAGGGGGCAGAGGGTTCACTCACCAATAAACCCTAAGGATGTGCAAGCGATAGTTAAAGCCATTGTGGATAAAGGGCTTCATTCTGCAATGGTCTCCACCCTCATAGATGGTGTTTTCAGGGGAGACGACATGCTCCCGTTTGATATAAAACAAACTTGTAGACTGATCTTTGACGGGGGTGGGATGATTATTTTTAAACGAGAATGGGGGGACAACTGTATGAGACAGCTGGCCCAAGTAACTGGGACGGATCACACACTGTATGGCTCTAGCCTGCAGCGGCTAATGGGTACGGACCCAACAGTGATCACCCCCCAGGCGCAAGTCCAGGGCCTGAGGGCCCATGAAGGTATGGCAACTCGTGCGGCCAGAGAAGCTCCAAACAGCCGACGCCCCAATTTCAGAACAAAACTAATGAAAACTGAGTTTCTGTTCACAGGAACGGATCATCGGGCACCCCCGTAATCTGTATACCCCAGCGACATGAGAAGACAATAAGTCAGCAAGCGTCCTGTCTAAGCCTGAGAGTTCCACACTGGCAGAATCCAGACACCAGCGAAGCGGCCTCCGTGGGTGGGGGGCTGCAATGCGTTTGTGTGATCTTATCTTTGGACCTTGTATACGAAATATGCTTGTGTTGTTTGTTAAAAGTTGGTTAGAGAAAGTTAACATTATGTTGGTAGAACACCAACAACTACTTTAAGAGTGTATTTACTCAGGGTTACCGGTTACCTCTTAGTTTTCTCCTGGTTATTGTGCCTTATGTTTTTTAGTTAAGTTATGATGTCTACGTCTTAAGATTGTTATATTTTAGCTAATTTGGTTGTGCATAGGGAGGGGGGAAATGTGGGTAGTTAGGGTCTGGCGGCCGGAAGATGTCGCGATGTACGGAAAGGTGGAGCCCCTCCCTTGATGGACAGTAGCGTGTGGCCTGTGCTGTAAGCAAGCGGAAGTGACGCTATGGGCCTCGGCTATATAAGCCCCTGTGACTCGACAATAAACGCCATTTGCCATCCACCACATTGGTGTCTGTGAGCCGATGGACCGAGCGGCCTGGGGTTGGTCGCCGTGCCGTTCCTGAACCAGGTCGCCACTGCCCCCTGAAGGCAACACAAAGACAGTCTGTATGCGAATAGAAAGTTCCAAAAACTTCTAAATAAAACATTTTGGCTTTTTAAACAATTTTTCCCTCTCAGCCTAGAAAGCTTAGGTCTTCATACTACTCACAGCCTAGGACCTAATAACAGTATTTACGGAGTAACAATGCAACAGCCCATTGCAAATAGTTAACCCTCCCATGGAAAACACCACATAAGATATCAATCATGGATTTGAATTTTAGAACTAGAAGATCATAGATCATGAAATCTCTTTGCATTTTTCAAAACTCCTGTCCTCTGAAAGAAAAACACTGGGGCATACACCCAGAAATCAGAGATCTTCCCACCTTCCCAATGGTACCTCAGAAGTGTTGTGGCAGCAAAGCTTTTGCTGCAACATAAGCAAAATTTTCTCCCTATTCCCAGCTTCATATTCAGGCTGCTCTCCTGGTACAACTGAAGTGCTGTTTCATTACCTGGTGGCTGTAGTGGACTAGAAGATCAAGAGGAGCCCACAAGAATAACCCATGCTGAGCACAGGGCCCTTGCTTGGCCATGCTGCACAACACTGGCCCCAGCGTGCCACTGCTTGCAGGGGCTGTCCAGCCCCAAAACAATGCACACACCAAATGGGAATCTCTCACCTTGCTGCTGCCCCTTCCCCAAGGGGGGTATTTGCCCCAGAAAGCTAGTGAGAACCCACCTGCACTAATTCCTCCAAACTTAAGGAAGTGTACCCCTTCCTCTACAAGGCAGTGCCAGCCAGCACCACCACTCCTCCGGGGGGCTTCAGAAACTGGTCACAGCTGGTCCAGACTTCACATGTATCTCTACTACAAGGCCAATCTTCCTGCATGTGTATGGAGCACAATACAGGATTTAGCCTAGGGTGACATTCATAAGCCAAACATCTCCATTGGTTCATCAGCTAAACTAAAACCCACTACTACTACAGAACAAACTGGAAGAATATCAGTTGCACTGGACTCCAGTGATGTTATGCTCACTCACGCACCAGAGTACAGTTCACAGTTCAGAACCAAAACTACCAGTAAGGAAAGAAGATTAAGTATTTGAATTAAATGCAAATAGTCCATGTAATACAGATAATTCAGATAATTCCTTGGCTGCTATTTGATACAATTCAGCTATATTTTCTAATGCTAATATTATTTTATTAATTTTCTTTTTCTAAAGCAATATGTTCCCATTTAACAAATTGTCAGATACTTTTCTGTCCACCATGTGAAGAAATTACATTTAAGACTTCCTTATCAGATTGGCAATATCTGAGGAGATATGATGCCCCTGGCAGTATAAAATATTCAACATTGTTAATAAAGTTCTTGATAAAAGAGCAGCAGAAAGTAGCATTTTATTAAAGTAGTACATTTAAAGCACACATAAATTATTTAATTAAAAATTAAATTGCATTTGAATCATTTGATTACTGTTTAATAACAATGCATAATTTATATCTAAAGTGACTGCTGTAAAAATCTGATTTCACTATGCCAGTAAAAAAGGTCATGAATTAGAAATTTTCTCCTTAAACCTGTCAATCTTAACACTGTCTCCTCATTCTGGAAAGCTCCTCCTTGGGATAATATATTTAAAAAAATAAAAAAAAAAAAAAAAAAAAAAAGGAATTTTGCAGCTCCAAAAGGAAGTCATAAATGGCCTTGTGACTGACCTTCTGCCATGTAGAGCTCAGCTTTGCATCCACACTGGGTGATGCTCTTCTGTGGTCTGTGACCAGCACTGGTGGATCTGCAGCTGTGATGGGCACTGGGAGAGTCCCAGCTTCGTTCTGTCAAAGAACGATGGGGAACACACCAACACCTCTGGTGTTTTGCAGCTGTCAGATAATACGCACACAGGACCACGCTGCATTTTGTGGCTGTTGGAGAGAACAGACACTTTCCAAGAACAAGCATCTTTCATGTTAAAAAGTCTTCCTTACCTGAGCTGCAGGAGCCTGAGATTTTACGTCTAGGACAGAAGCCCACCTGCCAGTCTCGTGCAGGGTGGGAGTTAGATGTCCCAAGCAGAAGAGGACATTGATGTCTGCACTGATACATCATCACAAATAATCTTAGCTTAATTGCTCCAAATTTCAACAAGGAGCAAGAGAGCCCTGGGTAGCCAGAAAGAACCCGAAAAATAAAAATGCACTATAAGAATGACATCCTTTCTTTTAAAGTAAACCACGCTCATCTGAGAGTGACATATGAGAGATTAACCTATACTGAAATTACTCCTTATTTTCTTCATCATGTGACAAATAGAAGAGACCTGGGGCTCAAACAAGGAAAGAAATTCCTCGCTTGGCATTTATTTCACAGAGGCTGTAAACTGTGAGTTGCTTTACAAAAGCCACCATAAGATTTCTGTTACAAATTTTCAAAGTACCATTTTTATTAATAGAGAATATTTAAAACCAAAGCAAAGAACTGCATGAAAAATTATTCATAAAATTTCATATAAAGCCTTGAAATATTAACAACTCAAAACAGAAAAAGCAACTGTTTTTGTTCTTTCTCCCCCTACCTTACAAAATTATTTTCCTCCATTGCCAAAAAAAAATGTAGTGGAGAAAAACTTGAGAAAATAGTAAACTTAGATGTGTGGAAGGAAGAAGAAACTGAATTTTTGAATGGTCGATCTGCCTGCTAATGAAAAGGAATATAAAAGAAATCTGAAAGTACTTTCACTGGGCTGGGGGCGTGGGGGGTGGGGTGGAGGAAGACAATGATTTAATCCTAGAATACAGGCTATTTGGGGGTAAATTAGACTGTTTCCTTCCTGACAAATATCAGCATCTTAATCTTGCTGCTCTCCAGTTTAAACCATAGTAATCTGTTTGAGGCATGCTGCTCTAGAATATACCTTCATGGCTTTTCTTTCTCCCCTCTCCAAAGGAAACAACAACTCCAAGTCACATAATGCAGAAACAGCCATGCCTCCAGGCACTCTGCAGTAAGTAAGCATTGTTAAATATTAGCCAGCCAGGGTTACATAAAACTTCATTCTTTCCCACCCCCAACCAAACCATATGTAATTCTGTAACTGGAAGTACAACTTCTCCTTCAGATTAACTAAAAGCATTGATCTATAATCAGACCAGCTGTCTCACAATTTAATCTGTCCAAAAAAAGTCAGTGTATAAACCTGTGGGGAAAAAGCTGTCCCACAAAATAAAAACACATGCAAAGAGCATTACTCAGCAGACTGCCAAGCAACAGCACATGCTTGGGAAGGATTTTAGTTTAATCCACTTCTCATAAATATGCAGGCAATGAAAGCATTGTAAACTCAAAGTATGGTGTTTCAAGTGAACCTTTGAGCGAAGGAGCTTCTGACCACTGAGGCTATTTGAAGACCAAGGCCATTCACTCTGGTTAGCTTTTGGAGTTAGCTGGTCCAGCAAATCCCATGTGTTTTACAGTCACATCTTTCATAGAAGCTCAGAAACGCTAAATGGGGATATTGACTATATATTACAGATCCTGTTTTTCCCCTGCATGGAAGACAATGCCTTGCTTTCAGTACATGTGGGCTGATTTTTGCCAATAAGGACCCAAGCTCTTTCTGCTGTGTTTTCTTTACATTCTTTACTTGAAGTGTTTTTGGTTTGTTTTTAAATAAAGCACCACATTGCATTGCTCCCTGATTTTAATTCTACTGTTTAAGTATCAGATAATCTCATAAAACCATACTATCTATAAGAGGATTCTCTTCTTCCTTAGTTTTTCATGCTCAAAAAGTGCAGTTTTCAAAGCAACCAATTAAAATAAATAAATAAATAAATAAATAAATACTATGAATGCCCTTTCAGAACAACTTAAGTTGCTTTTAGTTTAGCTTAAGACAGCGAGGGGGGGAAACTATTTTTTAAGCTGGAAATCAAGGAGTTACAAAACTGAAAGTAGATACCATAGCAGAATAGCAGACATTGTTCTGCTTGTTTAGAGCTGGGAGAAAGAGTTGCCAAGACATGACATTTACATTACAAAGCAAACTAAAAGATTACTGAGAATGCAATAAGCAAAGGCAGGCGTAGATGCATAGGAGCCACATGAAGAATCAGGTAGAACAGTGATAAGCTACTATTTTGATATTTTTGTTATTTCCTCAGGCAAGCACAAACCAAGCAGCACGATGAAGGAGTTCTTTGAAGGTCCACTAAGAATGGGCTATGTAGAAGAATATTGTACCCACTTGAATTTCTGCAAATTAGTCCTGGTAATCAAAGGTAATTGCAAGAGGTCGAAACACGACTAGATCTGGCTTTATAAAGACTTTTAAAAGTCTTAGTTATGACCACCGCTCAGCTCATTTGTTATTATATCCTAATTCAAAAACAAAATAAAAGTTTGCAGCAGCTGGAAAGTTTTTCTTGGTTGCAATACAGAACTGTGGCCAAGTCAAGCACTTTTAAGTTTGGTATGTGGTTCACAAACTTTCTTTGACCTTCAGTTTACTGAAATGCAATTTAGAGAAACTGATACCCAACAGGTATCAGAGCTTTGGCTGAGGTTTATACTAATGAGATACAAACAAATCTTATTTTGCATTACATGGTTACAGATGTTAGTAGCAAGCATTAAGTTATCCTTCTCTAATTAAGCAATTATTTTAATTGTGGTATAAATGTCAATTCTTGGTGTTCATTAATATTTACTCATAAATAAGCATCATTAATGAAAAACAGGATTCAGTGGGGGCACAGAAGTCATTAAAAGCATTTTCTAAATATAGGCACAACAGTCACTTAAGCAGCCAAATTCTTGCATTAGTTTCATCAGCATGATCCAGTACAGACCTGAAAGCCAAGTAGAGAATCTATGAAAACCACAGGACAGGAATGAGAAAGCTTCAACATAAGGGGAAAAGCAACACAGCTACCTTTGAAGTGTTCAGCTCTTTCGTATTTCATTGAATTTCAGTAGTGTGTCAGGGAGGAGAACATATGTGCAATGCAATCTTAAAAGCCACATACTCAAGGAAGCCATACTATCACAATACACACACATATATAATGCACACACAAACAAGCAGAATATCACTTCATTTTTTGTTCCTCTCAAAGCCAAAGAACGATACATAAAATCCACAGAAAGTGACCAGACATACAACCATACAGGGGAGGCTCTTCTCCACTAGCATTTCCAGTATCATTGGACTTGGAACCAGGTCAGCTACCTGGTAGTTCAGGTTCATTACAGTGGAGCGAGTAGTTTAACTGGCAATGACTGTTAGTAACGGGAGCTACAGAAGCCTAGGAGAGTGGTATTTCACCATCATTCTCTCCTACCCATCCTCAACTGCAGCAGACAGGTTTTTTCCCTTCAACATGAGGTTTCTGCTATGGCAGGGTTGCATTAATGTAAGTCCAGAAGGATTTCAAAAGCCTGTGCATCAAGTCTTAATAGAAACAGAATAGTTCCACATGTGTGATCACAAACAGCCTTGTCTCAAAGAGCTGGCACATATCTGAAGTGGAATAATCAATCCCCACATAACTTTTACTCATTCATCCAATGAATAAAGAACCATCTTAACTGAAGTTGCACTGATACATGCAGTGGTGTAGTCAGACTCTTGTTTCAGGGAAGCTGAGGAGATCACATTCATCGCAGTTGTGTTCAGGAGTCCATTCATGGCTCATTATTCTCCAGGTAATGTCCAGGTAATAGTACTAGGAGACAGATGTTTGACTGACTTGCTTTAAATTATTATTTATATCTGATAATTTTAGATCTTATTTGTTCATCTGATTAATTTTTACTAACAACTTTTTAATTAAATATTCTTCCTTTAGCTTCCAGCAGATCTCCTCTCTTCTCCCAGCATGCAACATCCCAGGTGATAAAATGGGTGTACATTTAACAGCAAGGTGCCAACACACTAGACTGAAAAGGAAGACGAGTCTCCTTTGATTCATGCCTTCTACACCTGGCCCAATGTGCCAGATAGAGTTGGTGAGGATAAAGATCAAGCAAAGCCATTGCACAGGGTAGATATGGCTTACAGAGGGGGCAAACAGCTCCACAAGTGTACTGGGCACAGGCCCACCTTTGACGGAGCACAATGCAAGAGCCAACAGCATAGGTCCACTTCAATACCTTCCCAAAAGGTCAGGGTTTTGCAGATAAGCACAGTTTTCTGTTATGCTCTCCTAGCAAGACTCAGTATGAACACTACAGAAACAGGGACAGAGATCTAGAAGCAGAACTAGAAGCAGCAGGTAAAAAAACAAAAACTCATGACTTCAGAGCCCCTGAGCTGCTCTGTGCTCAACAGACACCTCCATCGTGCTATACAAACACAAAACTATGCAGAAAGTAGTGTGGCTATTAATAACAGCAGTCCTGTAGTAGCAACAAAATATCACTGGCATTAGCATAACAAATCACAGCAAAAAAAGCAAGCTCATTTTCCTATCAGACTGGTGCTGCTATTTTGGATAACATCTGACAATAGCAGTTTCAGAAAACAACAGGGGATGACCACTTTTGGTGTAATGTTGACTTACTTCCTCAGCCTAGCATCTGGCCACAGCAAAAGAAGTCAGCAAGTTCAGGCATGCAATCTGCTTTGTTACCAATGCTTTTTGTGCATATTATCCAGTCAGACCAACTTAATGAGCTCTACAGGCTCAAAGAGAAACCTTCCAAAACAGCCATTAAGTTTTTTGCACTCTCCTTGGCAGCTGTGCAATAACTTTCATCTTCCTTTGAGCCAAGGTGTCAATCACCTCATTGACCTCATTGACTAGATAACTTGATAGTTACCACCTCCTCTGTCTAGGAGCTTCCTAACCCTCAATTAAGGACATACCTGTAATACTAAACATGCATCCAGGTGTCAACTTGTCTGTAGGAAAAAGCCAGAGCGTTTGCATTAGTAGTTCAGTTGGTATCTAACCAAACTTCAAGCAACATCTAACACTATTTTCCTGTTATGAAGCACTTCTTATCTGTATGTGCCAAAGGGCACAAAAAGGAGACTCTTCCTTCCCATTTAATGAACTCCCAGAACCAGTTGCTGAGCCACAGTGAGGCACAGGCCAGTAGAACTGATATTTTACCTCAGATATTCCACTCCTCTTCCAACAGCTGGCCATCACTGTCCTCTTCCCCTCTCACTTCGAAAAAGTAGGCTCAGACATGTATTTATTGGTATTGATAGAGGCTCTGCCACATGAAAAAAAAAAAAGAGGTACTTTCTTGGTGGCTCTGTATTTTACCAAAATATGTCTCTTTTTAACCTCTGATCTAAAGATGCTCAGGAAAGTCAGGAAAAAAAAGCTCACATAAGAGCTGCCTCCTAATTCATCCTTAACTGTTGAGGCACATGACAGACTTGCAGTCTGTAAAGGAAACTGTGCTGAGGAAGTGGGGCTTTTGTCCACGGAAGGGGAAAACTACTCTGAATTTTAATTACAGGTTCAGCATCTGCTTTATGGGACAGGAAGAGTTTTTGTTGTTGTTGTTTTGTTTTGAGTGTTACTATTATCCCTGGAGGTATTCAAAAGACATGCAGATGTAGTGCTTAGGAACATGATTTAGAGGTAGAGTTGACAGTCTTAGGTTAATAGTTGGACTTGATCTTAGGGGTCTTTTCCACCCTAAGTGATTCTATGACTCTACCCTCAAGTAGATGAAGCTTTTATCACTTGCTCCTATAACATTGGCTTTTGTATTCCCTTTAGGGGCCTTTAAAACAGGCAAACCAATTTAGATATATTAAACTATAGAAGTAGAAAGAGCAAAAGTAAACCAAACATATGAAGGACAACTTCCAAAACTCCCTGCTGCTGGAACTATAGATTCTTTCTGTAGGATGAGAAATCTGCCTGCATGTTTTCCTGCAGTGGTTATGCCAGTTCTCTAGCTTACAGGAGTCAGTACAGTGTATAAAAGGGAATACTGAAATAAAGCCAAAAATGCCCCAGTCTATTGGTACCCTAGTTTTTGTTTGCAGGCAAAACAACTTGCAGGCAGTGCTAGAAGGCAGCAGGCTTGGACTGACATAGCACTCCCATACTGCTTATCAGGATACTGAATATTAGTAACATGCTCATTGCATCACTCCAGGGTTGTGAGCAGTTTAGGAGCAATGGGATGCCCCAGCACAATATTCCTTGGATTTAAAGCACCTCCAGGAATCTAGTTCTGTGCTATGTGAACAGACTTCTATTGCTTCCTCTAGCATTTAAGTGCTGAAACAATCTTTAGCAAATGTCTGTTTTCTGACTCCATAAGTAGTAGGAAGAAAGAAAAAGGTTAGACTTTCCTGGGGAAAAAGGTCATGTCTCAACAAATTTTATCCCTTAATAGCATGCCTGGTACCCTCAGGGAAATGTCTAATTTTTCCTTGATAATTTCATTCTTTTGCCTGACTAACATTGCTGAGCATTTATGCCATAGTTTTAGTTAGCTACTTCAGAAAATAGTTACTCCCTTAGTTTGCTATGAACTAATGCAGAGAGTAATCCAACTATAAACAGACACCTAACGTGTAAGATTTACCATTGAAATTACCTTTGCATGAAGTACTGTAGGTAGTATAGATACAGCGATATGCTATAACATATGATGCATCTCAGCGTGGGGAAAGGTACAGGTGATATTAGCTAACAAAACCCATCATGTTTCTCCACAAAGACTATTTTTCTCGAAGTGTCATAACCAGTCCATTTCATTTATTGGGCCTCATGCTCCATAATTTATCTGCTCCCTTACACATCACCATCTGCATTCATCTGCTCTACTAACCCTAGTTCTCACGTGGCTTTCTGCAGCCAGAGACAAGAAAGAGATGCTTACTCATTAGCTGAATACCACTGGCTAGTGCACCCTTCTGCTCTTTCTTTCTAGAACAGAAGAATTTGGGCATATTACACTCCATCTGCTGGGATATGCAAAGTCTTACCTCAATAAAAAGCCCAGTACTCACTATAACATGATAAGCATTTGCCTGATTCCACAAGCAGCCACTCAACTATGTGTTCTGGTTCAATGCAACACCATAGGTTGTGTTAAACAGTAAGATGACTCAAGCAGCTGGGTGAACTCTATGAATAAGTGTCTACAGGACATCACCTGAGATCATGGGCAAAGTATATTTAGTATTTCACAGGCACTATGTCATGGAAATGTCTTTAACATTAGGAAAAGATTTGTTTAGAAACTTAGACACCATTAAGTTCAGAACTACCAAGGGAAGATAATACTTTAATTTTACCACAATGAGGCTCACATAGCCAGTTATCACAAAGGATTAATTTAAAAGAAAGACACATAAACCACAAGATAGTTGGTTCATTTTTACCTAGTGTTCATTTTTAGTTATAGGACAGCCTAAAGACTAACCATGTAATCCATTCCTCAGTGTTATAGGTGGAATAGTCATATGGTTCTGCCTCTCCAGCAGTGTGGACTGGATGCCACCTTGAACACCTCTTTGCTACACACACTTTGCATGCACATTTCATTGCTGTGGCTAACAGAGCTATAAATACAATGAGCATATAAAGGATAAGGTGCATGCCTGCTGAACTTTTGTGCATTTCTCTGCCAAGAGAAGGACAGCAGGCTGGACACGGCTATCACATGGCTTGCATCTGCAGAAATACAACTATGCTTGATCTTTAGGAAAGCTCGCCAGGCTGAACAGATCCTGCCCAGCTCCCATTTGGCCTGTAAGAGATTAAGTAGTCCATCTAAAGCCAGAGCCAGGGCTGCAACCAGCATCTGCATCAACCAGCTCCCCAGTACCTAAGCTCATACTTCAAGAAGTTATCCTTGCAATTGAAAGATTTTACATTTATACTGAACATATCCTTGACTATAACTATATCCATAACCGTAAACATTTTCTAATAGGGAAATTTTATTTTCATCCATCTGGCTGATTTGGCTTTTTTTCAATTCAGCACCCTCCTGTCTTCAGCCCTTTTGCCCTGAAAGCCCACTCTATCTGTGCATAGAAAAATGTATACATTAGAAGTAGTTTAAATGTCAGTGCTTATCTTTTGCAAGGACTTTCAGGCAAGTCTATGATTAAAACTGGATATTCAAGCAGAATATATATGTCCTCAGGCTCCTTAAGTCATGATCCATATTTATAATGTAAGACTAAGGCCTCTGTTGAATAATTATATCTTTTGCCTGACTCTTCTCCCCCACACCCATACATATACACATCCTTTAAAGTGAGCAGTTCACCCCAAAGACAGAACAGCTTCTGTAAGTATATGCATGTTGGAGAGAATTTAGTTCTGTAATTATCATGCAAGTCTTGCAGTAGCCAATTTAGCTCAGACTGAGACACATTCCTTACACAGTAAGGAAAAAAAAAAGGGGGGGGGGGGGGGGGGGGGGGAAGCATGTTCCAGGTGGGCTAGAGCACTCAGGAGTTAAAGCCAAGCCCTACGGAAAGGAATTTGGTAGCCAGCTTCATTCTGAATCCAGGTGAATGCTTTCCTTCCAAAATGTCATCTCTGATTGAAAAAGTGAGGTCCTACTTTGTCTGCACTTCAGAGAAAGTGCTTCTTCATGAATGAAAGCTACTTTTAAATATTTGGAAGCTACTGAATTCAAAAGTCATACTAAAATACAACAGGATCTCAAGCATTACTTTTCAACTAACCTCATCTACTCTCAATGAATCTCATCTTTCTCAGTAGTAATCAGTGCCACTGGGTGCCAAAGTCACACTGCAAAAATCAATTTACCTTTCAAGTCATACTTCTGATTAGAAGTAACATTGACCAGGATCCTACAAGCTTAAACCTGTAGTTCTTCATGCACCCTGCTCAGAGATACAGATTTCTTTACAGAAGAACCAGTATCACTATGAAGGATTTCACGCAATGAAAAAAAGGATAGATAAGCACTGCATTCCTTACATCTGGTTGGCAAGTGCAAGTTTCATGCACACATACATGCATGTACACACTTCCAGTTCATCGGAAAGTTTTTTAAGTTAAAAGTTCTCCGCCTTTAGTAATCCTGTCCTGGAAGTAGGAATGCTGTCAGCTACAGCAAAATAATATGCTGTGAATAAAAATATTTCTTGACAGAACCTTGTGTTTTGCCAAAAATCTTTATTAAAAAATTCCTAGCAGCTCTCATCACTCTTTTCACCTTTCCTAAAGTTTGCCTTACAATATGCAAAGTGAAAAGAAAGCACTGTGAGCCTGCATATTCTCTCATGCTCTCCGGTTACCCAAGAGTGACTGACTTCTGCAGCAAGTTGGTCACTGTAGACCTGGTCTCAGAAAACCAAATGGTCAACACAACATTTGTGGCTGAGATGCCTCTGAAAAGATTTTAAAATCCAAATCCCTTTGGCAGGCAGAAATATAAATCAGTGTCACTGATCCACTCAAAAAGTCACAGCTGCAACAATAGCTGCGGATGTCAGAGCCAGAAAGGACCATCCATGGAACAGTCATTCATCTGAGAATTAAGCCCTCCAGTACCAAGCAGGTCACTGAGACACTGCTTAGAGAGTGGAAACATAGGAAATGCATGTGGTATTGTGTTGAAAGAAGGGGACAGCATCATGGAAGAAGCTACTGTCTTCTCACTTTACTCCTATGATTGCTTAAAAAGACATGTGAAGACTCTTGGCTTCTCCCTATTTTCTGACTTGTATCAAAGTGATTTGTCTTTTCATGTTTTTAGCATTCACCTCCCACGTTACTTATCGTTGTAACGGGCTAGCCTGGAATTTTACTGTACATCCTGATCAAAGGGCAGGATGTAACCAAGCTACCACTAAGCTGTTCTCCCATCTTTCCTGTCAATAGAAAGAATAACAAAGGTGCTCCTCAGTCCTAACCGGCAACAAGTTACCTCAGCTCAGTGCTGTAGCAGATAAAGGAAGTCAAGGCTACATCTACAGCCTGTACCAGGAGAAAGGGGAGTTAAAGAAAAAGTATTCCTGTGACTTGCAGTCTGATTTCTCCATGCAAGAGCTTGTTAATTCAAGGAAGCTCTGATTTTTCTATCCAAGTATTTGTCTGCCAATAGGGCTTACAAGCCACAGAGAGGGTGTGCTGTTGTTTTTTCACTGAGTAAATTTTCAATGAGTCAAGTCAGGCCCCTAGAATATTTAGTTCCTCACCAGACGGATCTATATATAGATAAGATGGATGCATTGTCTTCCACTGAGATCCAAACAATAGTGTGAGGTCTACCCTGCACCACATAGCACTCTGCAGTATTTCACTGTATGTATTTTGTATTTCCACCACTCACTGTGATTGCAGACAGGAATTCATTTTTCTAACAACAACTTATACAAATATAATTTTAGTAATGAGTAGACACTTCTAACTGAGATGCGGTACAAATAAGAATTTAGGCTAGATTCCTGGAATATTCTAATACATTCCGCTACTGGAAAAAAAATCCTCAACAAAATGCAGTCACTGCATTTCTGTGACATGCATCTTCTTTAGTTCTAAAGATGATTGTGTTTGTCATCTCATGACACATAGGACGAGCTATGCATTTCACTTGCTCTGCCTCCTTAATTTTACGTTGCAGGTTTCCTCCCTGCTGCATGTGTCTAGTTCTTAAAGACTAGGTTTAAATGATGCTCTATCTGGTGTGGCAGGAACAGAATACAATCCAGCTAAGATAAAGGAGAGCATCTGCATCAGAGTTGTTTCTGGTTTGTCATTATGAATATATAATACCACAGTCCTGGAAAGTAAGAAAGCAGTAGTTCATAAGTGTTTCAAAGGACAGAAAAATCTTAAGATTAATTTTAACACGAAGAAGGTGATATATTTACAACATACTAGTATTAATTTTTTGAGAGTTTAGGATTCACAGAAGTCAGACAACACAGGGTAGAAGTTCACCTTGCCAAGCCAAGAAGCTCAAACTGGTGACAGCTCTATTAGTGTACTAAATTGAACACAACATTTGCAAATCACCTCTTATTTAATTGCATCTAAGCTAACATCACAAAGAAACACTTGCCAGAACTGCAGTCTCATTGCCAGATGGCTGGTCTATACATTACACCAAGTCTCACTGCTCGCAAACCAACCTCATGTTGACTTAACCAGTCAGGAGCAGCTTGACTGACTGAGGTCTCCAGGTATGTCCTCAAAGCAGAAAGGGATTTATTCAGCCATTCAGTTCTCTCCCTTGAGAAAACCTCGAGTTCCCTTAGAAAGTAGCTTCTTAAGGAGTGTTACTGCTTTTGTTATCTACTGCCTTGAACCCCATTAATGCCAAGGACCAGGCCTTGCTCCTGCAGCCTCCTCCTTGTACTATCAGGTCTATTCACCTGAAGTGCAACCCTGGGGGCTGAATGTGCCATAGGCAGAGCCTCTCAGGGGCTGGGAAGAATTGCAGAACCAGTCTGTTGCCTCACAAAACAGGCATATGCTTTACAAGAACATACAAATACATACCCAGAAACATATGCTACAGAAGAACAGTAGAAGGAAAGCTTGCAAAGATAATGCACGTCATTACTGAATATTCATATGTATGTAAGGAGCTACTGTTTGATAAAGCTGTGTCAGAGCACGAAATGTTTGTGGCTGTTTTACCTCCCACTAAATTTAGCCCTAACTGAGGAACACGGAGACACGTTCATCTCTTCACACACCTACACCAGGCGTAATAGATAACATTAAAACTGCAGTGAAAAAAAATCCACCAAGCTTCACTATCTCAAAAGAAAGTTTATGATGGTCTTAGGGGCTCTTCAGCTTCAGACCTCAAAACATAAGTTTAAATGCAAATAAGTCTTTAAATACCTCAAATACACACGTTTTCAACAGCAGTACCTATACTAGATTAGCCTTTAGTAAAGGTAAAATAGCTCAATCACAACAGAAACAAAGCTCCACTCCAAAACCAACTTGGATTTAAACCTTTAAAAAGAGGGAAGGGAGTTGAACTCACTTGACCCAAATTGTCCATCCTGCTCTGGCTGAGCACAGAAACAGAATACTCTGAGAAAGACTGTATGTGTTTCCTGGACTTCAGCAAGACAAAATCTTACAAGGAGTCTTACTGAAGTTTCATGCTCATTCCCTAAATGAGGGAAAGGAACTTCAGAAAAGTCTTCATCTACAACATGCTGGTGATTATTTCAATACTTAAACCTATGCAGACTGTATGCAGCTTTAGAAAATCTTACGCTTTTGCCAGGATTGTATAAAGTTCTTACCATATCAATTTTTCCAGAGGCACCACTTTGAGGAAGGGACAAATCCAGCTGAAGACTTAAAGGGTTCTCTTGCCATAAGTCAATGTGTATGCAGTAACTGATTTTCTGTGATGTCTACACAATGTTTTCAGCAGAAAACTGTCCCAAGTGATGTAGCATACTGTGACATCACATTCACTGACATCAGAACACACCAACACCTTTGCCAATACAAGTTATTTTGCCATGCACTGCACAGTGTCCTAACCTAGTACAGTCTTTCACCTGCATGAGAATATTCTTCAAAGCTCAAAGTAATTTAACTTCTGATGTGTGGACTTAAAGTGTACTTCCCTTTGATTTAACACATTGCTAGGTTGTTTGGGTAATGCTGCTTTAAATACTTCCTTAAAGTGAAATATATTTAACTGAGTCAGTAAATTTAATAAAATAAACTCACATATATTTTAGTCATCTTTTACTTTTCAATTTAAAACATTTTAAAATACTCTGAACCACAGTGTTAGACTATACACTGACTTACATGTTAAGATGCAATCAAAAGAATAATAATATTTAACCTTTGAGAGTACCTGTACAAATCCTACATTCATCTTTTATGAGTTAATTCTTCACAACACTATTTCACTAAAGCCCCTCTATCAGAAAACTTCTTAAGAGTTTATCAAACTTGCTACAACTCTAATTTATTTTGCTTCAGACATTATCATCTGAGTCAGCACCCCTGAAGCTCTTCTCCACACAAACTGTGGAGACCTTCTTACAGCTGTTTGCAAACACTCATGTTTCAGCATTCATAAACATACACCAGGGAGCTGTTCCTTGTGGTTATAAACCAGAACTCATTAATCCCCATAGGGGCAGGATCAAGGCCAAGATGGATTTCTCAGTACCTGACTCCTCACCTTGCTGCTTATTTCCCAGGAAAGAGAGATTTGCAGACTTGCACGGCAAGAACAGGGTTCTCCAATTTCTCTGAAGAGGTAAAAGGAAGGTTGCCACTCTCTTACAATAAACCTTCAGTTGGAAGAGATGTTTTTGTTAATACCACATTTACTGTGGAATTTCTTATAAGGGCTAAAGTTTGAGATCTTTGACAAGGAGGTCTTATTTTCCTTCTGCATACAACTGCTTCTGCATCTATTCTATGTAGGCATTGCACAGCCTGGCAAAAGACTTGTTCCACAGTAGTGCAAACATTGCTTAAGACAGCTGCACCTAAGCCACAGACTTATCGTCACAGGCTATGGCAAGATAAAAAGGTTCTGTGTCTGGTACATTGCATTTCAGCAACCAAAGCTGGAAAGGAAGGACAGTTTACATACTTCAGTGTGAGCAACATATACAGGCAGCTTCAGCACAGGGGAATAGCTCTCCCTCTTGCCTCAGGCTGCCTGTGCAGGTCTGGGTTCTGTGACACAGAGGCTAGGGACAGACCTCACAGAAGAGGTGAGGAGTACATCAGTACACAGCAAGCAAAAGATTGTCCTTCTGCATCAAGCATTGACCAGGTCCCAAATTGAGTACCGTTCAACCTACAGGAGAAATGTGTGGGAGAAGGGATTCTGTAGCAGAGAATGAGCAAAGCTATCTTAAAACCTTAAAACGTACTATGAACATTAATTTGCAAGTGCTCCTGACAGTGGTTCCTTTAATAGTTGATTCCTTTAAAGCAGGCACTACAGAGAAAACTAGTAGAAGTTACTACTTTTCCTTCATGTTTTTTCCAATAGCCTCTGCATCAACCTTTGATAAGCAAATCAATTTTTTCAAAAACTACTATGTTGCCTCAGCAGAGCAGCCCAGATATCTGTCTTCCATTGCTTGCAATTGCCACCAGAAACTCAGGAAGGACACAAATGCCTCAGCAGCGTCCTGGAGGGAGCTCAGCTTGTTCTCCTGCACTCTGGTCTCCCCTGCCTGGAACATCTAAATATTTTATCAGCAAAAGCCAAACATAATATAAGAAGTCTCACTTCTTGGCTGTGCAACAAGCATAGAACAGTAGACTTGATGGACATCTGGACACAGCTTCTAACAAACCATGAGCACAAGCTGGAGGTGCAGTTGCTGACAATGCTGCATGACCATACTTGGAAACAAATAGATTACAAAACAATTCATTTAGCAAACTTCATATTTAGGCCCAGAATATCACTTTTTTTCAAAGCAGTGCTAGAAATACTTAAAATATTTCAAGAGAGAGTTTTTATTTATTAACAAATAGTTGCAAAATGTTTGGCAAAAGGACTTCTGGAATCTTCTCATTTATAGGATTACATTGTTAAAGTTTTCCAGATGTAGCTTGGTTTAAAATAGACACATTTAAAGAATACCTTTTTGTTGTTGTTGTTGTTTCTACTTAACCTACAGAAATCCAGTGTGTGCAGCATGGCAATATTCATCTTGGATTCAATACCTTGAGTATAACTTTACAAATAGCAAAGGGAGAAAGCTTCAGTACAATAAAATCAAAAGCTTCCAGTTGCATTATTACTTCTAAAGAGACAAACAGCACTTCACTTGTTTCACAGACACTAATGTAATTTCAGTATGTCTTTGATCTTGTCCAGACCAAGATAAAAGGCATCTTTAAAGTATTTTAATCCACTGTTAAGCAAAAAGGCATTTTTGTGCAACCTAGCTTTAAGTATCCAAGATAGCTGGCTAAGTAGGAGGAAAAGATCCTTCACTACCACCTCTGGAAGCTATCCTTACTGGGCTCAGAAGACAAAATATTTGTCTCCTCACTTAACTTGAACCCCCTCACTCCAACCCAGTCATAAAAGTATCCTGTGCAGTTAGGAGGGAAGTCCATTCAGAGAATGATTCCTCTTGTATTATGGATAGTACCCTTGAAATGATTTGCCATATCTACCCTTCAAATGACTAGTGAGGGGACAGAGCTCTAGGCAGCTTAAAGTAGGAGAGATTAATCCCACTGCATTGATTACACAGCAAGGATGAACAACCACCTAAAAAAAATACTTGGTTCTTAACTTTTTGGCAAGCAAATTCAATTCAGAATTAAGCACCAGCCTTCAGTTAGATGCCTGACCAAAGTTGACTCCCCTCTAGCAGTTAACACTTGGCCAACAGGCATTTCAGGAGTTAGGCATTATGCCATGCCTTAGACAAGAAAACACAAGAGAAAAAGTAGCAGTAGTAGTAGCAGAGTCCAGTGTTCCAGTTCCTGGTAGAAGAATGCAGCTTTGAAAGAGCTATGGCGTAACCAAGTTCAGCTGTACTTCATCATGTGCAGTCAGATTTCCTAGTGGCACCTACACCTTCCATCACAACATGCAAGCATAACTTCTGAAAAGCCTTGAGAATACAGCCATTTGTTTTTGGAGTTAACAGGCATTTGACTCAAGCCAAACAAGCTGCAGGAGTTTCAAGAGTCTAGATCACCAAGCAGATGAAGAACAGCCTTCATCTATTCCACTATACACAAAAAAATAAAAGCACTGTCCAGAGACAAAGCAAAACAGAATCCGAAATCTCTTGCTCTGTGTCCTCACCCAGAAAAATCTGGGCACCTGCATTTTAAGCAAATAGCATAGAACAGCTCATCCCAAAAGGCCCAACAGCAGTTTGGCACACTCTTGGGAATGGGAGTTAATATTCCTCCACCAAGAGGTAAGGTGACTTCATCCAAACATGCTAGGTGAATGCTGCAGATCTCTTGGATAAAAGAGGGAATGACACTGCTTCCTCCTCTACTCCCCATTTCATAAGCCTAACCTTAGAGCTGTATTTCTTTTCCAGGATGACATTTCATCCTTATTACTATTCTATTGTTAAAGGAATTCATTCTGAAAATACTCTACCCATGCAGTAACCTGACTGAGAACAGTCACATCTTCTGGAGATGGAAGAGGAAGAACTGCTGTCCCTTAATGCAACATAATCAGATCATTTTGTAGTTCATATTTATGTCAAGAGATAAGAAAAGTTATTCTCACCCAAAAGCACTTACTGAAAATTTAGCTACACATAGGCTTATGTGGTACCAAACAAATGTAATACAAAGTTCCTATGTCAAATCTGCCAGAATGCAGTTTATCACAATAGTCATAAATAGCAGAAGCTATCTTATTGCCTACAGCAAAAGCCTTTCCTCTCTTCCAGCCATGAAAACATCAAGTGCCTCCCCCTATTTTAAACTGTGTAAAAATCTCTCTCCTCAAGGATGAAGCCATATCAGGCTTCAACATCTTTTACGAGGGTTTAGGAGGGAAAAACCCACTCCACATTACATTTCCAACTTTCCTCTGAATTATTCTAGGTATAGCACTACATGACAGTTATGGCAATATTGCATTTGGAAGCTTTCCAGAAATATGTACGAATACCAGGCTCTTTTCATAATGCATTCAAGTAAATAACATTATGTTAGTCACACAATGAATTATGTTCTGAAGCATGCAGAAGAAAACATGCCCATACAACACCTCAACTGTATAAAATCAAACGGTGCTTTAACCTGCTTCCAAGCCTCAAAAATTCAGACAGCCTATTATTCTTATATTGATCTCACCATTTTCCGCACTGCCATAAACGCAGCTGTGAGACTAGTAATTTGCTGATTCAGGCACTGGTTCTCCCATTGTACTTGTTCCAGCATGACTTGGTCAGCATGTAATCTCATTTGTAGCTTCTGAAACTGCAATAAATAACAAACATATATACATATGTGAGGGACTTGTCAAGCAATGTAAGCTGTATAATTATCAAAGTGGAAATAAAACACCATCATTGATTATATGATGAACTACACCTCAGCTGGCAAATTCCAAACACACAGCATGATGGGAGAGAAGTAGCAGTTCCAAATTTCTCTGTATTAGCAATGACTGTGGGAGACAAAATACTCATTAAGAACAAGCCTGGGAAGCATTTAGGGAGTAATACATGAGCATGCATATTTGTTTGGATTTACCTTAACACTGTAGAGCATTTAACCAGAAATGCGTTCTTCCACCAATTTGATTCTCCTAAAAGATCTTTTAACCACACAGCATTAATACTATTCCATTTATAATAAGTAAGGCTTTTACCCATGTAACATTTATTTTCATTTCATTTCTTTCAATGTTTTCCCATAAACACAAGATTTAAACTGATTAGTGAGCTGTACAATTAGTAAAGCAACAATGAGTATCAATTATGATGGGTTTCATTTTCCTCTGTATACAAAGAGTAACTACATCTGCAAGTCTCAAGGAGTTATTCTCATCAGCTATTTTTGCTTCCATTTTCTTTGATGTTGTCCTTAAAATAGAATAAAATAAGCAAGATATGAAACAAATCCCTGAGCTGATATGGAGCATAAGTACAAAAGCCATCCAAGGAATGGATGCAGAGGTCGACTGAAAAAGTAAGTGCCAGGTGAAAGAGAAACAGTCCACAACAAATCCTTCAGAGGTAAATGGGAACCCAAGCAGAATTCAATTTTCAGTTCAAGTCAGCAGTACTGCTGGGGAATGGCCTGGGATAGTTGTCTGCTACCCATATTTGAGACTGTAAGGATTAATTGTAAGGCTTTTTTTCCAGCTATAAGTGTATGGCTACATAAACAATTTGGAAAAAGCACGAATAGGACTAACCAAAACCATGATAGCCAATACACCACTCTATACATTAAAAAATTTGCTCAATTCAGTATTGCTAACTTATGTAGGTATATAAGAAAAATGATATTTCAGTAATATGCTGCTTTAATGTATTTTAGTTTTTTTGTTTGTTTTAAATCAGTCATCATTACACAATTTGAATAAAGTCTATTTTGGACTTAAGAACAGTATACTAAGGAAGCACAGTAGGCCAGCCTTTACCTATTGCTCTTAATTGGTTAGGCATTACACCCCAGAAACCTTGAAGTCTGAACAAACGTCTATGCTACTTTTAGATTTATAAAACATCCAGACCTTAAAAACCTGAGTTTAGCTCACAGCTCAGAAGCTGAGATACTGTACTGGACCTCTCCCCTGCCTTGAATTTCAAACCTTGTTTGCATTTCTGCTAGCATGCTCAACTATTATGTTGAGTGTCTTATATCTCGGGTAATGAATGAGCCTAAAGTGACAGGAACACAACTGATTGGGAGGTCTTGAAGCTCTACCTGAAAGGAAGCAGGACCTGCAAAGCCCTTCCTTGATCAGTGATGTGCAGGATATCATCCTGTTGGCACAAGGTGCAGGCACTCAAGATGGATTCAAGAATTCAGAGAACACATTCAAAAAGTTTTAGCAATTTCAGCTGCCCCACTGTCAAACTTTATCCAGAATAAAAACTTTCTTGTTAAGTCTCTAGTTTCCCTAACCCTCCTCAGTTCATTTTACAATATTCCATAGTTTGATTAGGTTTTGAAATCATTTCAGCAGGAGAGAAATAAGATGAACACTATCCATTAGCTTGTTTTATGACAACATAGCTGCCTGGCTATAGCAGTTTTGTCACCGTGTTGCTTACTCTAGTTGGACACTGTCCCAAGAAATAGTGGACTGAGTGTTAGTGTTGTCAATAAAAGTACAAGTGTTGGTTTTGTCTTCATATGAAAACATTTGACTTCAAAAATCAAAGCATCAGCTGACAAAGCCAGGCGGCAGTAAACTTCAGGTGTTTAATTCTTCAAATTTAAGTTCTCAGATCTGAAGTTTCAGACAATCGGAAGTGCCATTGTGAACTCCAAAAACTTAGGTTTTGCTCCAATCTGTAGGAGAAAAAACATTGTATGGAAAATAGGGTATGGAAAACAGGTGTGCCACCACAGTGCTAGAGCCACAGCACCTTTTAAATGCTTGAGGAACATCAGTCCAACAGCTCCAAAAGCATTCAGGATCAAATTATGTCCAGCTTCTCTCTAGAAGAAGGTACCTCTTCTGGAGGTATGGATAATACCAGGCCCAATTCTCAACTAATCTATAATCCCAACAAAATTTTTTGCTCCTTTCTACCCACAAGAAAACAGATGATGTGGAAAAAGGGTGCCAAGGGGACAAGCAGAGCACTATAGCTCAATATATAACATAGTGATTTACTTCCAAAGACCCACAGGCACAGAAGGAAGAGTAATCAGCTTTGAAAGTACTCTTTGATATGCTACAAACCATCCAGGATCATGACTGTCTCCAGATACAGGGAGAAAAGTCAGCTTGACACCACATTTTGTCCTCTCAGCTCTCACTTCCCATTTTGTGACAGGAAATAAATAACTGAAATTAGGACCAGAGCCTCCAGAAGGACAAAAAATATGCAGTCTTCATATGAACAGCAAGTACACTGGAAATGTCCACTACCAATGAGCTGTTGATCCCAGTAAGACCTAGACTTGTATTAAAACAATACACAAGCACTTAATGAATTAAAGAATAGTAAGGGATTTAGGATCTAGTCAGAGCAGCATTTGTCAGGACCCTAAAGTGTGCACACAAAAAATATCAACAGGGCTGACTTCAAATCAAATGCAGTATACTTTAGAGGGAGCATAAGAGGCCTGGAGATTACAGCAGTGAGTGAACAGCCTGACTTGAAGCCCTCACACCCACTGTCCTTGTCAGTTCAAGCCACTCCAGGCTGCATGTGCCAGCAGCACCATAGGATCACTAGAGCATGCAATAGGCTATGCCTTGGTTTAGCCATTTGAACAGCAGGAACATTGTTAACTCTCTCGGAGAGGTTGGCCACGGCAACTACAGTGCTTGCACACCACCTTCATCCTTTGATTCAAAAATACAGGGAAAAGTATGACTATTCTTCAGTGTTGCATCCAATCAAGTATTGCAAAGCTTAAAGTTAAGATATTTTAAAAAAAGGCATCTACAGAACAATTTTCTCTCCATGAAAAATAAAATATCATTTCTCACTGATTTTAATTTACTAAAGTCTTTTCAAGTCATGCATCCTGGTCAAAATTTAAGATTCTTTCTGTCTAAAAGACGTCATTTACTGAACTTTATATGAGCAGAAGAATGCTGTTACTGACTGATTCAGAAGACTGTTTATTAGTGTCTAAAATGTTAGTATCCTGAATTTATTGTGGTATTTTTTGCCATCTAGGACAAAAATGCTAATTTATAACAACAGGACAGTCTTACACTACTGCTTAAAAAAAATATATTATTCCTCCAGTGGGGGAATCGTTTACAAGATGCACAGTGCCATTGATGTTAGACTCTAGTCCCCCTACATTTTAACTGCCTCAGCCATGCCATGACCTGTTATTGTGTTACCTTTGGCTGCACTGTGTGATGTAAACCCTTTGTATGTGAGGAACGTCACTAACAGTAACAAAACAATCCACTAAAAAAAAATATATAGCTAAAAGCAGAAGTTTAAAAACAGAGCAAAAGCAAGCTAGAATGCATCGGGTTTTTGTTGTTGTTGTTCTTGTTGTTTGTTTGTTTTCATATATTACTGACTTTTCTCAATCCTGCAAGTCAAATTTAATCCTATTCACCAGAGTTGCACTCAGACTTAGCACACATTATCAAACTTAATATATACACACAACTTGAGGACTGAGAAGGCTAATTCTTTCAAACCCGAGGTGATCCCCAGTTGTTACTTATTATAATTTAAAATGGGATCCCACAGATTCCACTTGAGAAAATGTCCCAATTCTTTATATCAGCCAAGGAACATTCAATAGAAGACCAATCAAGACATGAGCTCTATTTATGTAAGGCTTTCGATTACAGAATCTAGCTGAGCTCTATTTTGGTCCCCATTAGTAGTTAGGGCAACTGACAGGCCCCAAACATCCCTGAAGGTGCTAAAAAACCCAAGAAGCAGATGCTAATGCTACAGCTTTCACTGGGTGCATCCCTGATGACAGTCTAAAAAAGTGAATGGTATGAGAGTTACAATAGTACCCTTACCAGAATAAAGATCTTCCAATTCTAGGAGATACCCTCTAGTGATTACTTGTACCTCTGTAAAGCTATTTTGAACTTCCAGAGTGCTTAAGAACAGCTTTAATATACTGGTGAATCAGACCAAGAAGCTATTTAGCTGCAGGGACTACTGGAAAGCACATATAAATGATCTTTTCCCAGGGAAACACACTCTCAGATTCTCCATTTTCCCCACACACAGGGGGATGTTTTCAATAGTCTCTTGGTGGTTATTACATGAAAAGCTCCTGAGCACTGTCAGGCACTGTTTGAAACAAGCATAAAGGAAGTAAGACAGATTGCTATACAAAGTACTAATCTGTAGTAAGACCTGTGGCTGAGCTACAAGCTATAGCCAAGACCACTATACTATGTTTCAATCCAGTCCCATTACAGCATAGGAGCTGGAAAGAAATGGCAGAGCTGCTGACCCAGTCTTGGGTTAGAGACACCACAGTTGTTCCTACTCCACTTGTTCCTAAAGCAAAGCCAATTTCATGTTGACAACATTAGCTTGCTGCTATGGAAGCAACACAACTCCACAACTGACGATATGCAGAGAACATCAAGCACTTCGAAGAGTGACCCTTACTAAGGGTTTATAGACTGAAGAGCTCACACCCTGGGAACCTTCCCCATGTCCCCAAAAATACTCAGCCATCCTTAACTCATGGTAAGTTACTTGAAGGGCTGGTTAACTGATTTCAGGAATACTGTGGTACTTGGCACCACAGTAGAGAGGGGCTCAGTGGAATGGGGAGCAATACATGTACTGTAGAGGCATTCACAGCATCCCCAGAAGTGAAGCTGGGCCTGACAGCTCTGAATCCTTGACAAAGCCTAAATCAGAGGAAAAACGGTTTGACTTTCAACACCCATGGAGAATCTATGGAGTCAGCAGTTAGGGAAAAACATCCCTGCTGGTACGTAGAACAATTCTGTTCTGAAAGTCCCTTAAAGTCAATAAACACAGCATCCTAATATGCTATTTTCTGAAGAGCTTCTCTTCAGGGAAGAAGGGAAGTGACTCATGAGCTCTGAACAAGGGGCCAAGCACAAAGAGAGGTTTCAGAGAGAGCAGGCACCAGCAGCTAACCAGCCTGTCGCTCGCATGTTCTCATTAGGAACACAGCTTTTAACAGCTGAGGTCTCAGTGCTGTATCTTTCTTCATGTTATTAACATTACTCATGCTGACTGCATGTTAGCTATGCTGCAGGAATTTGTGTGACTCTGCTATTCACCTAACAGTTCCTTTATATCAGATCTGTTTCATATAACTCTGTATTTGGACCTCAAGTCCAGGAACCACTGGTACAGAAACACTCGGTAAAGGCAGGGAACTAAGCATAACAGATCACATATGGGGTGTGTTAGGACAGTGTGACCAGGGTCAGAAACAGAGCAATCTCCCCTTAGATCTGGTCAAAAAAGTAGTTTAAAAACAATAAAACACCTTTTCTTGTACACGAGATTATATATCACATAAGCAACTATTTTCTATCTAGCTGCAGGAGACCCACAACTAAATATACAGTTCTGCTTACACAGTATTTTTGACCCCCTGCCAGCATAAAGAAAATATTCCCCATGAGGATCAGCCCCATATAGGCACACATACGCTGTGTAATGCAGTAGTGGGCAGAGGGCCCTAAGCCACTCTAAGATATCTGGTTCTACCTTGCTACCCACAGTGCTAACATGCAGAACATCTCACCTGGAAGTGGTTATGGCTTTCATGGTTATATAGGGGGAACACACCATGGACTTAGCCAGCACAGCCAGAGCACCTGGGGACACAGCTCACAAGCTTCTGGTGTCTAAGCTGCATTGCTCAGCCCTAGCTCAAATGCCTCTGCCCCAGAGAAGCCCACAAGGCAAGGCAGAGCAAAAATTCAGAGGTCCTAAGCATTAAATTAAGTGTACACACATTGGCAAGGGGGATTTTTTCTCCAAAAGAAAATGACTCATCAACAACCTTCCCTAAGCCCCATTCCTACTAGTATAAAATCAAGGCAAAAACTTTTCAGTGTGAGCAGCCGGCAGTCTGTTCTTCCTTAGTCTATGCATTGTTTGCCATTCAAGGGCTTCCCCACTCCTCCCCACCCCAGCCTCAAATATCTATTTCTTAGTATACTTCTTGGACATAGATGGGCTCCAGTAACTTATTAACTAGATACAAGATATGCCGTGTACATAAAGAGTCACTTTGCCTGGGGCCCAGGGTACCATTGTAAAAGGTAGGGAGAGCCTGGAGAAAAGTTCAGAGGCATAGGATCAGAAGTATAGGATCAGAATAAGATCACAGAATGTAGGGTAGCAAGAAAAGGGAGTTGCTGAGCTGCAGTAAGAAACCCATTAGAATGCAAAACAGACTCTCAGAGGAAGTCATAGGTAGTTGATGAGAGGTAGGAATATTTTTTCCCCCTTACACATCACTGAAAATTGATTTGGACAAAGTGAAGAGAAAGACAAGGCCAGATTCTCCCCCATGCAATACTTCTAAAGAAATGCATTGAGGAGTCCTGGACAGAGCTGAGTCAAAGATACAGCTGCTGGAGGTAAGTACTTGAAACGTTTAAGAACATGAAGTCTAAGCAAGATTCAGCTTATACATCTGGGAACACACAAGCGCAAGTACACAGCATTAAGTGCTTTTCTTGAAGACATCCCTTTGGGTAGCACTTGAGGTAGCATGTTGCTACAAACATATCCCTCACTCACTTCAGATTTGGTGGATAAAAACAATACAGTGCCTCTGACTCAGCAAATTAAGTATATCCCAAATGCTGAGCATGCAGGTAACTTTGTTAAAGGCATCTGGGATTATCCTCTAGCTCTAAGTAGTATAGGGCTTCAGTCCAAATCAGCATTATTTCTATAGAATCATTAAAATGGGTTATTAAACATATTCTCATATTTAAGAAAGTTTGAACAAGCTGAGAAAGGATCAGTGCATCAATGGCTATTGAACAGTGACCCAGATACAACAACCTCTGCCCTAGAAAGCCCTGAAGCAACAGCTTGCTAGGAAGAAGGAAGGTAATACAAGGGAAAGAATGGCACTCTCTTGCTTTAGCCTTTGCTAAGCAGCTGCTACTCAGCAACACCAGAAGAAGGTTCTGCACACAATTTCATCTAAATCATTAAGTACTCCTCTAGCACCTGTAAAGAAATGTATAGTCTATGTATTCTCCCTCTCTCTCCTGATGAGGGAAATCCTTACAAAGACACCACTAAACAAAGAATATGTTTCAGCAAACAGGTATTTTTCCCAACAAAAATACCTGCTGCATGTATGCTTACCTGTTCTGGCAGAGAACAAGAATTACATCTCATTTTACCTTAGTCACCCCAAGCTGCCAGTGGCAGGTGCCTCACAATGAATGGCAGAGGCAAACAATAATAATCAGCAGGTAAAGACAAGCAACAGCTGCATTTTTAAATTCTTGTGACTAACAGGCACAAAGGGTGGTGAGCTGCTGTCAAAATTCAGTCTTCAGCCACGTGCCTGGATGACAGAATGAGAACGTGACTTTGCTACTTTCTTCATTATTGCCTAGAGATAGTGGAAGCATAGCAGGTAGAAGACTCAAAAGAAAACACGCAGTTTCTTTCTTTAATGCCCATGCGTTGATTCCAAGCTCTAACAAATAATTACTTAGTTCTGTCTTGGCTTCAGGGCAAAAATAAAAAAATAAAAAAATCTCACTTATTATTCCTTGGTGAAGTGCTTTTCAATTATTTCTACACTTCTTTCTTTACTTGACCTCTGTTAAATGATGTGGATGCAAAGAAAGAATATTGTTTAATACAGAGTAAATTGACTACAGAAAAGAGAACTGCTTGAGCATTAAAGTCTTTTCATCTTGCACCTAAGACCTCCATAAAAGTATTATGACAGTCAAAGTCAAACTTAATTTCTTCTCTCCCCCCACCATCCCTCAAACCCTTTAGACTTACTCCATTCAAAGTTCCAGTTATTTTATTCCAAATTTCTGCTCTCTCACCATCTCTGATGGACATCTAAAATCTGCATACCTTTCCCTTCAGACAGCAGCAAGCCTGACTGACCCCTACACTATCAGAGCAGAGTGCAGGTCTCAAACCCAACAGCCACATCCAGTGAAAAAAATCCAAAATATTTTTATGCTTAAAGCAGGTCTGGTGTTTACAGGTACTAGCACAGGATTCAGAAATCTGTGGGTTTCAGGAACTGTATCACTTTTGAAAGCAGTGCTGTGCATTATTTGTTGCTGCCAAGAATGCTACTAGGACGGAAAACAAATCCAATCCAGACTGAAAGCCACTTGGGGAAAAATCCCAGAAAATTAGTGCTGCTGGACTAATGAGTATTTCATTGTCCTAGAAGAAGGAAAGGAAGAGAGCCGCAATGCCGTTTAAAACAATTTTAAGGATTGACTTCTTCAACCTCAGTCTGTTTCATATTTTAGTACTCCGACATTCCCCTCCCCCTCTCCCCTTCCTAGTTCAAATGCTTTCCTTACTTCAGACACCTAGCTGAAACACTTCACATGCATATCTCCCACCAACTCTTCTCTGGCATTGCTGCCCCTACATCTTTCAAGTCTTGAGAGAGAGCCTGAAGACAGCTTCAAAGCTGCATCAGCTGTGGATATGTAGTAGAGCTTCTCTTCTCAGTTAGAGTCTCTTCAGAGAGCTGCAAAGAACTCAGTTTCCTCTTGCATTTTTGCTTCAATTACTTGGTTCTCTTGCTGTGGACCAACTTTCAGGGGGTTGGCAGTGAGAACTTCCACTATGAAGCACGGACACAGCTCAGCAGCAACAGCAGATCCTTCTCACCACTAGCTGCACTGGAGCTGGTAGTCAGACTAGTTGATAACATATCAGGGTGAGCCTTTACAAGTGGTACTGATTAGTGGACTTGCTACTAGCCCCAGCAAGGCCAAGGATTCAGTGAGAATCTGCAGCAGCCTGGCCCCACAGGAGGCCACCACCCCACAGGTGAGAAATGAGCTGGACCTGCAAGGAGGCCTCTGATACTTGCATCCGCCTGTACATTTAGCAGATCTCCAAAGCTGTCAGCAGACTACCTTTCACCAGCACTGAAATCACATATATGCCAGTTTACTGCAGCAATTGGGAGTATGAAATGAAGAGGTCAATAAGGACTCTAAGGGGAATTCCTGACCAACAGTATTTCTTGTGTGGGCTAAAAACTGATCTGAAAATCTTTGTCACAAGGAAAAACAGCCTCAGGGCTGCTTTAAGTTGCATAAACTACCACACCAGCAAACAGTACGAGTGCGGTGGTGTTTGGATTCACCTTCTCCTGTCACTCCTTTCACTCAGACCTATTTTGGGAGATTTCCATAGAGGTGAGTTAAAATGCATGAGTGGAAGGAGATTCTCAAAGCAGGCCTCAGTGGCCATATGGTATTTACTATTTAATCACAGACGAGACTGTTTGCCAGCCTGTAGCTTTCAAAATGCATTACAAGTGTGCCAGAAAATGTTTCTGCAGCAAGGCAAAGCATCACGTTGCTTTGATAGCTCTCCTTTCCACTTTACTGAAGGGTTAGTCAAGGGTTGCACCTCCATGCCACCGATATAAAATAGGATTAGCTACTCTGAAGTCTTTACTGTAAATATACAACCCAGTATACACCACCCCAAAAATTCTATAGACCTAGATCTATAGCCTGGTTACCTTCACATTAATAAAGGTAATTTGTAAGGAAATGAAGTAGCCTCCATATAAAGTAATTGCAGAGAGGAGTAGAATCATCTTTTCCTTTCGCTCTATAGTATTGGTTTTAGAAACATACCTTTTAGGGTATTAACTATTCTTAACCACTGAATTAACCAATTTATAGAAATATGAATATCTATTAAAAAGTCTAACGGGTCAGTAGTTCGTCTACTGGTAACATCCTTCAAAAAAACCTGCATTGCATAATAATCTTTTAAAGACCTTAACACACAGCATGCCTGCACTACTTTACACATGTAATTACTACATTACCAAGTTCTTAGAAAGCTCCCCCTTTTCTCTGGAGAGAGATTTAATCATTCGGTGATTTCCTTTCACTCAAACACACAAGTATCCTGGGAAGCATTCTTATCTTCTTACACTACTTGATATGGTTTATAATTTCCCACTTTATCTAGCTGAGTAATCTTTCCATGAGCTATTAGTTTCTCATTAAGTCTGTTTCCAAAAAACAAGAGCCTGTTCCCACCTGCTGGATCAAGCAAGCAAGGATTGTTGCCCATCATTTCTCAGGCTTTTAGACACAGCAGCCCACCTGGGCCTCAGCAACTCTCACCCTCCCCTGTCTGGGCAGCAGTCCAGCCTCTGGGTGGGATGGGGAGAGGAGACCTAGTCAAAAACGTTGAAAGCAGACACTGACCCTCACTCCCCAACCCCATAGGTGCTGGGATCCTACCAACAATAAGGATGGTGTTTTCCCCTTCTTCTACCCCACAAACACACACTGTTCCAGCTACTTACCCATATGCTATTTACCACTTCCATAATGGTGACAAATAACCCACAAAGTCTGGGCCAAAAATAAGCCCAAAACTCTTTAAATCCCTACAGTATCACAACCTGTTGCAATCTAGGAAAAAAAAAAAAAGTTAGTAACTTGTCACATAGGGACAGAACACTCCAAACCCACTACAGCTGGTGCTGTACCTGCACCCACACACCCTGGGACATTTCTGAATCATTACAGGACACAGCAGAGGTCAAGACCCCCCAGTTGGGATGTGCTAGCTTGGCTCTAACAGCCGTTGAGGTCACCCTCCTTCCTTGCCCCCTCTCCTCCCAGTCACACACTTATCAATGCACCCAAGGTCCAGACAAGTTTATGTTTGACCTGTGCGTATCTGCATGAAGGGTCAAAGCCTACTGGTTGCATAATACCCCACGATCAAACCAAACAGCACACTGCAGTGTTCTGGGAAGCTCAAAACACCCCAGCAACTGCTCACTGAATGCTTCTGCATTTCCAAGATGCATGGACACATGCATTTTAACTGGTGCACTTAGGCAGCAGATATCAGTTGGTGGCTTTCCATCTCCACAGTTGCTCATGACATGCATTCAGTAAGCACACTCCCTGTTCCTGTAGGAATATACAAATTTGCTGCTAGCCTGAAACTTGGTGAAACACCATTTGCTTGCAATTAATCCCCACTGCAGTATTAAAATAGCTGATTGCTGCTATGGGGGAGCTGCTATTTACTTGGGAGCTTAATTCACGCTACAGTGAGGTCACAGGGAAAATTTTTATCAGTTTAAATTGGCTTTGGATCAGGCCACTTGCTCTCTACTGTAAGGGCACTCATTTCCATAGTGAGCTCTTGTTACCACCACAAAGACACCCATGTCATTAACTAGGCTTGAGAGTCAAACTGTATCTGCTGAACTTCAAAGACACAGGAATTTGGATGTTACAAAACTTATGGTCAATAGCCCTGGCAGAGTTGCTATTGCAACTTGGCTTCATCAATGATGTCACTCTCAGCGCAAAGATAATAACACAGAAAGGATATTTCAAATTTTTCCTCCCAAGCAGATGAGCAGACAGCTGCAGAAAGCACTGAGAAGTCTTTCCTTGTTATCCCTGAGGCATGAGAGAGAACAGTCAAAGTAGAATATCCTTCACTGCCACGAGGAGACAACTGTGCTCCAACAGACCTCATGCTTGTTTTAAGACTTCGGGCTGCAATTCAGTCTTACAACAGAGCATTTAAAGCTCAGACCTCCTTTGGTTACTAGAAACAGACTATCCTCTTTGAAGAATTTGGGGAAAGGGGGAAGAGCGGCACATGTATTCACCACAGTTGATCAATTTTAGGTTTTAGGAAAGTGATCACATCATAAAAGTATCAGTAAATATTTAAATAAGGGTTTCTTTACACTGAAAAAAAAACCTTTTTTTTTTTTTTTTTAAGCTACAGAGTAATGTTTGAAGTGTTCTGATCTTACCAGGGAAACTGTTGACTTTGGGAGTTAATAGCCAATATAATATTAAGTACACATTTACAGCTCATCAGGAGGAGCACACCTGCTGATCAGAAATATGATGTAAAAGAAGAGTTGTTCATGAATTGTGGTCATTTGCCTCCTCAAATTTCCCTATTGACGCACAAGATCAGAGTCCCTGCAAAGAGAGCCAAGCCTACTTTCCCTGAATCAAACAGCAAAGTCGGTTTTATTTGAGAAAGCCAACCAGTTTGGGAGCATAAGTCTTGCAAATTATCTTCCCCAGCATGGAATTCATTTTACCCCTGCCAGAGCTGCTTACCCCAGACTCCCCCAGCATAGTTAAGTGAGAATTAAGTCTATAGCATGCAGTTCATCTCACCTGAATGTACATGACAACTGATCAAATTAACTTCATGTTTGACCATTTCAAAGGTGTCACAAGGACCAATCAAATGGTAACAAATAATGGGAAGAGAAACTGGACTAAAGCTTGTTGAGAAAACTATGTTTGGTACTATCCAGTCCATTGAATTTTACATAGCTGCAGTGGCTAGAAGTAAAACACAGTCTTTGGCCATGTTCTGTACTTAGGGCACACCTATAAATAGCAAGTCAATGGACCACAGCAATAATTAACTGATGCAGGCATGTCTCAAATATACAGAGCGTGTAGAGCTGGCCTGAGGACAGCTTTTAAGGTTTTGCTATCTATTGTGGTTGCATGTTGGAAACCAAGCAAGAGCTTTAGATAAACTATTTCAATAAAAGCATTTCAAATAGCCATTAATGACGGATGGGTTGATTCTTTACCATTCAGGTCATTCACATAAGTGATGAGTACATCTTCTGTAACTCAAGAGCCTAGAAGCAGTAGAAGTTTGCCTCTTTAGTGGAAATAAGCATTATAGAAGCTATCATCTCATCCATAACGCATTACTAGAAAAGGTAGAAGCATTGATCTTGCTCTTGGAAAAGCTAATTATTGAGAGAAAATCTTCTCTCAAGCTATTTATAAACACACTAAATATATCTTTCACCTACATATGCATTCATACATGAATAAGCAAAAAAGTTTAGGTGATCCCAATTCTACTGGCAAAAAAAATACACAATTATAGCAAGTTTCCAAACAACATTAGTCTGCATGATGGTAAATTTGGACATTATATCAGAGCCTGTAATGAGACCAGGTTAATATAGTCATTGCAGTTCTCAGTCTTGCATTGCACTGAGATATTAGGATAATCCGTTGTCAAAAAGAAACATCTGACTAGATGAAAGCTTAGAGCAGGCACACAAATCATGAGCTGACATGGCATATAACAGGTCCAGTGCTATTGACAAAAGATTCTGATCTATTCCCTCCCATCCATCCTATAATAAGCAATCCTTCATATCACAAGGATTTATTTGTCTATGAAAAGGCCATATACCATTATGCATTTATGGCATGTCATTTACTAATAGATGGCAATCTGGGAGGCAAGCATCATAGACTGCTTAATTTATCATTCACTATCTCCTACTGTTTCAAGAAAGTTTTGGTTTTATTTCTCGAGTTGTTAGCTTTGTTTCCTAAGGAAATAAAACTTAAGCTACTTATTAACAGATGCACACATGTATGGATAGATATGCACGCATATAGCCCCCCCCTCACCTCCAGTAGTTTTTGAACTTACTAATTCCAAACAAGTTTTTACAGAACAGCAGAATTATTAAACTCAGTGCTCATACAGAAGCATTGAAAAAAGCAAAACTAGTGCCTGAGGGAAGGGCTACAATTATTAGTCACCACAGAATCAGCTCAGGCTGCGTGACAAAGCAAGACTAAGTTCTACTGCTGTTTCCCATATTTAAGTTACAACTGAGAAGATAAACTTGAGACATGATGAGTTCCTAAAAATAACTCTGGGATTGCTTATAGAGAAATCACTTGAGTTTGTTTTTTTTTTGTTTTTTTTTTTTCTACTTGCAGATTCTTGTATTCTTTTTCAGGGGAAGCGTAAATCTGTTTAGGGCATTTAAGTGTGTTGATGATCATCTTTTATGGCCTCTCAGATAAAGCTCATGGATCCACTAAGACTGATGTACTGCGACTTGTAAAATAACTTACCTCATGCAGACTTCTTCTATCTGCAGTGTGAGGCTAGAAGTTTCAGGAAGGAAAGAAAGGAGAGTTGCACTATTTCCTACAATGGTTGAATTAGAAATATGACTGAGCAACCTCTTCAGTAGTGTTTCAGCATTTCTTGTTGTTAATTTTATTGTTTCAGTTGTGATCAGAAGCAACCTTAGCTTTGATTCATACCCTCTTTTTAACAAGTATTTTTAATAACCGCCCTTTCATATCTTGACCAGATATCTCTAATGTTTTGTTGTGGAATAGGTTACAGAAAGGGCTTTGATCATAGCAACCTCTTCCCCTCCTCCCTACCCCAAAAAGGTCTGGTAAGCCTGGCCTCAAGACTAAGTTGTTGTCCAATTCCAGGCAGCAGTACACTGCTTCATAAACAGAGCACCCTAATCAGGTTTGCTCCCTTAAAAGCAATTTAAGTAGGATTGTTACCTTTTATTTTTGCTATGTTAGAACAGATAGATTCTTCTTGGCAACATTTCAAAAAACCATTATTTGTCAGATACTTTCAAATAAGTTTCCTTACTGATGTTCTATTGAAGAGAAATAACCTTTCAAATGGACATCTATTAACTTTCAGAGACATTATTTATCTGATAACAGAATTGATGCTTTGCTAATTGACTGCTAGCATAATGGATTCAAGAGAAACCCATTGGAGCATCACAAGAACAAAGGACACATGGCTTCATAATAATAAAACATCATTCTTGGACCTTTTCAGACTTACCCAAACTTGTATATTCCAGAATAGCAAGACATTTAAAACTTGTTAGCAAGATTCACTGGGCCACAAGACTTCTCATAAGTTTTCATGAGGAACATTTTGTCCTCCTATAAAAAGAGGAGCCAAAAACTTATTGGCCTTCTGTTTGGCCTTTTTCCCCTACATAACAATGAAATGTGAATGGTAATTTTCAACACTTTGTTTAATACTTCTGTGTCAGTTTTCAAAAAAACAGGTTGTTGATTTGGAAAAACTAATTCTATTCTCTTAAAAACAGGGAGCTACAAAGTACTCTTTTCACACCTTTTTTTTTTTTTTTTTTGGAAAGGCAGCCCCACAAGTCTGCCAGGTATTAATGTGACTGTGTTAGGGTCTTCAGGGCACCTGTGGCCTTCATGGCCCTTGCTGGCCTCACCTGGACCCCGCATACTCACTCACTGTCTGTGGGGCCCCATCCATGGCAGCTCAGCCCTGGAGCTTCAGTCCTCGCTGAAGCTGTGGTGCCAGCACAACTGTGCCCAGCCCCATTCCAATATACTGACTGGGCTTACCCCCCCACCCCCCCAAAAAAAAAAAAAAAACAAAAAAAAAAACAGACCTACATGGTAGCCTTATTTCCAATCTCACTTCTGACCCTGTTGGCCCGATAATCTTTGTACCTCCATTTTAAGTAGCCCCAGCTCCAGCCTGCTGTTCCTGACAAGACTCTCCTTGGACAGCCCCCACACCTGACTCATCAGCTCCCCTTGTTTGGGACCATTAGTGTCACTAAACTTGGGACTAGCCTACTATTGTCACCATTCTCCAGAGCACAGTCCTGCATTACGAGGCTCTTGTACGGCCTGTGCCAAAGTCACCCTCAGTCTCAGCCCACCTTCCCTGCATGGAGTAGCCTGTCAGGCTGCTCTGTGACATCAAGTTGAGACTAAAATACAGGAATTTGTATTCTGACCTGAACAAGATCATATTAAACATCCAGAGAGAAACACCTTTCCCCTTGGATTTACTCCCATGCTGCAGACAGCCCACCTGCCTGGCCACAGCTAGTCAGTGTTGTAGCAAGACTTGCTTTAGAGCAATTAAATGCTGCTTTTGAAGGCCTAAAGTCAGTAAACACTGCATGCAGAGAGGCAGAAAGTACACAGGCTTTGGAAGTTCAGACCAGCATTGCACCCACTGTCTGATATCACTACTTATGAATAAATGAACTGGACAACTTGAGAGACACAGGAAGCCTACTTGAAAGTACTTGGGACTAAGGAAACAGCAAGGTATAAGAATGGAAGCAAAAAGAGCTGATTTCTCAAAATATCATGAGTCAATTATTTATATGCGTTAATGGAGAGGGCAAACAGCAATATTTCCATTTCAGCATCAGCACACACTTGAGGTGCTGTGAAAAACCACCAGAGGTGTGAAACAGCTGTCAGACGTGTTGTGAAAGACCAGGATTAAATACCCTTCTCCACCAACAGCCTTAGACCGAGCATAACAATCATCAATCAGTCATGCAAAACCCACAGACAGTTTATTCCAGGAAAGAGTCCTTAAAGATGCCAGGATTGCTTGGCAATGCATACAAACAAAATCACATGGATGATCTGCCCGCAAAGGAATATTAATGTTATAAATGAGGTCTCAACTCAATCTGAATTTTGTAATATTTATAAAAGAAATATTTCTAAAAGGTATAAAAGGCAAGTAAACAGCGCTGGGTGTGCGGGGAGTCTACGCTCCACCAACACGCACACACAAACATCAAACATTCTAAATATACAGAACATTGCTTGACATACTAAACCCGAGTATGCCTATACATATGTACAATCAGGAAAGGCAACAAACAATCCTTTAAGTTCCATGGCTTAACAGTCTCCATTTTTCATTCCTTTTCTTGATTACTAACAAGTCTCCATTTTCCATTCCTTTTGAACAATATGTCTCGCTTTAAGTTGTCACGCAACTTGGTCTTCAGGCCTTATGTATCCCGTTCTTCCCGGATCGAAGAAAAGCATATCCATCTCCTTTTCAAGGCCAATAGGCCTGAGTCAAAAGGCACGTTCAGGTCACCCGGGGGCAGAACAGCAAAAGCCTTCGATGGCTGTAGCAGCAGAGGGGCCCATGGCGTAGCAATCGGATCAGCAAAGGAGCCCGCAGCTCCCTCACTATCTGGCAAACCACACGTGTCTGACTGTGGCCCCACATGGCTCTTTAAGGCCTCAGAGACTGCTCGCCAGGTGCCAAGCAATCCCACTGCAACCTTGTCGTTTTTAGTTGCAGAGTCCCACACCTGGGGCCAGTCCTCTTCAACATCTTCATCAGTGATCTGGATGAGGGCATTGAGTGCACCCTCGGTAAGTTTGCAGATGACACCAAGTTAGGTGCGTGTGTCGATCTGCTCGAGGGTAGGAAGGCTCTGCAGGAGGATCTGGATAGGCTGCACCGATGGGCTGAGGTCAACTGCATGAAGTTTAACAAGGCCAAGTGCCGGGTCCTGCACCTGGGGCGCAATAACCCCAAGCAGAGCTACAGGCTGGGAGATGAGTGGTTGGAGAGCTGCCAGGCAGAGAAGGACCTGGGAGTGATGGTGGACAGTCGGCTGAATATGAGCCAGCAGTGTGCTCAGGTGGCCAAGAAGGCCAACGGCATCCTGGCTTGTATCAGAAACAGTGTGACCAGCAGGGCTAGGGAGGTGATCGTCCCCCTGTACTCGGCTCTGGTGAGGCCGCACCTCGAGTACTGTGTTCAGTTTTGGGCCCCTCGCTACAAGAAGGACATCGAGGTGCTTGAGCGGGTCCAAAGAAGGGCGACGAAGCTGGTGAGGGGCCTGGAGAACAAGTCCTACGAGGAGCGGCTGAGGGAGCTGGGCTTGTTCAGCCTGGAGAAGAGGAGGCTCAGGGGCGACCTTATCGCTCTCTACAGATACCTTAAAGGAGGCTGTAGAGAGGTGGGGGTTGGCCTGTTCTCCCACGTGCCTGGTGACAGGACGAGGGGGAACGGGCTAAAGTTGCGCCAGGGGAGTTTTAGGTTAGATGTTAGGAAGAACTTCTTTACTGAAAGGGTTGTGAGGCACTGGAACAGGCTGCCCAGGGAAGTGGTGGAGTCACCATCCCTGGAAGTCTTCAAAAGACGTTTAGATGTAGAGCTTAGGGATATGGTTTAGTGGGGACTGTTGGTGTTAGGTTAGAGGTTGGACTCGATGATCTTGAGGTCTCTTCCAACCTAGAAATTCTGTGATTCTGTGAATTCAGTTTGGTTCCATATTTCAAACTCATAAACTGTCCAACTGTTAATAAGGAGAATAAGCTGTAAGGTTACCAGGACAGTCTTTGTTCCTAAGGACGTATGATTCCCCATAATGTGCAACTGCTTACCAGCGAGAGGCAGTTGTGTGCTCAGGTCCGCTTCTCTCAGCTCGAGCTTCTCTCCAGCTCCAGTGCGCCTGTTTCCAGCGACTTTCAGTACGAGCTTCTCTGAGCAGTTTGCTGAGTTTGGCCGAAGCTATCTTCATGAGGCGATCAAAGTGCCTGTTCCCGTCCTGGTCTCCGTTCTGCCAGCCAGTTCCTCTTCACTTCTTTTTCCTGCTTCTTTATTGATACGTAACTTCATCGTGTTGCCTTTTTTTCTTTTTTCTTTTTCTTCCGAGGGCAGTTCCCGCTCTTATACCCTTCTCTCCACAGCAGTTCTTTTCAAAACAGCTTTTCATTGGCCAAACAACTTTGAATGTAACAACAGCAGCAAACTCCCAGAAACATCCATGCCTTAACGGCTGGAGAACAAGAGAACCATCTGGAGAACAAGAAACCGGAGACTGCATGGGGTCTCCTGAATCACCCTTCTTTGTTCCCTCTAAACTCTTTTATATTCCTGATGGCCTCGTCGTTAAGAGTCTAATTTTATCTCAACCATGGGGCTTTCCAACCCCCATGGCCACATTCCCAAATCTCCCCCTTCTTTATTAATATCAACCATTTTCTCCACATGAATTACCACTCCATATATAACAGTGGCTTCTGCAAGAAATCAAGCTCTTGGAAAGCCACACAGGTCTGAATCCTTGCCTTTGTATGCTGTTTTTTAAACACTGCTGACATGTCCAGAACTGCTATGCCTCTATGGCTGTGCTGTACTCTTGTACCTACATGTCTGGCTGCTAGTCTGTGCCAGGCAGATAAGCTGTGAATGCTTGTGTCCTCTACTTAATATGTTCCCTGTCTGAAAGTGAGATACTCCCTGCCTTAGGTGCTTGTTGGCTAAACATCATAAGGTGCTTGAATTCTCTGCTAATGTCTGCTAGTGAAGGCAAGGAGTAGCACCTGCTAATTTTAATGCCTTGAGGAAATACCAGTGGTACTAAGGGTTCATAGAAGGAAGAAGCCAACAGAAGACTGCTGGGGTCTTCCTGTGGACAGTACTGTGGTTTGTATGTAACTTTGAATAGCCCTGCGTACTTCATGGGGAAATCAGTGCTCATATAAATGCAGTATGTGTTCCTTCTTTCATATCCTCTATGGCAAAAATCAGTGCTCCTCAATAACTGTTTTGATTCCAGCTATAATCAGGAGTAAACATAGCAACATGGCTGTGACTTCAGTCTGTGTGCAAAGAAATGTAGATGTCTAAAAGTAGTTGATTCTTAACTAATGATCCATGTTGTGAGTCAACAGATCAAATGTGACTAGTTCCTAGCAGTTCTCCATGTCTGTCTGCTTCCAGAGGGAAGTGGGATGTTGAAAAGTGTTGTTTGATGTATTTTGGTTTGTCCCCTCTCCTTCTTTTGTGTGATGAGAGAGCTTCCTGCATCACTAGAATAGGCCTGTTACCACATGATGTTCTGTCTGTGCTCATTTCATCTTCTTCTCTCTCCTGGTTATAGTTTCTATAGTACAACACAAGCAGAAGCGAAACTTGTTTCCCTGGAGCCTCTGTGTCTAGAGAGGTTTAGTTATCAATGGACAAGGTTTATTACTTAGGCCCAGTTCAGGTGTTTTGGTATTTCCAAGAGGATGTATTCAAGGCTGTGCACTGCCTGAGGGAGAAACAAAACTTTCTCAGTGAAAGAAACAAAATCACTTGAGGGATGTATTCATGGATAAACTACAACTTTGCTGCCCCTTCTGTGATGTTTAGGGCATCATGTGGATTGCATGGGCTCACGGGTGTGAGGGAAGTATGTGGAAAGCTTGTTGTCACCTCCACCAGCAGTTGGGGCAGAGGGACAGCCTGGCTGTCCTCCTGTACTGCCCACCTAGCCTCCTGATCATCTCTGTTGCAGTCCTGGTGCAAGAGGTTTCTATTTCTGCTGCTTGTATAGTACTTGTTAGCAGCAAGCCCAGTGGACCCTAAGCAAAGCAAATAGCAGGGCATGGCTTTTCTAACCATCCACAGTGTTCTGCTGCCCAAGGCAAAGTCCAGCTTTCCCTCTGCCTAGGGGCAGCCTAGGGGAGGAGCAAAAACCCTGGGTGTCTGCTAGTGGGAAGTTTTGGCACCTGCACCAGGTTGACACAAAGTCCTGGCCAGTATGCAGCTGGCCAAAGGATATGTTTTGTAGGGGGTTACTAAGGCAGGGTGCAATTTGCTTATTTTGTCTTTTTATTAGTTGGTTTTCTTGGCTGTTCCTATGCATATGTAAACACTTCCTCCCTGTGTTCCCGTGCCTCTGTTGTTTCCCCAGTGAACTGAAGTTGCTGTTACTAAATTCCTTTTTCCCATCTTCATTTTCAAGCATGAAGGGAGGTGATTAATGTGTGGGAAGAGGAGTTGAGTGGCAGAGAAGTGCTGAAGGCAAGAAGTGTTTCCTGTGGCATGAAGGGAAAGGTTTCTGCTGATCTTGCTGAAGTTCTATACTGCTGGTTGGGACTGTCCTTGTACTGAGGAAGAATGGACCCAGACCAAAGCATGTCTGGCTTCTAATGTAATGGAGATGGTCAGATGAGAAGGTGGATTTTTTTCTCCCTTGTTGGCCCGTTGTTCTGTAATGGCAGTAGCTGAGGCTCTAGATGTTGGTGCTGGGAGTAAGTGTTTTGCACCTAGATCAGACCTCTTTGGCTGCAGCACTGAGATCACTCTGAGGAATCTGCTTGTTCCACCACCTCTTTTCCCCCACACTGATGCATTAAGCAGACTGCTCAAACTAGAATGTGTGTGATGTAACTACCCAACACATGTGTTAAAGAGCTCTGAATCTCATCAGATAGGAAGTCTGAGCATGCCCCCTTTCTAATGCTGACTGCTGTTTCTACATTGTTCCTTCCTCGCAGAGATGGGATTAGTTTATGACACTGGACAGAGCACTCAGGCTCTCTGAGTCTCTGCTAGTACTTCTTACTCCAGAAGAGTGATTCCACCTGAAGCATAAACTATTATCTACAGTTTAGCCCAACTAAAGCTTTGAGGCAGTTAGAGCAATAATTCACTTGAACCATCTACTCAATATAATTCAGGTTGTATGTTGTGCGAAATAGTAATTGCTTTTCAGTGGAGTAGAATTTCAACTGTTCAGCAACAATAAACATTGTGTAGAGTTTTTCATGTCAAGCAAATAGGTTGTTCTTAAAAAAATAACTTTTGGAGCAGTAATATTTGGTATCATTGCATAAAAGAAGCTTTTATGTGAATTGAAAGTAATCTAGGAACTTGCAATGTTTTTCATTTTTCAATTCAGTCCCAATCTCTTTTTTTGTAGTACCTTTCCCCTTACTCCCTTCCCTCCCTCCCCACTCTGTTATCACAATGTATTGTGGAAAGACCACCATGGACTTTCCCTGTAACTTGCAGCTCATCTTCAAGATGGTGTGATATGAAATACCTTTCTATTTTCAGAACATTAAGTTATCAAAGCTAATATGGCCTGGCATGTGTGGTGACAAGCCATTCTGTACTCTGAAAAGTAAGGGATACTGTGCAGGACAAGGCTGTTGGGAAGCTGGCCACAATGTCAGAAGCATTTTTAAGGTATGTCTTCATCTGATGTATTTAAAACCTACTGTTGATTCCTATAGGTGATTAGCTGAAGTATATGGTTTGAACAGATTTGTTTCTTTTACGTAATTATTTAGTCCTTGGGAGGTAGTAGTTTGCAGTTGAGATTTTTCTTCAGTTAACTTCTTTTTTTTTTTTTTTTTTTTAAAAAAAAAAAAAAAAAAAAAGCACAGCCTTTAATATACTTGCTGCTGGATTTCTTTTTCCTTCTGCTTTCTGCCACAGCAGTATATAATTGAGTCTGACAAGGAGTATAGGCTTGTTATAGGTTACTCCCTTAAAACTATGCTTGGCAATCAGCTAACTGGCTTCTTTCAGCAGATGCATAGCTATGGAAACTAAATGAGGTTTTTGTTTGTTTGTTTGGTTGGTTGGTTTTACAACCTGTCCCTTAATACAGTCTCAATTTATCTCTCATCTCATAAAATAGTAGTGTTTGTAGCAGATGAGAGCAGGGCTTGTGTGGTCAGCTTTCTTCCTCCAGCTAGAAGACCTTCAGAAACTGAGTGATATGGACCCACGTTTTCTGTCTAACGTTCAGAAGTCTTGCGAAGCCAATGAAGCAGGAGTGAAATGAATTCAAATGTAGACTGCAGCAGCAAAATTTTGGCCTGTAATATATAACATGTGTTTGTTCTTTCATTTGTCTACCTTACAAGAGTTAATGTGCAGTATTTTCAGGGTTCATAAGGGGGCTTTTCTCCCTCTAGGCTATTAGCTACAGTAACGGCTTATTAAGAGTCAGGTTTTCTTCCAGCTAGGGGAAAAGTGGCCCTAAAGGAGAGGGGGAAGAAGATGTTTAAACAAAATGTTCAGTTTTCTCAACTTAACAATACAATGCCAGAGGAAATGAATCAGATGAGTGATTTCTGTGAGTGTATGTTTTGCTTTAAGAAAACAAAAATTTAAATCTTGGCCTCCCAAGATTTAACTTAGAAAGGCAATGTGGGTTCTTGGTTCAGTTGCTAGGGGTGGAGGAAGGTTATTTCCAGAAGAATAAATGTTAGTTAGGTTCCTATGTTGCATAAAAAACTCAGAGATACTTTCCAGGATTACATTCTGGAGAAGAAAAAAAATAACCTCCTTCTTCCTTACCTCACCCCTGGGGAAGAAAAAAAAATTAAACTATAATGCCCTTTCCTACAGAAATGGAGATCATCTGCACCTGATGCAGTGTTGTGACATCTTCTTGCTGGGACATGGCACAGCTTCCCAATTTCTGCCTGCTGTGGGGTCAGACCTGCTCTGAGAAGCCTGCTCAGACTTGAGAAGACTGTAAATAAACAGTCTATTTTATTTTATTTTATTTATTTTTTTTTTTTGGACTTGCCTGTTGTGATAAGCTATAGGGAGGTTTCCTTCTTCTTCATTTCCTTCATTAGTGAAACCCTCAGTTCTTCATTTGGAGAAGGTGTAACAGGCAGATGTGATCCTGTCACTCACCCAGTGTGGCTTAGAGCAGTCTGTTTGTATATGTGTAGTCTGTAGATTATTAATGTCATATATGGAGTGGTAATTCATGTGGAGAAAATGGTTGATATTAATAAAGAAGGGGGAGATTTGGGAATGTGGCCATGGGGGTTGGAAAGCCCCATGGTTGAGATAAAATTAGACTCTTAACGACGAGGCCATCAGGAATATAAAAGAGTTTAGAGGGAACAAAGAAGGGTGATTCAGGAGACCCCATGCAGTCTCCGGTTTCTTGTTCTCCAGATGGTTCTCTTGTTCTCCAGCCGTTAAGGCATGGATGTTTCTGGGAGTTTGCTGCTGTTGTTACATTCAAAGTTGTTTGGCCAATGAAAAGCTGTTTTGAAAAGAACTGCTGTGGAGAGAAGGGTATAAGAGCGGGAACTGCCCTCGGAAGAAAAAGAAAAAAGAAAAAAAGGCAACACGATGAAGTTACGTATCAATAAAGAAGCAGGAAAAAGAAGTGAAGAGGAACTGGCTGGCAGAACGGAGACCAGGACGGGAACAGGCACTTTGATCGCCTCATGAAGATAGCTTCGGCCAAACTCAGCAAACTGCTCAGAGAAGCTCGTACTGAAAGTCGCTGGAAACAGGCGCACTGGAGCTGGAGAGAAGCTCGAGCTGAGAGAAGCGGACCTGAGCACACAACTGCCTCTCGCTGGTAAGCAGTTGCACATTATGGGGAATCATACGTCCTTAGGAACAAAGACTGTCCTGGTAACCTTACAGCTTATTCTCCTTATTAACAGTTGGACAGTTTATGAGTTTGAAATATGGAACCAAACTGAATTCACAGAATCACAGAATTTCTAGGTTGGAAGAGACCTCAAGATCATCGAGTCCAACCTCTAACCTAACACCAACAGTCCCCACTAAACCATATCCCTAAGCTCTACATCTAAACGTCTTTTGAAGACTTCCAGGGATGGTGACTCCACCACTTCCCTGGGCAGCCTGTTCCAGTGCCTCACAACCCTTTCAGTAAAGAAGTTCTTCCTAACATCTAACCTAAAACTCCCCTGGCGCAACTTTAGCCCGTTCCCCCTCGTCCTGTCACCAGGCACGTGGGAGAACAGGCCAACCCCCACCTCTCTACAGCCTCCTTTAAGGTATCTGTAGAGAGCGATAAGGTCGCCCCTGAGCCTCCTCTTCTCCAGGCTGAACAAGCCCAGCTCCCTCAGCCGCTCCTCGTAGGACTTGTTCTCCAGGCCCCTCACCAGCTTCGTCGCCCTTCTTTGGACCCGCTCAAGCACCTCGATGTCCTTCTTGTAGCGAGGGGCCCAAAACTGAACACAGTACTCGAGGTGCGGCCTCACCAGAGCCGAGTACAGGGGGACGATCACCTCCCTAGCCCTGCTGGTCACACTGTTTCTGATACAAGCCAGGATGCCGTTGGCCTTCTTGGCCACCTGAGCACACTGCTGGCTCATATTCAGCCGACTGTCCACCATCACTCCCAGGTCCTTCTCTGCCTGGCAGCTCTCCAACCACTCATCTCCCAGCCTGTAGCTCTGCTTGGGGTTATTGCGCCCCAGGTGCAGGACCCGGCACTTGGCCTTGTTAAACTTCATGCAGTTGACCTCAGCCCATCGGTGCAGCCTATCCAGATCCTCCTGCAGAGCCTTCCTACCCTCGAGCAGATCGACACACGCACCTAACTTGGTGTCATCTGCAAACTTACCGAGGGTGCACTCAATGCCCTCATCCAGATCACTGATGAAGATGTTGAAGAGGACTGGCCCCAGGTGTGGGACTCTGCAACTAAAAACGACAAGGTTGCAGTGGGATTGCTTGGCACCTGGCGAGCAGTCTCTGAGGCCTTAAAGAGCCATGTGGGGCCACAGTCAGACACGTGTGGTTTGCCAGATAGTGAGGGAGCTGCGGGCTCCTTTGCTGATCCGATTGCTACGCCATGGGCCCCTCTGCTGCTACAGCCATCGAAGGCTTTTGCTGTTCTGCCCCCGGGTGACCTGAACGTGCCTTTTGACTCAGGCCTATTGGCCTTGAAAAGGAGATGGATATGCTTTTCTTCGATCCGGGAAGAACGGGATACATAAGGCCTGAAGACCAAGTTGCGTGACAACTTAAAGCGAGACATATTGTTCAAAAGGAATGGAAAATGGAGACTTGTTAGTAATCAAGAAAAGGAATGAAAAATGGAGACTGTTAAGCCATGGAACTTAAAGGATTGTTTGTTGCCTTTCCTGATTGTACATATGTATAGGCATACTCGGGTTTAGTATGTCAAGCAATGTTCTGTATATTTAGAATGTTTGATGTTTGTGTGTGCGTGTTGGTGGAGCGTAGACTCCCCGCACACCCAGCGCTGTTTACTTGCCTTTTATACCTTTTAGAAATATTTCTTTTATAAATATTACAAAATTCAGATTGAGTTGAGACCTCATTTATAACATTAATATTCCTTTGCGGGCAGATCATCCATGTGATTTTGTTTGTATGCATTGCCAAGCAATCCTGGCATCTTTAAGGACTCTTTCCTGGAATAAACTGTCTGTGGGTTTTGCATGACTGATTGATGATTGTTATGCTCGGTCTAAGGCTGTTGGTGGAGAAGGGTATTTAATCCTGGTCTTTCACAACACGTCTGACAGCTGTTTCACACCTCTGGTGGTTTTTCACAGCACCTCAAGTGTGTGCTGATGCTGAAATGGAAATATTGCTGTTTGCCCTCTCCATTAACGCATATAAATAATTGACTCATGATATTTTGAGAAATCAGCTCTTTTTGCTTCCATTCTTATACCTTGCTGTTTCCTTAGTCCCAAGTACTTTCAAGTAGGCTTCCTGTGTCTCTCAAGTTGTCCAGTTCATTTATTCATAAGTAGTGATATCAGACAGTGGGTGCAATGCTGGTCTGAACTTCCAAAGCCTGTGTACTTTCTGCCTCTCTGCATGCAGTGTTTACTGACTTTAGGCCTTCAAAAGCAGCATTTAATTGCTCTAAAGCAAGTCTTGCTACAACACTGACTAGCTGTGGCCAGGCAGGTGGGCTGTCTGCAGCATGGGAGTAAATCCAAGGGGAAAGGTGTTTCTCTCTGGATGTTTAATATGATCTTGTTCAGGTCAGAATACAAATTCCTGTATTTTAGTCTCAACTTGATGTCACAGAGCAGCCTGACAGGCTACTCCATGCAGGGAAGGTGGGCTGAGACTGAGGGTGACTTTGGCACAGGCCGTACAAGAGCCTCGTAATGCAGGACTGTGCTCTGGAGAATGGTGACAATAGTAGGCTAGTCCCAAGTTTAGTGACACTAATGGTCCCAAACAAGGGGAGCTGATGAGTCAGGTGTGGGGGCTGTCCAAGGAGAGTCTTGTCAGGAACAGCAGGCTGGAGCTGGGGCTACTTAAAATGGAGGTACAAAGATTATCGGGCCAACAGGGTCAGAAGTGAGATTGGAAATAAGGCTACCATGTAGGTCTGTTTTTTTTTTTGTTTTTTTTTTTTTTTTGGGGGGGTGGGGGGGTAAGCCCAGTCAGTATATTGGAATGGGGCTGGGCACAGTTGTGCTGGCACCACAGCTTCAGCGAGGACTGAAGCTCCAGGGCTGAGCTGCCATGGATGGGGCCCCACAGACAGTGAGTGAGTATGCGGGGTCCAGGTGAGGCCAGCAAGGGCCATGAAGGCCACAGGTGCCCTGAAGACCCTAACACAGTCACATTAATACCTGGCAGACTTGTGGGGCTGCCTTTCCAAAAAAAAAAAAAAAAAAGGTGTGAAAAGAGTACTTTGTAGCTCCCTGTTTTTAAGAGAGCTACAAAGCCACACAAAGAGCTTTGTCTTGTGACTTTGACTCCATTTTCCGAAGTACCTCTTCAACACAAATGCTAATTAATGCTTTGCTTGTTCTTTTTAAAGTTCACTTACAGGAAAAATTTCTATTGTCAAACTGTTATTTTAATAGTTTAACCAGAAAACAAATGTAGGTCAAACAGGAAAATTAACCTTGTTTCAGGAAGAAACCCTGAAAGCCTGAAGGTGACAATACCAATTACAATTAATCTAATTTATAGAAAGATTTTTTTAAACACACTATCTGCAGCTTGAGTTACTGACATTCAGGGATCTTTTTCATTTCCTTTTGACCTCAGGTTTTCTTCTCTGGGTATATTTTCTTTAAAAACAAAAAACAATCCTAAGTGATCTCAACTCTTTTCTACCCTCTTCCATTGTGTGTCCCCCATCAGCTTTTTCACTTTAGCTGTAGTAAATTAACAAACCACAACGAAAATCATCATCTCAGCAGGGAAAAAGATATGCTTGTTTATATGAGTGATAGAGGCAACTCCAGGACTAACAAGAACTTAAACACTCCTCAGTCTTGGTGGGGTGGGAAGCCATCATTCCAGATGGAAATATTCCCAAGATGCTCAATAAGAAATAAGATTTAAAACAGATTTTAATAATCTAAGTGCTGACAGATCCTTTAATGAAACAGCTCTAGTACTCAGTTTATAGCAGGGTAGTTTGAAGTTAAATAATAATCTAGTCCTAAAGTTTACAGCATAAGGTCATTAGCAATCTCTACATCCTTCAACTTCTTCACAGTTTTAAAACACTTAGCAAACAATGAATTAAGCATCACATCACCTTTCAAATGAAATGAAAGAAATCACCATGATAATGTACTGGATCTTCCTGCCTGCCTTTCAGGCTGCTCAAACAATCCACTTTCTCATCATCCTCCCAGATACAATACCCCCCTCCTCCCTTATCAACCACTCCCATTGAACCCACTGTAGACACAGAGGCATGCAGACATTTCAAATCAATGAGTTTTAAAAAAGGGATTTTTTTCACATTCTAAGCACCCTGCCATTGCAGAGTCTGGCATTATTTTCCTCACCATCAGCAGTTGTGCTCCAGGGAAGTAACACTTCCTGCTGACCATAAAGGGGGATCAATATCAGATGTTATTAGAACAGGAGCCATGCTCCAAAAACCATCTTTTCCATTACTCCCACTCACTGTGCTTTGGTTCATAACACAGAGAGGCTGATAGCCCACAGAGCAGACTTCTTTCAAATAAAGCTTAACAGAGTGATCAGCTCCATTTGCTAATGGACACTCAGCTTGCTGAATGAGGTTAGGAGTAACCCCAAAATATATGTACGCTGTAGATAGCAGGAGCTAAGCAATAGTTACTCCTTTCTACAGGCCAGTTCTTATGGAGCTACACTATTTTTTAATACAGACTTAGCCACAAAGGATGTGCTCCAGAGATGTGGTGATGCTCTTTAACTTAGCATGTTAGCAGAGCAGAAAAGCTAAAGCACCGGAATGAAGGTTTCAGTTTATTCCTTTTACATAGTACTTCTTAGAGTAAAAACAAAAACAAAACAAACAAAGTTTGTTTGTTTTGGGATGCAGGTGTTCCTGTGAAAGGAGCACCTGCACCCCAAGTGAACTTGAATCCTACATACAATGCTAAGAAATCTTGAGCACTCTCTACTCAGAAGAGATACTATTCCTCCTGTAGAAAACATATGTCAAGTAACCCACAAACAAAAATAAGAAATGAAGTGATGTTGAGCTGGCACATGACTACACAATGCTCAGCAATGTGCAGCTAGGCGATGCCCAGCATCTGTTTACCAGACAGACACACCTCTGCGGGTGACTACATGAAGTACCAAGTAAGAACAACTTCACAGTCAGACAGAAATCTTCCTGGGCCTTATACCACAAGAGTCACTTAAAACATATAACTTACTTAATACCAAGAAGACCTCAAAAGAGGTAAACTAGTATCACAGCACTTGCGGTTCCTAGCAGACTACAAGACCAAATGCAGAACCTCAGCTTTCTAGCCCTTCTAAATAGACAATGCCTCCTAACTATGGAGGAGGGGAAAACATACCTACCAAAGGCATCAAGAGCTGTGATTGATAAGGCAATGATGCACAAGGGCTTAAGTAGGGCCAATTAGCACCAAAGGTAGGTTATAGAGTTCTAGTAATCCATCTGATAAAAAATTATAAAAAAGCTTAGAGCTTGAGAAAGATTCTGCCCTTTTGTGAGGTTTTTGGATTTCAGCATTACAATAAAGAGCAGGGCTGTTTAAAGCTCTCCAGTATCACTGCCGCAGTTCAGCTGCAATATAGGCCAGTCTGTGCTAATCTGCTTTTGAAGGAAAGGCAGCTCTGCTGGAATAACAACATAATTATGAAGCACTGAAGATGCATGTCGTATCAAGACCAAGGTTATTTTTCTTACCTGTAAGCAATTTTGTCTTTGAACTTCCAGCTGGAGTTGGAGTTGCAGTACCTGGTCCAGTAATTTCAGCTGCAGGGAAGACTCTTCTTTTTCTTGTGCCTAATGTTTTGGGGGATAAGGAAAAATAAACTGTTTTGTTTGATTGATTTTGTTTTTACAATGAATCAAACCCTTTTAGTACTGTTTTGAAACACAAGTCACCAGCATTGGGAGGTGAGGATAGAGAAGGAATTGAAATTTTGTCTGACCAGTGTTGCTTGGTCTTTCAGATACCTCAGTTTGGGTGTGTTGATTAGTAGCCAGTCATGGCAAAGGGGCAGACTCATCAGGGCAAACACTTTGTCTGGTAAACCTTCCTGCACCCCTGCCTCTCCTAGTGCCTTTTACAGTATATGACACTGAGCCTCGTCTCAGCAAGGCTTCCAGGAGAGGTTTCTTTGAGCCTTTAGGGGGTCAGCATACGTAGTGAAAGTCTGCTAGCCTGGAGGTTGGTTTTGATGATTTATAGACGTGACAGAAAAAGAAGCAATTTTCGGTGTTCTTTTTAAAATGTGGTGACTTCATTAGTATTGTTGGAAGCTTTTTGACCATGCAAAGAGACAAAGAAAAAACAAGCAGGTGCACAGAGACTTACTTAGATCCTCCCTTCTTCGTTTCGTAACAAGTCTGTTGGAAATGCTCACTTGGCTAAGAGGAAAATAATTATTTAAGTTTGGACCCTCTTAGTCACCACTTCTGTCTGAATAGATCATGAGCCATCGTTTTCTTCCTCTCTGATACTTGTGCTGGGGGCAAGTTTTCCTAAAGTTACTGACTAGAACAGGCTTTTGATTTTCTGGCTCAGCTTTTGGCAAGGAAATGACTTGCTGCAGGATAGCTGCCCAAGGTAGATACCAGTGTAAACTTCATGTAGATAAGAAATGTAGTTACACTCAACACTAATTCAGCAAGAGCTTACAGAGTCTTACTAGGTTCAAGATCTTCTTTCTGGGAGTAGAATAGAGACAGTCAGAGGGTAAACAAGTCATACATCGTCACTGAAGAAGATTAAAAACTGCTGTTTGTTTATTTTTAATTTTAATGTGTGGAAACATTAAAAAAATAAATTAAAAAAAAAAAAAAAAAAAAAAGCTATGTTAAACATTAGCCTGGGGATCACAGAACTTGGCACAAGATCTTTCCCAGTTTCACTGGCATGTTTAAATACACACTACAAAAAGACAACTGTGTCATATAATGTAGCCCCATTACTATATATCATACCTAAGCAACGGAGTAGTTAAGATGCTCAAAGCACTGCAGAGGCAACTAAAGTTCATTAGGTAGAACTTGTTCACGTCCTTACTATGCTTCTTTTTGAAGGAAAATAAGTGTTTTCAAATAAGGAAATATTTTTCTCAGAAAGTATCTGGTTTCCTCAGATGTGTTTGGAAAAAAAATCTCTGCTTGGTAATAATAATTATTTTTCCACTGAGCTATGTTATCAGAGAACTTATTTCTAGCCTTGTTCTTGAATTGGTGTTTGAATTGACCTTGGACAGGGCTTGTTAACTTTGCTTTTTTCTGAGGTTCACTGGACTGTGGATGGGACCTGTTGCTACCACTACCCCTGCTCTGCTCACCCAGCTCAAATCCTGTGGGTCTGTGGGACCCTGCCAAACCCTTCCTGGGTTGCTCCCTGATGTTGTTCAGCTTACTGCCTTGCTCTCTTCTGGGACAAGGAGTTTTCATGCTATTGCTTGTTTATTTTATGACAAAGATGTTCTGCAGGAGATTTTCCACTGACGATGTTAAGGAGTAATACTTAGCAGAGGGATGGTCATCTCCAGATATTAGAGCAAAGAATTCATAGTTCTTGATTTCTGTTATTCACAACACTGTATTTCTATCAAGCTATTTATTTTATTTTTTTTTTCATTTTCTTGGTACCTTGTTCTCACTGTCTTTTGGTAGAAGTAACACTGCTGATCTACTAGTTGACTTGTCACATATGTTAAATAGATTTTACATTCTTTCAAGGTTTTCAGATGAAATTTAGCATTGACATTCTGAAAATAATTATTTAAACTTGCCACAGTGCCCTCACACAGTCAAACTGCTGTTACTATACACAAACACCAGGATGTATTCACTCCTGCTGTCTACAGAGAGTGGAAGATGTGTAGAAATGCCTGGGGTTATGCTGACACTCTGGATAGTTCAACACCCTGCTCAACATTCTCAAAGTCCCAGGACATTCAGCATTGCAGTGATACCTGGAGGCAACTCTTAATGGTTTGCTGGCAAGGAAGTTTATGAGCTTTTGTTCTTTTTTTTTTTTTTTTAAATAAGTACGGAAGAAACAAAAAGCCAAGCTGAAAGAATTTTATGTTTACCTAGAAACGTACAATAGCAACAAGGCAACTCCAACCCAAGACTGCTGCTGCCCCGATCAGTTGATGGCCAGTCTTGGATGGGTAGCATTCTCTACCACACTAGTGCTGTTGACTGAACAGGAGCTAAGGAGTCTTAAAGTCAAATACTAAATTCTTAAATCCTAAACTCAGGCTAAGTTCCTAAGTTCCCCTTGGCTCCTGAGCAAAACTTGCTTTATCAAGACCTGAAGGATGCAGACCTGAAGTATACAGTTCACCTCTACTGCCAATTAATTGAGAATATCATCCACATCACTGAATGGAAACCATTTCCACTTTATCATTATTAACCTTTACAGTTTTTGCCAGTGTCCAGAAGGCTTAAATGAGTTTGAAGAAACAATTTGCTAGGCACACTCTCAGTAAAGAAGAGACACCATCTGTCTCCAGGAGTCAAAGGGCAACACCTCTAGGAACAGGGCATTTTGTTGTAGGCCCTATCCATCAGAAGTCTTTATTCTCCACCTAAGGCAAATGAAAAAAACAATCTGACTGGCTTTTCCGCCCTCTGCTAAATGTGGTAACTACTAAGGTCATGAAGTCCAGCCTGCTACAATCACAGAATATACTTTCTAGTTAAGCCAGTTGTACAACAAATGCAATATGCAAAAATGCATCTCAGCATTCCAGCATGAAAAAGGCAAAACATCACAAATAGAAGAAGTAAAGTGTAGTAACTTGCTACATTTCTAAAACTTAATTTTTAAGTTTTTGCTTCCTGCCCTGGAGAGCTGCCAGGCTGCTTTACAATGCAGTGTTTTCCTCAGTGTTTTGTTTCCCTGTTACCAGGTGCTAAACTGGCTAGGCTTCATGCTTGCCTCTCACACAACAGTTTTGGATCTTTGAAGTAATAATACATGCATTCAGATGTTGCACAAATAACCATGTCATGTTTGCCAATTTTACTGTGCTTGTCTGTGGTTAACAAACCATGCAATTTCTAGTTTCCTGCAATAAATTCTAGCATAATTATCTTGTAATCTTACAGGTATAAATATAATTAAACCAGGGAAACATAATAATAATTACCAGGTAGATAACAAAGACACTATGTTGGTCCTAAGTGCTTGTGTGTGAGGATAATCACGTCACATGGTATTTGTATTTCTTTGATACTTTCCTTAATATCATTGAGAACAACCATGTGAAACTGATTATCTTGTACATTATTAACTGGAGCCTTCAATTTAAATTGACTTTCCAGCTTGCAAGGCAATCACAGATTTTACACAGGACAGAGATGTGACAATTTTGTTCTTTGATAAAATGCAAATATGAGACTAAACTATGAATAACAATTGTAGCAACCTACAGCAAAGTAGCTACATGGTAAATTGCATTGATTGTTGAGTTTTTAAGAGACAGCAGAAATTCCTATGCCCTGCATCAGCTTCCTGACAGGAAATGTCATCTACCAAACTTCCTGCCTGCCACAGCAGGGAAGGAGAAGGCAATAAACTTTCTTTACCATGGCCATGGTCACAGGACATCAGGGGAACTGCTCCCAGCTGGGCAGGAAGAACAGTGAACAAACAGGGACAAGGGACGAGAAGAAGCAAGTACAGCATGGAGGACAAGTACAAAACACATGGGATGTCTGAAAATAATTCACTTGGACGCCCTTTCATTTTCTAACGTAGTATGAGGCTTAGACCCGGATGTCTTTGTGGATATCCCTGTCAGAACGCTTAAACAAATAATATTTTTTAAAGCCCACAGAAGTACTCATGTTTTACATGGAAAAATACAGACTTCTCGAGCATATCCTAAGGTAGAGTAGTAAAATGTCTTTGTAATAGTCAAAGCTGAAAGGTCAGAATTGGTCACGTGCATCTTTTTATAGAGGAAGGACAGAAAGTGAATACCCACTGCGTCAAAAAGTTGTTGCTCATGCAAATGCAGGCATAAAAGTAGAAGTTTTGCCTAACTGTTAACAGAAGCTATGCTGGCTTTTCATCTCCCTGGGGCTCATTCCCACATCAACTGCTAATATAGCAAGTGATATTGAATTGATTCTCGTCAAAGTTTGCTGATCAGGATCCAGACTTTCAAGCTGGCAGCAAGCCTTGAGTATGGATTTGTCATAATCATGAGCAAGGCTGGGGTATTTTGAATAAACATGGGCTCCCTTGGTGCAGTGCCAATTTGTCATCTGAATGTGAGAAGTATATTTATGAGTAGTAAATGCCAAAACACTAAAAGCTTGGAGACTCTGGAGAACCCCATCATGAGTCAGCTCCCCTATCTTGTGTGCCTAAGGAAAGCAAAACAGTGAAAAGCCCAAGCCTGTATTTGCGTTTCAAAAGCATTTACATTTAATTTTATAATATTTGTAGTACATTCGGTGAATAAGCTTCAGTGTATTTCAACAAAATCTTTAATACCTAAGCAAGCCTGAACTAAAGGACTGCTGACATGAGTTAAAGGCCCCAGCAAAGCAGATACTAACATGCAGTAGCAGACTGCTGGGTGCAACACCACAATTATGCTGACTACCACCTGCAACACCAGGCTGGTGTGGGCCGCAGCCCCCAGTGAAAGAGGGCTCCAAGTGTATAAGGTAGCTGTAACTGCTGTCTGGGAACAGTATAAGAATTCCCTCTTCAAGGGAAACAGACATCCTCTCAAGCTCACAAGGAGAGAAGGAAAAGCAAGCCCAGCTTTCAGAGACTTTGCATCCCCAACGCTCCATCCCCCTCGGCAGCTTTGTTAATCCCTCTCCCACAGTGTGGCCTCTCACCAGTGGGGCATCAGAAGTCACTTTTACATGTTTTGCTGGAGCTGACTCTTTTCCTTAGGAAAAGTAACTTCTCCTCTGTCAAATAGGATGAGGTCTCTGTGAAGGTCAAATGCTCTCACATCAACACAGGTGCTGTTTGCACAGCAATGCAAATAAGATTGCCACTATATAGCCAGTGAGGAGTGCAGTAGGCTAAGGCTGGGGTTGCTCTGGGCCTCTGTTGGCAGTCAGCCAGTCAGAAAGGTGATTTTAACAGCAAGAAATGCCGTGGCAGTGGGGCTGACACAGGGGCAAGGACAGAAGTGGGGCTCTGTGTTTCTTCTCCCCTTTTGGTGCTAATGAGCCAGTGTCTCAGAATCACATTCTGTTTCTCCCGCAGGCACCAGCTGCGGAAAAATATCTCTGTGTGCCCATAGGAACAACTCTCACCCACAGCCAGGGATGTGGCTGGGCACTGACCAACCTCCCAGCCCAAGGGGGGCAAGCCAAAAGGCTTCATGCCAAAGGCTGTATCAGACCTGCGATGCGCTAAGCACACACAGGAGGAAGCTGTACATCCAGCACTTCATGGCATGTTGCTCATTAGCACAAGATCAGAGGTGACAGCTTTTTGTAAACACCCTAGAAATAGTCAGATGTGAGAAAACTCTGTACTGTTCCCTGAAAACACAGTTTTGCTCCTTACCTTCCCTGGGACATCATGATGTGTGTCTTTAGCTGCGTAATATCATTCCTGGCAAGATGCAGCTGCATGCATACAAGTGATACAGGTGCTTTGCTACTTCGTTCCTTCCTTGCCACAGTCACAGCACTCCTCTGCTCTGTGTATACACCAAACAAACAAACAAACAAACAAAAAAAAACCCTCTGAAAGCTGCATTTTACCTGGCACACTCAACCCAGGGCTGACTGAAGCCATCTTGTAGCCACATCGCACTGCATTAAGACTACAGCAGGACCCAAGCCTAGTGTCTTTGCTCCACAAATGGACCCGTCTTATCCTGCTGTGCCCCGGGCTGCCCTTTGCCTCAAGGGCCATGAGCCTGGAATGGGCTCATCCCCCAGCCCAGCTCCAGGCAAAACCAGGGCTGCCTACAGCAAGGAAAGTTTCTTCTGGCAGATCAGTGCTTCTTGGAGTGTGTCACATCTGTATGTTCCCTTGAGACAGCCTCCAAAATGAATCAGGTATTGAACGAGACCATTCCTGAACCCTGAACTCATGAACCTGGGCCAGAGAAGCATGAAGCACCTCTCAGCTTGGCTGCCAGCACAGCCCCACAGAGTTTCTGTCCCCACCTTTGTGTGTGTCAACCATGCATGTCAGGAGGAGCGTTGCCCTAATGGCTCAGCACAGCTGCAGTTGAGGAAGAAAAAGATAGGATTTGAGGACTACATGTCCTTACAAAGCCTACCTTGCTCCTGTTGCTTTCAGGGGAGGAGGATCTATTTCATATTTCATGTCTGTCAGGTACACACTATTGTTCTACTTAGCTAAGAAAAGTGACTGTTCGGGGGTGTGGAGATGGAGGGGGGAAGAGGAGGAGGAGGAGGAAATGTGGCTTTCCTTAGGAAAAGTGACTTTTCCTCTGTCAAAGGCAGCAGAGAAAGAACCTTTTGTGGTATGTGATTTCTTCTGGGGTTTTTCTGTTGCTGCTAACAGCTCTTCTTGTCTTGCTGCTGCTGCCCTTCTCCAGCAGTTCCTGAGGTGCAGGTAGCTACCTTTTGTCAGGAATGGCAACTGTCTGATTTTCTAACTGGTGAGCACTGGATGAAGGATTCATCTATCAGGAGAAAGTTAGGATATGTGACCATTCATCCACCCTAGGGGATAACCTCATGAAGCTCAGCTGCAGAGCTGTCAGCTGTGGCTTTCCCAGTCTGTCAGGCCTGGCCCTGCAATAGCCAAAGTTTTATCTTCCCTTGCATCACATTGCTGCAGCTTTCATATGGTTGGCCCAAAATATGCCACTTGATATAAGACTTCAGACTGGTTTGAGGCACTGGGCCTGTTCAGCCTGGAGAAGAGGAGGCTGAGGGGAGACCTCATCGCAGTCTACAACTTCCTCGTAAGGGGGTGTCGAGAGGCAGGAGACCTTTTCTCCATTAACACCAGCGACAGGACCCGCGGGAACGGGGTTAAGCTGAGGCAGGGGAAATTTAGGCTTGACATCAGGAGGGGGTTCTTCACAGAGAGGGTGGTTGCACACTGGAACAGGCTCCCCAGGGAAGTGGTCACTGCACCGAGCCTGTCTGAATTTAAGAAGAGATTGGACTGTGCACTTAGTCACATGGTCTGAACTTTTGGGTAGACCTGTGCGGTGTCAAGAGTTGGACTTGATGATCCTTAAGGGTCCCTTCCAACTCAGGATATTCTATGATTCTATGATTCTATGATTTGTTGCCCAGATTCAGGACAATAGACTGCTTAACCGAGTGCACAGACACTTTCATAGCACCACTGAAACGAGCTGCTCTTGCTCTTTCTTCACATGTGGGGAAAGGTGCACTCTCTCCAGCACTTCAAAACCTCATTTTTAACCTCATTCATCAAGCTCATTGAATAAGCACAGCACAAAGCCGGCAATATGAACTTTCACTAACATAGTGCAATCGTTTCTAGCAGTAATTAGCCATACCTAAAGCACATCATGTTCCCCCCAATCATCAAGCAAGTACAGCTCTCTGCTGCGGGGTAGAATCTTGTTTCACTTTGAACAAAATCCTACTTCACTTCTAATATGAGACTCTCTAGAGGAGAGTAGGCAGAACTTGATGTAGAACAGCTGCTTCAGTTCACTGATTCATGTGGGACACACAGAAATCTACACAATGGTGCTTTGTTAAAGATGCTGTAACACTGACTGTTAAAAGCAGTCACAACACTATGTTAGCACCCTAAAGCTTCTACCAGGAACCATAGCAGTGTATTAAGCAGCCTGGTAAAACACAGCTCTTCCCTGAATGAATGACAAACTGATCATGCGAGGCAGACAATAAATATGTGGAGTTGTTTTGGTGTTTTACTGGAGGACAACTGAGGTAGAGTGAAAAAGCATTTTCCACAGGAATACGCATAATGAGTTTTGTTGCACATACCTGGGTCTTTCATTAATATACACTCATGCAGCTGTTGTGAATTTGATGCAAAATGGAAGCCTACTTTTACCTGAAAAAAAAGGAAAAAAAAAAAGAAAAGAAAAGCCATACCCTGTATCTTCAAGCAATGTGAATGTGACTGAGTGTTGCTTCCCCTAATTCAGCTCTACAGCAAGCATGTGAGATGCACAGAGAATTGATGTTGCTGCCTCATATATATGCAAAGAGAGTGAAATTCACCCATAATCAGAATGTCTGGGTATTGCATCTCACTTAAGCCTTCAAAAGAGACTGTGAATGATATATAGACATCACGAAGGGATTGCACCCATAGACAATGGTGTATCAGTAACAAAATCTTGATCTTATTTCCTTTCTTCAAAGGAACCCAAAACCTAGGAAGTCAAGAGGCAGCTCTTATTCTTGGCTAGGGGTATCTATAAGCATTAGAACATGATGACAAATCTAAATCCTGATGAAAAATTGCCAGAGACCCATAAAGCTGCCAAAGTACAGTAGGCACGTTTTCACATAATTGCAACTCGTTCTTTCTCAAATGCTCAACCTGATTGACCAATTAAAGTGTTTAATTCTCTGAGAAAGAGTCTATCATTAACTGTAATTTGTTCTAGTCTCACCGGTTCTTTCATGGCTGCCTCTGGTGAAAGGACCATTATATATAACCCTCTCAATCTCCATATTACAGTGTGAAATTTTTGATAGTTTGCTATAAATAGGAATTGATTCATAAGGAGAATAATGAATTCATTGCCAGTCCTTTACCCACTACTTAATGACTGTCAAGATACATTAAACATCCTTAGCTCTACAATGAGGCCTGAGCTTATTCTTGGCTAACATATCGGTCTGTATTAAGAAGCCTGCACTCAGTGCATTAATTCTAAGTAAAAAACAGTCTAAGTGACTATGAACAAATTTTAGAGTGTTTTATTTCCTCATAAATATTGACACTGATCATTATAAATGCCTTCCAAAAGAGGTGATTGGATTGACTAGATAATCTATCATCATTAAATATAAAAAGAAGAAAAAGAGAGAAAAAACAACAACAACAAAAAAACACACAGTAGTCCAACATATCCTCACCAAGCTCTCCTTGTTATTCTCACCTAAAAGAGGTTGTCACCATGGTTAAAGGCAGCTTTGAAGCTGTATTTTATTTGGGTGAGCTGTTTAGTGAGATAGTATAAAGCCATTTATATCTCTACTTTTCTCAAATCTCATTTTCATGCTGTTTCCATGTGTCAGTGTAATTACCAAAGTGTGTTGACCACCACACCTAACTTCAGAACCAGCAAGTCTTGCTCAAGTATGGTAGAGCATATGCCCTGCTCTTGCCCAGCCTCTCCTTGCAGAACCTGCTGCAAAGATTGAGCCTGGATGCTCAGTACTAAGAGGATGCACAGGATCCTGTGATATTCTGTGCTATCCAGGAGCTCCTTTATGATAGGCTCATGGGTCCTCAGGGATGCAGAGATGTCCAAACAAAGCCTAAGATCAAGCCCATGGGACAGAGAGAGCCTAGGGGACAGGAAAAATGTTGTTGAAGCTTGTAAGTCGCTTACACCGGTGTTTATTGCCAGCCCTTGCATTTACAAGGCCCAAGGAGGAGTATCTGTTATGCTACAAGAACATAAATCCATAGCATGTATTTTTAAAGAAAACTGACTAGATCTAGGCAATATGGTCTATGTATGGTCTATGGGGAAGATTTGTGATGTACAGTTACACTACACAACTTTAGACAGCGTAATGTGTATCAGTACTGGAAACAACCTGGAGGCATCTCTGTGATTGGTTATGAATTCAGCATGAGACTTCATTATTTGTTATATGCACTGTGTACGTTGAATGTGTTAATTCAGTAGCATATTGCCAGGGAGCACATGGAAAATGGATGACTACAGTCTAGGTTACAGTATCTCAATACACCTCCAGTCTTACTGGGTTGCTGCTTGTCCTTCTTCCTATCTCCAAACACTTTAAACAGGCTTAGAAAGCACAGAAAGGCGATGAAGCTTTGGGATCCCTTCAAAGGCATTTTCTAAGAGAAAAATGAACAAACAGACTTTTGAGTCCAGACCAAATGGAAAGTTAGAGCTAGCTACAGAAGACATCCTTCAAAAGCAGACAACAGCAACAATTTTCTGAAGGAGCTAATGGACTTAGACACATGTTCCTGACAACAGCTTGGTCTGGTCTGGTAGAACTGACTGCTGTAGCTAGCAAATTGCTCCAGGAAAATTTGCTTGTACCATTTCCATCTTATCCTGCAATGCCAGATCCACGAGGCCTGCCTACTACCTGCCCGTGCTCAGACAGGGCATCCTGAACCCACCTCTGACTTGAGTCATCTTTGCTGGGAGCCAACCAGTTGCCTGTCTTGTGACAGCACACGGTGGAACCCGATTCCTCAGATTTCTTCAGAGGTCCCAGCTCATCAGGTAACAACAGCATCAGACCCACACAAAGAAAAACATTTGTTTGTGATTTCCATATACTCATGCTAACACTTGCAATACGTTTTCTGCTTTTGTACTAGTCTCCCACTGATCTGATCGATCTCAAATTAAACTCATCCTTGCAATTGTTAATTAAATTCATCCGTGACATTTGAACATGGTGCAAACACTTAAAGCTTTACTTAGCTTAGCTCTTAAATAAATCATAAAGAAAAGGAAATGACAAGACTTGTAGCCTGGGGAAAATATATATACTGATTTTCAGTCAAAGAGAAAGGAAAGTGTTTAGTAAATATTCCTGAAGCAAATACATTAAAAATATATATTACCTACTTGTATTGTATATGATAAGGAGCTGACACAGCTTGTTGACAAGGAACACTGAAAACATATACGTTAAGAACTGCCATCTCAGTTTATACAAGCATTTACCTTTCCTGGGATGCATTCACTCATCATTGACAGTCCAAGAAATACAGTCATAGTTAATTAGCATTATAAGCTAAATTGGAGAGTATCACATTCAAAATATATTATTTTCTGGCTATAACAGGTCCCACATCCTATAAAAGCTTCTTGAACATAACAGGAGTACAAATGGGAAGAAAACACTGGAAAACCAATTATCTAAAACCAAATTTGAATGAGGCTGAGGAAGCCACAGTAATAAATCTTCTCAAAGAACAAAAACCAATTTTATGGAAAACCTAGAGTAGTATGTAAAAAAGCAGCAGGTAGTGTGAAAAAGTACCCTTCCTGTTGCCCTCAAAGCAGAAACATATACAATAGACAGATAAGGTCTAGTATTTACATAGGTACCAAAGAATCATGTATTCAAATTAAGCCCAACCACTGCTTAAAATGTCCTGTGACTGTTAATGAAGCAAAGACTCTGATTGCTAATTGCCATTTTATCTGACAGGGGATATGTTGGCTTCCGTGCCGTCATTTACATTTTTTTTCTCCTTTGTATCCTTTGTTAAAGGAAGTGCTCAGTAGACAGTAGCAGAAGAAAGATATATGATGCTAAATAATATTCCTTACAGTTGCAAGTGCCTCTGTCTGCAGCAGAATCTTTCCAGCAGATGTTTAAATCCACATAATGTCAGCATTTATCAGCAGATATACTGTTATCAGGCCAGTTCTCTATTCTGAGAACAAAGACGGTTTGCAGTATTACAGTTGTTCTGGGAGCACTTACCAAAGTCTTTCTTCTTGCAGGGTGGTATGAATGGAGAACAGGCTCTGGCATAAGAGTGGATGCCACAGAAACATGACTCTTCTGGGCTCTGCCACCAGCCTACTGGGGCACCTAGGGCAAATTGCTTCATTTGTCAGTCTCTCGGGTGCCTTAACTATATGTCAGGGTTACGGACGAGAGCTAACTGAAAGTTTATGAAGCCAAAAAGAAGCCTTGAGTAGAACAGATACTGTTTGCAAGACAATTTCTATTTTTGTATAAATGCTTTGGCTGTTAGTAATAAAAAATCATGCAAGTCAGTTTCTTTGTTTTGTTTTGTTCTATTTTTCATTTTTGGCAACAAAAATACAAAGCTTTTCCATGAAGTCCAAGGGGGAAAAAATCTTTTATTTTTTTTCCATAAAACCTTATTTTAGTTCTGTGAAAAAATGATAATCGTAATCAAGTAAATCTTTGGCTAGCTCTAATGAATCTTACTCATCATAGAAAACAAAACAAAACAAAACAAAACAAAACACTCTTTGGCTGAAAGACTTTACAAAAGAGCCAAATACTGTTAAAAAACAACTCTCTCTTGATAGTAGAGTTATGCTCAAGTTGTATTTCAACTGCTCAAGCTGACAGCATCCTGACTTTCACAGGTCAGGCTGGTCACACAGGTGGAGACAAGGTCAAGTTGTGTTGAAAGCACATTAAAGCACATTTAAGTCCCATGCTGAACCACTTTGCTCCCATTTACAGAGACAAAATTAAACTGATCCATACCAAGGTTAAATCACTATTTTGTCTGAGCCAGTGACTCAGACATTAAATAAAATTGAGTGTTGATGGGACCTAAAACCTCTCGTCCATGATGGTCAAAGAAACCATGCTAGACCCCTGCTTATTAAACCCTTGTTTAAACACAGTCACTCTGTTTTCTATGTTTCCAGCATAGAAAAGTAGCCTTACTGAAGAAAACTTCATAGCAAAGGCTATGACTACACAATGTTAAGAACATACAGAGTTTACATGCTTGGACACCCAGAAGCACTGAAAACCTATTTACAGCATTGGGAAGTCTCCTTCCCAAAGAGATCATCAGAACACTAACACTTTTATTTCATAGCACTTTACCAAAATAGTTTTAGAGGATGTGGAGGTTAGATATTCTTTCCTCCAGGGATTTCATTTGGATTGCCCAGGGTAAATGATTCTGATAATGTTGCCTCTGCTTTCTGCTGTCTGTAATAGGGCTATTATTTCCAAATGGACTTTCAAAATAACAGTGGAGATGAGAGCCCATCAAACAACCATCTGCTGCAAGCCTTGGGATGCTAACTGGAAAGAGTATCACAGGCGTTGTTTGAATAGACAGTCAAGAAAACACCAATTTTGATGAATGTATACAAGCATCAGTCTCAATCATCATTTCCTACCAAAACAAAGACACTGGAAATAAAGCACTCGAACCCAGCTGTGTACACTGTTTTGGATGTATTCATAATATCTCTTTCAAAACTGATCTTGTTGGGCTACTTTCCTTGACCTGCCAGAAAAATAGACAATAATCTGAAATATCCTAAGTACAGCTAATTGCTCTAAACTGTGTCTAGGCACATAACAGAAATAAAAGGTATTTTTCTTTCCCAGTAGAAATCAGCTACAGGGATTATTCATGGGAGGAGGGGAAAGAGTGTTGGTCATTTAACATAAATCAGTTCCCTTTGATGCTTGCAGAACACAGCAAGATCATAACATTTGAGCAGACTGAAATTACAGCTGAATAAATGTATAGACTTGTTTTCATTCATTTTTAAATGAGGTTGTAATATTTAAAAGCAATCAACCGATGGTTTTGGTCTACTTTTGTCTAATCACTGATTCAACTGATGCATCTCCTTAAAATACTTGAAATTGAAACTATCAGATGTTAACAATATCTCTACTTCTGCCATTAGATAATATCCAATCAATGATTATGGACAGCAATGATGCTTCTTAATTCAATGATTATGTACCACCTATCTTTCCCATTTTGCGGACTGAAGTTCCAGCTGTTTCTGGTTCATGTCAATGCACTTCAAACATTGGCAAGTATAGCTAGAAAACCAAAAATAGGAACATTCTGGATCCCACATCAGTCACCGTTTTGTAGTACAAGAATTTCAGAGAGTTCTTGAATAGGACTGAAAGGCAGAATGAGATTTATTTCTAATAAGCGGTAGACATTCCCACTGGAAATCACTGTTGCAAATTTTCTCCAAGTAACAAAAAATGGCACTCCATTTGTGGATGAGTTCCCTCTTGGGCATAGAATCATCTTATACAGAGGACAACCTTTTATCTTACTGCATCAGTCTTCAAGCCAATGCCTGCCTGCAAAGTGGCTTAGGATTTTAGCCATGGAGATGAACAGTCAAGCTGTTTCTCATTCCTCTGTATCATGAGGCTATATTCACTGTAAAAGTTTAAGCTAATAAAGTACATGGGAAACTCCAGTCAGAGACAGTAGTTTCACTTTGATTGATACTGGGACTTGTGCCTGTCTTGATGTGAAAGGTGGTGGCATTTAGGCCACATAAAAGCTCAGGCAGTCAATTCTGTAACCAAGGAATGTTCCCACTCTGCAAGTCTCACTGGTGGGACTGGATAAAGATGAGTTAGTAAATGGAGGTGTCAAAATGACTGTACAACAAAATCAACTTGCAATTAAGTAGGCCTGCTTTGAGGATAAAGCATGTTATTAACTTTAAAATGTTCTAAAGAAGTTTCTGAGCACTGACTTCCAAGAGCTGAGAGCTGTTTTAACCATGGCGTGTGCATGACAACTCAGGACACCATGTTAACTCAAGGCGGTTTGTTTTACTCACTGCTATTTTTAGGTGTCTGCAAATAGCAACACTTGAAGCAGTGACCATGACTACTTTATGCATTTATTCAGGGTTTATGCACAATGCTGAGCTCAATTACCATGCCTGCTCCTAAATCACTGATGCTTGTCCACGAATATCCACCATAGAATCTCTGTGCTGGTACATAATTTCACCTACAATGAACACAAACCTGAAGGCCTACTGAAATCAATTCCTGCCAGCACCTTAGGGGTACCACCAGCCCTGGTTGTCCCTGCTCAACCTCCCCTGGTGCTCTCTCCACAGTGCCACAGCCCAGAACCCATTTCAGGTCAATCCCCTGATGGGCTGTGTTGATGCTGATCAAGGGAGGACAAAACATAAGTTGGGCAGTGCTCTACACCATGCTCCTCAAACTAGGAACCACTGGTGCAGTGTGGGAGAGGGCAAGGGTAGTATTGACCACCTTTTCCACTCTTCAAAGTAGAGCTGCTCCTGCAGATCTGTCCATGCATCCAAGAAGCTGCTGTGATTTCTGGCACATCCATCTGGCTGCTGTCTGCTTTTCTGGGGTACAGGCTTCCAGTCTGTTGTGTGCCCAGGTCATTCTCTCTCATTCCCAGCCCTCCCATGCTGCAGATGGGATGAGGAAGTAGTGTGGAAAGCCTGTGATATGCTTTCTGGTGGGGAACATTCCCCCATGACCTCCCAGCCTCCTTTCTGCTATGAACAGAGACCAGAGGGCTGCAGTCTAGCCTAAGGTATTTTATCTGACTCGTCTCTAATAAATACCACAGTCCAAGGAACAAATGCTTGCAGAAAACTATGGTCATTTCACAGCCTGAAGAACAAATTTCATTAAAAAATTAAAATACTTCTGAATTACAAAGCTGAAGAAATTGTGTTCTGCTTTCAGAGAGACCACAGGAAAAAAAAAAAAAAACAAAAAACGTGGGATGTGGGCTGCCTTCATTGCATGGCCTTTACTTGCAAAGTCTTGCAAGGAGGGAAAAGCAAGAGCAACACCAGTATTGCCCCTAGAGATCTGCTATGGGATCTGGCAGGGCAGCGGAGGCCATAGGGACCCTGAGCCTGCCCAGGAGCATCAAGCTTCCCAGAAGTTGCTTCTGCCTAGGCTGGCTTCAATCACTTCTCTGACTGTTCTCTGTCTCTTGTGGCTGGTTTTCGTTCTTGCATCCCTGCTGGGTGTGGATTTATGACTACCATCCGCAAAAGCACTGAGCTAGGAATGGAGCCAAGCATTTTATTGTGTTGTGTATGTCTGTGCACACAGATGCATGTCAGCCTGATCCCCTTTTATTTTCATCAGTGTCCCACCATGGGAACTCAGGATATGATTTGAGTGGAGCTACCAAATATATACTTGCATTTCCTGGATGTGGCCAGATTTTCTAGACAGAAATTTTACCTTGGAGGTTAAAAGGGGAATTCAGACATATTCCTAGGATCTCTTTACATCTCTGGCAACTGAGTCAGAACAGCATTTCTGTCCAGACAGTTTAACATTTGACAATGTTGCATAGATAGTCACTATGCACATATAGATGCTACATACAACTTATCCCGAGTGGGTCCCACACATCTTGATTGTATCAGAAGTACTGCACACATAAGCCCTCTGTACAATAACAGAGTGCATTCAGCATCTCCACAACATGCTGGACCCTCTACAAGTGTGTAGTCCAGCACAAAAGCTTATTAATGCATACTTACTTAGAAAATAACACAAAATAAGCCTCAAAATAAAGGAAAAATATTTCAAAATATAGCTAAACCTAGCTGAATGCAAGATGCAGGTGAGTTTAAGTTTTCACTTTTAAGTTTAACTTTTTTTTTGGTACATTTGTGTAGCACATTGGTACTCAGGGCTAATAGAACCTGCTTAGGAGTCTCTAACCTGTGACATGCAGAAATATGGGATAAACCAACACAGAAACTGGGCTGTCCAAAACACAGCAGCTTCAATTCACAGAGATTTGTGGGCCCTCTTCCCTTTTGGCTCAAATATATGGCAAGAACAGAGCTGAGACAACCAAATTTCCCTAGTTTCCATGGTATGTCCAGAGCTCTATCCCTATGGATAGGTTATATTGCAGGGAGGAGGTTTTCCCACATGAAGTAAAGGCGTATTTAATTCTGATGGAAACAGAGTTCTCAGTAGTAGGGGAACCAAATGTGAATTTTGTATTTCCAGAATTGGATAGAAGGGTTAGAGATCCTTTAGTTCTGCTTGCTTCCTTGCACACCTTTTGCCTCAACAGAGTCCCTCAATCCAAGCCTGTCAGTCTTTCCCTGGGGTCACAACACCCATCAATCCAAGTCTACCTGCTAGATGTATGACATAGATCTACTAGACACAAATGATTTTCTCCATTCCAGCTGTATTTGAAGCTTTTACCTGGAACCATATGAAACCTTATGTGCTCATACTTCATGCCTTTGCTCAAATGAGATCTTCCTCAATTATTGAATGTGCTTCCCTTTTCCCCTCCCTCTTTGACTCTTTACAATCCTTACACTCGAGGGAGATTTTCGGAGATCTTGTGTGGGGATTACAAAGGAAATAAGCAGATTATGGAAAAGTAGCTTTTCGATGTACCCAGCATAATACAAATTAGGATTGTTTATATCTTCATACCCTTATCTGTTATTACTGCATGTATGCTGAGGTCTTTAAATAAAGTAAGAGGGGTGAAAGTGACTGAGTTATTTTAATTGGCACATTGAGGAATACACTTGCCAAAGAACAGATCGTGTGTACAATACTGCTAGTAAGCTAGTTTGCCCTGTTATTAAAAGAATCTCTGGAAAAAAAAAAAAAAAAAAAAAAAAAAAAAGGCAATCTTGTTGAGAAGGACACAGAGCATCTTCAGGTCTATTTTCTCTGTAAAAAGAGGACTGTTCCTAATTTTGACAATTCCCTGGTCTCTTCAGATTTTAAGCTCTTCAAGGCAGGGAATGCCTTCTCACCTAGATCAGCACAGGGAGATATTCTGATCTTGATGGAGACCTCAAAATGTTCACCTAGTTTTAATTATTAATAACAATATTATTTAATATCATAAGGATAAGGGGTGTTTAAGGAAAGGTTGGATGTGGTACCTGGGGACATGATTTAGTGGGTAATATTGGTGGTAGGGAGACAGTTGGACCAGATTATCTTGGAGGTCTTTTCCAGTCTGAAAGATTCTATGATTATTTAACATTTCTCCCTTTATCTTCTGGAAAATCTACTGTATGGTCTTTTTTAGGCTTTTCTGCTTCCACTTTTGTCTCTGCAGCACCTCCTAGGTTCAGGAAAGATGCTGGTGCCCTACCAAAAGGTAAGACAGATCCTCATATAACAGGATCTACTCAGTTCCTCTGGCCTCAGTCATTCCTGTATCTTTCAGAAATGTATGAAAGGAGAAAAAAAAAAAAAAAAGCTAAAAATTAATTGCTCTGTCAATTGAATGAATATATCCTCTGGTATTTTACTGCCTGGCAGAAGCGGTCAGGCAGCTATTCTGCAGCAGTGCTTATATTGCTAAGAATGTCAATAACAAGGTGCAGTGTACTGCAATGTGTTTTCGCTAATGAATTGACGAGAGAATTATTTTTAGATTGTGAATAAGTGTGAGAGAGTGAGCTCTAAACTCTTCAGGGGAAAAAAATCCACTGTTTTCACATTTACCAGCAGTGAATGCCATTCTCCTATTTCCTGATAAAAACAAGTGTAAATGTCAACCCAAGCCAGTTATGACCTCTGACATCTTTGAAAATGCCATGATTCTTTCAAAAGAGCACTTGAAGAACAGGCTGAATGACTAACTGGCAGGCTGTACCCTCTGGAAAATCCCAAAGACAATGTTGAAATTGCTGAACTTCCCCAAAGGCAGGATGACTTGTCCTGAACAGAGATGCTGGTCTCAGTGTAACAACAGCTCTGCCTCCTTCCACCACACCCCACATCTGATGCTCGGGGGAGGAAAGGAATGAGGACAAATCATCCTCTTAGGCTTCTTGCCCCTTGAAACCTGAACTGACTTTGAAGTGTATCCCCATGTTTTCCCTTCTTTTCCCCTCTGCCTCCCACTCCCAAAGACATAGGTGGGCAGCTGCTGAGACCCACACTGAACTGACCTAGGAAAACATTCTGTGTTGGGAGGGTCAGAATCCATAATCCCTCTACTGACAGTCAGCCTCAGAGACTGCTGCACTCTTTTTAGACTCTCTCTATGGGAGGTAGCTACTGGTCCACAGATAAAGGCTTGTGAATGAATGTAATTCTGTGAGCATTCCTGGGCTTCATAGCCTTGTAGCTGTGCTGTCTCATTTTACTGCAGTGTGAAGGGGCAAAAAGTGTTCCTGCATATGACTGGAGACAGTACTGCATGCACATGAAGGACTACCTGGTACAGCAGGTCAGATAGTTTCTCAATACATATATACATATGTCTAACACACACATGTATATATGTATCATATAAATATACACATGTATTATATAGCCTTGTCAGCATATTTAAGGTTTTATATAACAGGTCAGCAATAACAATAGGTAAATGCATTAAAATATGACAATTAATTCAGGCTATTAAAAAGGCGGACTGACATTTCCACTCCTGCAGATATTCAACTAAAGAGACCTTGCCACAGACTGCAAAAGAAGCTGAACATTTTTAGCATGCCTTTCCCCCTTCAACTGAGAGAAACACCTCAAATGAGGAACCCCCTGGGCACCATTTTCCAGACTGGCTTAGGGTCTCTTCCTGGTGGAAACAGCACTGCAACCACACCGGTGGAGCTTTCTATCATACCCTGGCAGTGGCTATTCGCTCTTAGTTACCCTACAGACATAATTTATAACTTACTTACTCTCTGGAAGTTCCTGCAGGTTGGATGTTCCTGATGCCAGGAATTCTCAACTGAACATGAATGTTAAAATAACCACATACTCTAAATCCCTGTGGCCAACGTGGGCAGATTTGTTGTTGGTTGCTAAAGGCAACTAGTTCTGATTGATGGTTTCCATGAACTTTCCACCAGCAGGGTGGGGTCTGGGCTATCCTGTTTCCAGGGCTCTGCAGACCAGGAGAGGCAGCAAGAGAAAAATAGACAAACTGGAACACTATGGAGGTACCTGCCTCCTAATAAAACAAAACAACAAAAGTTTGTAATGTTCTCTCTAATGGAGGAATATAAAACCCCTACTCTTTTCACTTTTCACTTTCTCATACTAATGTCATCCTGGTAAGACAATCTCTTTTAAAATATTTATCAGAGGAAAAGCAAAACATTATGAAAGAGATTTGCACAGAACTTGTTATCAGTCCTGGGTGTGTGAGTCTGTCTATCTATCACCCTTTCCCGTGACTTTCGGTGTAGTTTTCTCTGTCTAGTTCATGCATTTCAGATGGTATGAAAAGATTTCAATGTTCACTTCGAACATTTTTCTTCAGATTTATTCAACCAGCATTTTTCTTTAACATGTTTATTTGTCTCTTTTAAGGTCTGCTTTACATTAAATAGTCTCTTTGTATTCTGCAGAGATGAAAAGCATATGCGTTTCCACTCCTCCCTCATTATAATGCTACTTTTTGAAGAAAAGCATCTTGGGTGCTCTAAAAAAATGTTATTATTACAAAGTTTTCAAAAACCTGTTGATGACTCATTGGGAAAGAGTGAACAACATCATTTTCCCAGCTTTGCCTTTCTTTCTTCCTAATGGGTGCAAACCACTTCTAGTAGGTGGGGCTGGCAGCTCTATTGTTAAGATCCTTTAAGAACATTTACCAAACGTTAGGTATTTTAGCCAAAATTTCCATGTTGAATATCTACCTAAACCTGAATCACGTGAGAAACTCTTAGTCAGAATTTTCTCTTCTAAGACCATAACCAGGGTAATATTTTGCCTTGTCAAAATATCCTGGTAATCTCTCTCAGAGAGGCTTTAATGCCCTTGCCCTTTGAAAAAGGAACTCGAAATTTGCCTTTGTGAGAGCCTACCACAATTTGACCACATTACGAGGCTTGGAAAAAGTGCAAGCAGCACCATCTGACAAGAACTGTGGACCACAGCTCTCTAACAGCTGAGTTTGTCTATGGTCTCTGGGCAAACAGAAGAGGGGGGAACAACCTGCTCTGCTCCCTCTCTTAGCCAGGTTGCCTCAGCACCCTCAATGTGTCATTTCTAATGTTCATCAGGCCCCTCCATGGGCTCCCCTAATTCAGCTCACTAATCCTACAGAAGGTGACTGGATTAGCTTTTTGACAATGATCAGTTGTACATATGCCTGCACTGACTATATGGTGGGGAAAGATGGCTGGCTGACTGAGGAGGACAGGAATGCATGTATATATGTAACACACATACTCTTTCTATTGCCTTCCTGCAGATATACCAGGCCTACCTTAAATCTAGGGGCTAAGTGTAGCTGGGGACCCTGGGAATCCAACATGGGTTGCAAAACTCACCTGATTGGTGTGTGAGTACATAGTTAGCACCTTGCTGAGTAGCATCCTAAGAATGGCAAGGAAAGTCAGAAAGGACCGTGCTTCAAAGAGACAGGCAGAAGACTGTGCCTACTAAAGCGCATCACTGTCTGGAGCCTGTAGAGAAGATTGGGAATCCTGCACTTCACTTTTTTTCTGCTGTCAGTAAATGCCTGCAAATCCCATCCCCAAAGAGTGTATCATGCCTCCCCAGTGGCAAGTTTATAGTCAAGTCTTGGCATTCCTTAAGCCCAAGTAGCAGAAATGCTCAAGCAAAAGAAAAGGTCCCTGTCCTGCTGCTGAATGCTTTGGACAGCCACATGATGCTCTATTAACAAGGTTCAGAGGGGCAGGGGAAATACTAATACAGTGTAAAAATTGGTACTTGAAACTCAGAAAGCTCCTGTTCTCTCTATATAATCTTATTGTATATTCTTTATGTATCTTGTGATATTCAGTAATCTTTTTTTTTTTTTTTCTTTTCTTTTTCTGTCCTTGTGACCCTTATTACACAGAGAATAGGTGCACAATAGGGACTGGTTCAAACAGGTTTGTATAGTGGAAACATTGCTTTTGTACAGAAAAAAGGATGAGGTTATGGAAGTAAAGATGTGTTCAGAGTGGCTGTGAACGAGAGACCAGATAAAGGTTTCAGTGACCACGTAACTGTGGCCTTTCCTAGAACTCAAGCTGCTCTTTCAGAGCAGAACCAATCTTTTAATGGTTTGTTTAATGTGTGTGTTCACACAAGTCACATTGTTACACCACACTGCCATACAACTAATCCCCAAATGTTTAAAAGCAAATGTGACCCCAAAACTGCCATGTTGGCTTAAAGTTCATAAGATCTCCCTTAACTTACCGACCATGAAATGCTATTTGAACTAAGCCATGGGACTAACCACTGAAACAAATGAACAGATGAAACAAATGCTCATATGACCAGCAGTTCTGCTTATATTGTCACATTTCAGCTATGAATGTCTCATTGCTATGGACTAGATTAATTCAACTACTGACCAAATTGGTGAAAATCCAAGGGCAGATATGATCTGGGGATGCTAAATCAACTGCATGTAGGTTAACAAGCACTTTCCAAGTAAAAACTTGTTGATTATTTCTCATTTGATGTTAAGTTTAATCTGTGATTCAGAATTGAAAGTCTATGTTTTGTAATATTAACAGCCTCAGATATTTATCCTTGGAGAAATCTGTTTTTACAGACTGCAACAATTAACGATTTCTTTCCAACATCAAAATATACGTAGGATGGTCTTTCTGCCCACCAAATCTTGATAAGGATTATTGCAGCCACTCTAATGAATAATGGCTTTATTTAGAGGAACCAAACCAAAAGGAACAGAGTAAGCCAAACCGTTAGACAAACAGCCAGGTCAGGCTCTTCAGATCAGGCATTACCACTCTTTGATGAGTTTGGTACTGAGCGAGAAAGCTGTTGCAGTACACCGAAGAACCCTCAGTTCTTTTGAGTACTCCCTCCAGGCTGGACATAGTTCAAATCAAACACGTAAATCATGCCCTCTGAGCCCTGAAGTGCCATCCTGTTTCAGAGAGGGCCCTGTTGCTTTCCCAAATCCCTGAAATTATGTTGCTGTCTAGATATGCTGTGTTACTACAGTCTGTAGGGATGGTGACAGTAGCCCTGTTGTGGTCATACTGTCTGCAGTGGAGAGACAATTGTTGTGATTTTCAGTTCCAGCTGTGGGATATATTGCAATATTGAAGATATTTTTGTGTTGTTCTGTCTCTTTGCATCAGTCAGGTTGTGATCACTTTCATCTGCTGCTCTTTATGGCCCAACAAATTATTTCTCTTACAACAATATTGAGCACCGATTTCTACCTTTCACCATTCCCTGACAGGCCTGACATCCAAGGCCCCTCAGCCATTGACTGCGGTACCTCTCAGGCCTCACTGAGGCCTATGCCTTCAGCCTTTGCCCTGGACTGCATCCCTTCATTGAATATCTCACCAAATACTTCCTTCCTGTTTTTCTGAGCAGCTTGTTGACTGCTCACTGTGCCGTCCAAAGCCTTTTCCGTGTTGTGTTTTATTGGCTAATATATCATGCTGTAGCTATAATATGCAGAGTAGCATTTCACTGCATAATTTCAAGACTGGCTGCATTCATCTCTCTCCAGTTATAGGCCAGAAAGCTCCTCAGAATGGTTGATTAGTGAGTCAAGTAGTTTATTATAAGACAAACAACATACCAAGGTAAAAACTATAAACACAAAGCAAATTGCTTATTGCCATTTTTTTTCCCTGGTACCAAGAGTAATACAACCTTTAAAACTGTGTTTGATGGACATATCCTGCCTCTCTCTTGTTCTCCTCACCTTGTCATTCTTGCAGGTTTTAACAGAGAGGAGAGAGAAAATCAAATTTGATAGAACAGAGTATATCCCAGAAGCAATCTGCATCTGAAGTTTGCATGTTTCATTGTTTAGTTTTATAATATTTTGATGGTCCTGGACATACTGCTTCCTCAGGATTTCTAAGGTACCCAGCAGGAAGCCAGGTGGGGGGAAAATCAAATGAATTGTCAGTGTGATAAGATATTTTTTAATATGTGGTTTATAATGCATAGATGACCAATATAAGGTGTATGTTATCAGCAAAAAAAGTCAGGAATGCATTATTACCAAAATCAAATGTTTGAAAATTATAAGCTAGAGTTTAACAATCTTGAAATTGACTTTCAAATACAGTTTTTAAATACTAAACATTTAAAGCTTATGTTTTCAGCTTTTTTCTGAAAACTCTAGAGAAACCAATAAATATCGTAAGCTACATTAAAGTTACATTTTCTAATCTGCAATATGTATGTACAGAGTCTGTTTAAGGAGTCTGTAGAGGGTAACTAAGAAAAGCAAACCTATTTTCTGTAGTATTGAATCACTATACAGGAACTGACACTTCCACTGGAAAAAGTTTTAAGGTGCTGCAAATTGTAAAAGGTTGAAAAACGCGTTTCTGGAGGTTCTGAGTTGAACTTTCAATTATTTAAGTGATGTGAGGGCCCCAGTTCTGTTGAGGTTAACTGGGATTTTGTTTAAGTCCCACGGGTACTTTGGAAAGTTCAAACCAAAATTTCTGGATGAGTGGTTCCAACTGCATACAATGTGCAGGGCTCTTTTTTTTTATTTTTTATTTTATTTTTTATTCTAGTGAAGGTGTAAATCCCTGCATGTAGAATTTAAGCCTATGCACAGCAAGATAGTATTTTTTGATTACCTTCTGCAGACCCCTGACTAATATTCCATGAGCCTTGGCACTTGTAATTATAGAGGCTTCCTGAGCCTTTAGTGACTTGCTCTTGTCCTTCAGCTAATATTTCTGAAAGGGATTTTAGTGATCTTTTTGGCTTGGGAGTAGTTAGTTAAACTGTCAAGTAAATGATGAATGTAATCTGCACCCATGTGTTACCACAAAGATGCCTTGCAGACATTTCCTCAGATTTTAAGGCATCTGGAGAGAACTTTCTTACGTCATGAAATACAAAAGAAGAATAGTAATGACTAGCAGTTGTATAACAGTATACTTCTTCAAGGCCTTTTTGCTTGGATGTTTTTAAACCTCTGCTGGAAGAAAAACAGTAATTCACAGATGGGAAAACTAGGGAATAGGTGAAGTTGAAGTTGCTTGTTTAAGCCACAAATTCATCTCAAGTCAGAGCCTGATTCAAATTCTATGCTAAAATCAAAACTTCACAATGAAGATTTTTTTTTAAATAGGAAAGATATTTGAGCCTCAAAATCCCCAAGGTTTTTTCACAATAACACTGAAAAACTTTCGGTTCCTCTGAAAATTATCTTACAAGTCAGAAACTATGAGCATTAACTTTCTCCTGCATCTTTCTCACATTAAACATTGCTAAATACCAGATGGGCACGTAAAAAAAAATTAGGCTCATACTTTAAATATATATATGTGTGTGTGTGTATGTAAATATATATATGTATATATATATATATAGTGCAAAAAGAAAACAAGTAATTCCCAAATACAAATGATTATGATTTCTTGATTTTCCTCTTCATCTTCTGTGCTTAAGGCCAAGTCAGTCCTTTCAAGGAAACATCCACAGGAAGGACAATGTTGCTCAAGCTCTGAGTCAAGATGTGTCCCTGGATTGCTGCTGGCTAACTGCCCAAATCCTGTCTCCCTGCTCCAAGGCTGTGTTGCAAAGTCTGTTGTTACTCATGGTATGGGCTGATGGAGCCTAGAGTTTATCTTGCAGAAGAATACCTTTGCTCTTGGCCCCTGGGATGTGCCTTTCCCATTCTGTGGCAATTTGTGCATTGTGATACCTCCTTATGAGTTCAGGAGAAGCAGGTAGCATTGGAGCTTCACAGACCATCTCAGGGGGCTAGGAAAAGAGAAGGTTTGCGGAAAAGGTTTGTGCTGGTGTTGCCTGTTAGAAGCTAAAGATCTGGAAATGATATGTGGTCTCAAAAGAGTGGGCATCAGGTTATTAGTGTTTAACTTCACGGGTGTTATTTTAAAATGCTTAGAAGTAGCTCAAAACTGCAGTAAGTATCTAAATAATTTCAGCCTAAAGCATGTTTTCTTCATACGGCTTATATCAGCCCTTTCTCTTTAGCATACTTTGACATTCACACAAAAGACATTGTACAGATTATCTATCTGTAAGGAAAACGAGCCTTTACCGTGATGCCATCCCAGCCTGCCACCAGCACGCAGCCCCAGTGCCAGCAGGAGAGGCTGGCAGGAACATCCCTGCTCACACAGCCTAGCTGGCACAGCTGCCAAGAGCAAGCCCCAGCCAAATTCCAGAGCCTATCACGCTGCCGCCTGATATCACCAGCCTTTGCTCTTTCCTCCTCACTCTTAGCCATAGATTTTCTGTCATTGTTTTCTCTAACCAGGTCCTTCACATCTTGCTGCAGCAACCTCTGCAATTCTGCATTGATTCGAACACAGATTTTTTTTTTTTTTTCTCCTTTGCAGCAGTGGAGCTGAGGCCATCTTTCGTGTCTGGTTTTCCCACCCAGAGTTTCTCAGCTGAAGCTGTAGACCTGCAGGGATGACCCCAGTACACTGTACCAAGTTGAGGGAGCAGCTCTCCTCCAGTTCGCCCCTGGCACCCTGCTGCTTTGCTGACATGGCTGCTTTCTGGTGTGTTGTTCTTCCAGGGCTTATTACACTGAAGCGGCTCACTCCCCAGCCAAGTTATTAGCCTCAGTGACTCTCCCCCTTGCTGGTGGAGTTCTTGTAGCCTTCACGTTTGACTGCTGAAATTGCTGGTTGCGTGTTTTCTATGCTGATGTCATGTGGAGCAGGGACACTGCCACGCTCCCTCCACCTCAGGGACAATCTCTGAGTTACTGTGATCTAGGCAAGCTAGTATTCCCACAGGGTCATTCTAACTGCAAAGATCTATCAAGAGATAACTTAGGAAAGAGTTATTTGCACTGCAAGCCTTCCTTAAATCTCTAGACTGGTATTTACCTGATGGGGCATCCACACTGCTTTTTGCACCTTGTGATTGTGAAAGCTCTTCTGTATGGGAGCTTCTTATTTGCACATGGCTGGACAATATTTGTCACATGCTTAGTGAATTTTACATGCGCCTCTGTGATGTGTTGCAAATCTAATCAGTAAATAAGGTTTTATGTGTTTCATTTTTATGAGTAGATTCCACGGCTGCATCTTTCCACGCTGCTTTCCCAAATGATTATTGCCGCCGCATGGCACCCCTGTTCTTGGTGAACAGGCAGCTCTGTTAATGCAGCTGTCTTACTGTATACCTTTATCAGCTTGACTCATCACAGCAAGACCTGGAATTTCTAAAGCCTCCCTGGAATTTCTGGCAGATATTGTCTCTTCTTAGATATAATACATTACCTGTTAATAAATCAGTATGTGCCTAACCTTAATGACCCAGGAAAATGTAGTGTTTAAATTGATGGTATCCTTTTTAAAGAATTTAACCCAAGATATGTCTTATGTAAATCACAGAGTGTATTATAGTAATATCCTTCTTGAAATGACTGAATGCACTGCCCTCAGCTTATAGGAGACTTACCTCTTGTAAAGGTGCAGTATACAAAACAAGAGTTCCAACTTTCCCCTTTCATTGCTTCATACATAAGAAAGGGTGTTAGAGTTCACAGCCCCTCTCTGGGCTGTTTTGCTGCTATGCAGTTTAAAAAAAAATGCAATTTTGGGATTATGCACTGTAAACTCACTTAGCTATTCCTACTGCTACACAAACAGGGCTGCCTGTTGAAGGGCCATAAAACTGCCCTCGGTCGCAGCATGGGACTTACGTGAGGCCTGTTTCTGGCAGAATTTGGCCATGAGTGTGTTATGGGTTGCAGGAAACTCATAACAGATTCCATTACATGTATCAATGTAAATTTGTCAACCAGTAACTGGTACTGGTATAATGACGTTTGAGGGACATACTGTTCATTTGTTAGGAGATCTGTTTGATTTAGTGGAGTCTATGAAGGAGTTTAATTTTTCATACGCTTCATTAAAAGGGACCACAGGGAGGAGAAATCATGAGTAAGCAGAGCCATGAATATACTACAGATGTGTAGAGGTTTCTTTGGGGACTGTAGTCAGAAATCATTTGCCCAGAGCTGTCTGACACTGTGTTGTATTTCTTTCAGCTTCCTGTGTTGTATTTATTTCACAGAGGGATTTCTCTAAGTTACGTGGAAGTAAGGTTGCAGAAGGTGCACACACAAGGCAGATATAAAGTGTACCCGATGATACCAGCAGACTCTGCCACTATCAGAAGAAAACATGCACTTTCTCAGTAAGGCTTTGGAAACTAATGCTGGTCTGGGGAGGTGTGGGGGTATAGTTCTATGTCTACATGAATTAGAAAGATGCAAACATATACATTTACTCAGCAGAAAACACAGGGGTTTTCTCACACTGTAGAAGTTTTCATGACACTGAGTGAAAAACCTCTCCTTGACATCACAGATAATGCCCTATATTAGCCTGCCATCTAACAAAACATACCATTGCACACTGAAGCTATAGTCAAACCCTGAAGAAAAAGTAGCGAAGGTGAAATTTGCCCCTTCATTTCCTGAAGGCCAACATAATAAGCATGCACTGTCTTAGCCCTCAGGTAAAGATGACTATCGAATCTCCTATGCTCACATGGGATTCACAGGACTGGCCACTACTTGAAGTCCCTTGGCTCGGCTCGGCTCCCATACACTTACACCATAGCTCCTTGGCCTCTCTCATGCTTTGAGACCCCCCCAGGCCACGCCAGGCAAAGTTGTTCATCCTGAAGTATAATCTCAGTATAGGCTGGCTGCAGCAGGTCCAAGGGACCATGAATCAAAGGAAAGCCTTGGGCAGTGAAGAGCAGGGCACCTACTAAGGCTTCATAGGGTCACCTACCCTGCTCTAAGACATGCTTGTTGGTTGTAGCTGGTCTGTACAGGCCTCTCCCAGGGGACAACCAATAGCAGCACACTGTCACCCACTTGGAAAGAAAATACTGACTGTGAGAAAACAAATTAAAAGGAATACTTGGGCAAATATGCAACCTGCCCTCTTTGTCAGTGGAGGCATGTAGTGAAGTGAGGCTCTTCTGAGAACTCTTTACAGCCACTTTTTCATGGAAGAGATGCCAGGCCAGTCCTGAGGACACTGGGGCTTTTGAGTATCTACAAATTACTTGTGCAGGAAAAAAAAAAAAAAAATAGGGAGGGAAAAATATCACCAATGTTTCACTGTGAGATTTCCAAAATAAAGCATTGATTTTTTGAAGCAATGTTTTGTAAATTCTTTCAAGGTTATTACTACTTAGAAGTTCACAAGCACTGAACACTGGAGGAGAGAAAACCACCTGTCTTTTGTCCCAAAATTATTTAGATCCTTATTGTTTTCATGGTGAATCTCTTTGGCACTGCTTGAGAAAGATGAAATATTCACATGACGCTAGACATAAATAGGTGTATGACTTTGCCAAACTTTCCCAAAACGTTTGGTGTGAAACAGGCTTGGGAACATTGTTTTAGGAAGATTTCTTTTGGATGGAAAAAAAAAATAAAACAATAAAAAAAATACTTTCACAGCAGAGTATAACTAACAAATAATGAACAAGATCTTCTTCGTAACCCTCTCAATACTAAGAAACTAAACTGCATCTAAACCAACTTTCTTTATAGGCAGCTCATCCCTCTATATGTGTGGGAAGTAACAAGGCCCTATTATTCTTGTTTCCTTTTATAACCTACAGAAACTATTCCTGCTTGCCCAAAGTGCCTCTAATTTCAATGTCAGCCTGTGGAAGGGAAACTGAGATGGAGCAGATCTCCAGCTCCTGTAATGAGAGACAGCCAAGAAGGTATTGAATGACAGGAAACACTGGGGTGGGGGTGGAGGGGTGGGGGTTGTTGTCAGAAAATATCTATTAGTGAATCTAAAAATGTGCATGCTTTGACACAACTTCTGTTAGCATTGCTCCTCTGGTGTGGCATATTTAGAATCAGAGAACTCCAAAGAGTGAGATGCTGGTGGGGATTTAGAAGACTGTCCTCAAGCGTTAGGAACTTAAAGGAGCATCGGTTCCTTGCTCACCACATGTGTCCCACTCAGCGAGGTGGGCCAGCCAGCTTGGCAGGGACATGAAGGGAGAGGACATGAAGGCTGAGGGGAGAGGGAATTAACTGCACCCCTGCAGAGGACAGGCAGAAGCAAAAACGCACAGGCTGACATCTTTGCTCTGAAACAAGGGGATTTGTATTTCTCTCACCCTTTCCTGAGGATCGGGGATGCACACTCTACTATTCAAATGTTATATGTTTCACTAGACTGTATAAGACATTTGTTGACATTTCTCAAATATTCACTGGACCATCTGGAAAACAATTTCCCACCTGAATCTGTGTAAGAACCTCTTTTGAATCTCAGGAGATCCGTATTGCATCTGAGAGAGATGCTTGCATGAACCGTGAAGTGCAAAGGGTTTATCATTACTTTACAAGCAGTGTTTGTACAGCACAGATAAACAGAACGATTATCTTACAACAGATTGACTCTTCGTTTCTTTCTTTGGTTGAAAGGACAGCTAATTAGTTGAGAAACCCTTTTCTGCTACAATACCTAAAAATAAGTCAGTCTTATTCAAGACCTTCTATTTTTCATCTTTCCTTAGAATTAGAATCCTTATAACTCTACTGCCTGTAAGTGCAGCTTGTAGAAAACAAATTAAAAGTGACCAAGCACAAAAGATCATTCCATCTTTTTATTTAAGCATTACACAAACTGAGTGACATGAAAAAGCAAACAAACAGCAGAAGAAGTCAGGGATGGGTCAGAAAAACAGAGAGCTTAGAGGTTACTTGCTATTCCTTGAAAGAATAAAAATCAGCCTAAATCAATTTAATGTGTGTTTACTGTCTTCCTGCCTGACACACAGTTTGCCTTTACTTACTGACCAGATATTTGAAAGCAGCTTTGAGCTGTGATTTTACAGAAAAGAAGAATACATGCACTATTATTCTAGTTAATGTCACAGGGCTGACTACTTACACCTCCCGTGCTTATATTTAATTACAACATTTCAGTGCACAAATGATATGATGTCTTTGTGCTAGAAATTTCTACACAGGATTTCTACCACGTCACATAACAGATTGCTTTTACAGCCGAGTTATTTAGAAAAACAACAATAACAACTATTATTCCTTTTTTTGACCTCCTATACTTAATACTAATTTTCTTTCTTCTATTTAGCATTATGACTCTTTTTCTGCTTTTACATCCCTTTCATTCTTTCTTGAACTACACTGGTGAGCTGTCTGATATAAAAGATAAAATAAAAGAAGGTACATCAATTAGCAGATTTCAATGAAATTCAGTTAGATAGCAGACTGCCAGGCTAATGTAAGTACTTAAAAAACAAACAGAGCCATTATCTCTGAAGCTATTACTTTTTCTCTTCCTCTGCTTTCTCTAATAAGAAATTAAAATCTGTCATGTTCAGGACATTGGAATATTCATCATTCTGTCTACTGGAGGGTTGCACTTAAGGCTATAAGGAACTCTGGAGGAAAAGCAAAATCAGAAGCAGTGCTCAATTTTACTCAGTATAGAAAATTAAAAATGGAATCCTCATTTGATATAAATAGCTACAGGTCTTTCTGGAGCAATGCTGATTTGTACCTGCTAAGAATTATGGTCATGGACCCAAAATTAAAATTACCCTTCTCCAGGAGTTACAGTTATATGTATGAACATGATCATCAAAGTGTTTGTAATTACATTTTCATAAAGGAGCATGATATTTTCTCTTGGGGAAAAACAATGTAGATCTGAGCTCTCTTGCAGTTTTATAGCCAGGAGATGACATGTATCTTCATGTTAAATCACCAGCAGACTGTTTCAGGACAGAGACTTCTCCTTCAAGGACTCCATTCTTCCTTACCTTAGGACATTCCCCAGATCTGCACAGTCTGTAAGACAGAGTCCTAACTCTGGGTACACAGCTCTTACTGCAGAGGGACTCCAGGTGGGCATTTTAGATGACCACCACCATGACAGAATACAAGTAGCAACAACCCCCTTTGTAATATCCCTGTGCAGCTCACATATCCTTCACAGTTACAAAATAATGTGGCTTTGTGGAGCCACAAAAGGGGAACTGGCTAGACCAGAATGGGCTTGCTATTCAGAAACAGAGCTTCAGTTTTAAATAACTACTTTGAAATACTTCCCTAGTACAGAAGGAAGTACGTTGTGTTCAGCTTATTTCTCAGAAAGGTGAATTTGCTTGCCCTGATCTCAGGCAAGACCTGACCTGACAACGCCACCGTTAACTGTGACAGCTTTTATGTAATGGCTTGAGTAGCTCCCGACTTCACTTCAGTCCCTTGGGTGAGCACAGCATAGTTGTACCCTAACCTTTCACTAGCCCAGGGGAGGCTTTCATCCTAGTTTCAGGATGCCAGAAGATGTAGCATTCTCATGCTCCCACGAGTGCTGGCTGTAGAGAAAACAGCCTGTGGGAAGAGGTGTCCAACTGCTTCTTGAGAGGTACCTCTTTGCAGTAGAGCACAGCTTCATCTGGCATTAGCCTTGGGCTGTGTCTAGACCTGGAGCTTTGGTTGTAGAGTTACTCTGATTATTTAGCAGTCTAGTGCTGTCCAGCAGTGAGAGCATGCAACTTCAGAGCCTGAAGCTTGGCTTCCCAACTCTTCCCAACTCTGCCACTGATGAGCTAAGCAATTTTTAACCAGTCCAAGGATGTTTTCAAACACTTGCTCCTAGAGAAATCTGGATCTGTGCCCTTTTCTTAAAACTGGCCTAACAGTTTTAAGAAAGCTCCTGGGTATAGTTCTCACCCATCCATAAAACTATTATGAACCTCAAAGCAGTTTGAAGGCTTTATTTCATCTATAGTCTCCAAGATCATCAGATTTACTCAAGTGAATGTTGTTAAAACTATTTAGGCTTCTTTATCCTCAATAGTCCTTTTGATAGCTATCAACAGATCTTTCTACTCTTTCCTGTGCCGGGAAACTTGAGCCCTGACATGGGTTATGTACAAGGTACAAGGAGGTGGCTGGGTCAGGACACCCAGTCAGCCTCTGCAAGGGAGGCTCCCATTGGGACACCTCCACATGGAGCCCCCCAGAGACCCTGCAGGGCAGCACCCAGACCCAGCACAGCCTCTCCTAAGTTGGGGATCCACTGGCTACTGAGCTGTTCAGACTCATCTCTGCTCCCAGCATACAGTGCCCCAAGGAGGATGAGGAATTATGGTGCTGCACTACAAGTCTGAGATTCATGAGCTGGAAAACACAAGGCATGAACTAGTGGGAAGTTTTATTAAATGGGTGTTAAATGTAACACCAGTAAAGTAGGTACTTCCAATAAATGTAAGAAGCCAATATACGTGTCCTTAAAAGTTTAACACAAAAAACCCTAATCCAGTGAGGATGCACACAGGTCTGTATATACATGCCGGCTTGTAGATGGAGCCTCACACAGGCATACAACTCTTTTGAAGATTTTGGACTTAAAAAGATGCCATGCCATATAAAAGGAAGAGGAGAAGGGATAAGAAAAGCACAGGAAGGCAACTTTCATCCCAATAACAACCAGTTTATAATGTACATGTTTGAAACCTTCTCAGAAAACTGCTTTTTTTATTCTCTTTGCTCTTCTTCAGCTGGAACTGAAATAGACCAAAAAAAAAAAAAAAAAAAAAGTCTCAAAAACAAAGTGCTCAATTAAGAGGCAACTACAGGAAAGCCAGGAAAGTGCTTTACACAGCTCTGATTTCCAATAACTTTTAAGGCAACAAGCTACCCAATTATCCTAAAATAGTAATCCAGTTTCTTTATTTGTGGGGAAGCTTGGTGTGATCAGGTCACAAGGATCAGGAAATCAGTTCTTTGCTGAAAGCAGGTATCTTACCCTCTCATGTTTCCCAGCTGGGGGGCCACAAAAGTAAGAAATGAAGCTGAGAAAAACTTTAGAAAACAACAGGAGAACTGTTTTCAACAAAGGAATTACCCTGCTGAATTCATGTTAAATACAGACTTTGCAAAGCAAAGTGACAGATTTGCTAGAATGACCTAAAATATCTATTCTGAGTGTCTGTTGTATACTGATTGCTGATGTTTTAGTGTTGATTTCCAAGCTTTTCCAAAAATCCATGAGAAGTAAAAAATTCTTTTTTTCTTTTCCCCATTCAAAATTCTTAATGTGGAAACCACAATGGCAATACTTTTTTTTTTTTTTTTCCCCTCTCCATTTTGATGTGTGCTTTTGAAAGCCTTCTAGGCATCTATTTGCATTTTCCAAAAGCTTTGGAAATCTGGCCCTAACTTACTTATGAAAATGGGGCTTAAGCTTTGGAATTACTCAAGGGTTTTTGAAATGTTATACTCTTTATATTTTAAAGTATATTAGACTTAATTCTGGTGCTTCAGGGGACAGGTAATTCCCACCACCATTTTCAATGGAGATGAGGTACTGTACACTAAGAAAAAGTGGGTTCCTGGAACTTACTGACAAGGGAGAACTATGAAAGGGATTTAGTATTTGTTTTCATACGCATGATAGAAATTTCTGTATAATAAAAAAAAGTAGGTATGTATTTTGGTATACTTTTGCCAGTTTACAGAATAACAAAACTGATTTATAAACTGAAAGTGAATATATATATAAACAGATTTAAATATATTCAAATATACTGTTCAAAAGCAATATATTACTTTGGAAATTATAATAATAATAAATCATAAGCATCAGCACCATGATAGGCCCTTCAAATATCACTGGTATATGGGCTTCAAGGAGGGGCATCGTAATAGGTTAAAAGTTTTGTATCACACCTTGAAAGAGAGGAGATTCTGCTCTGCTAAAAAGAATAGCACTATTTTACAGAAAAAAAAAAAAAAAAAAAAAAGAAAAGTGTTAAACCAGCATTGGAATCACAAAGAATTTGCGACCTTCTTGTGTATTATAAAATAATATTCTTGTCTGAATCTTCTTGATAAGAGAAGGGCAGAGAGTTCCAGCCATCAAGCAAATGAGCTCTTACATTAAATAGCACACCCATTTCAAGTGTACATTTCCAGGTTTCCAAATTAAAATCTTTTTGTTATCATTCACTCCCAGTTAAAATCAACATTTTTCATCCTTGTCATCAGATTGCATTTTTAAGGTGTGATTTTTTTTCTTTCCTAAATCATATCTTCAACAGAAGGCTCATTTTAGCTAGTTTGATCTTCAGGTTTTTCCTCAATCCTTTGAGTAGTGGCACTGCCACCATTTAGCTTCACTAGGGAAGACTAATGTGAGTTCCCACAGGGGTATTTATTTGCTTTAGTTGATATCTGCCCGTGCTTTATAAGAGCTACAGTAATTCATTTTCTGCCTTCCAAATTTCTTGAGATTTATATTGACACTTTTTGCCAAGATTTAGCAAAGAGATGATTCAAAGTAAAACTTAGTAGTCAAAGCATTTCATTGTGATTCAAAGTCAAATGAAATATCTGAAGGCTAATATTGGTGACTTCCCTCCTAAATCATATGATATTTAGATATTTATTTAATGCTCTTATTTGCATTTTGGTTTTGGAACTGTCAAGGTTCATACCTTTCTTGCTTTTCTTTGTAACCATAACAACTATGAACCTACTTTTTTTTTTTTTTTCCTAAAGATGGAACTAAAATACTTTACAAATTATGGTTTGCAGCTGACCACACCAGATAGTTATTAATTTAAATAGGCCAGTGATAAATAGGTCCACAAGCAATGTTTCACTCCTCTGACACACATGCATCAATTACAACATATTCCTCTAACGTGATTGAACTGAGCTTCACAAGCCCTCTCTGAAAGAAGATGACTTTTTATTAATCAAGGAAAAAAGAGAGATAAAGAGCCATTTATTGATTAACAGATAGAATAAGGACTACGTGATTCCTTTTCCTGTGCATTAATCAGAATAATGAATACCTTGCCTGATGGACCTGTAACTCTTGGAGGTAGAGAAATGACGCCCTTGCACTTCTTAAGAGGAGACACCAATTGCAAATGCAGTGTGAATGCAGGGAAGTTGGAAGTAATTGCACGAAGGTTTAATTTGGCTTTCCCAGGTTGGAAGAAGCAGGAGGCATATGAGCTTATGATGGAAGTTGAACATTTTCACTGCTGTTCCAAATCCTTACCTTTAATGTCTTTCCTGTGTGAATCCTTCCCCTTGATTAGGCCTCTCCTCTTTTAAAGCCCACCTTTAAATAGTTGTTTATATATCTCTAGATAGGATGTCATTGATTGTCATTCACTCCTAACCAATTAATTTGAGTTAACATACATGGCAAGGTCAGGAAAGAGGAGTCTGGTCTGGATTTCCTTTTTTGTTTGAATTAATTTGGATTTATTATGCGGAACTAAGTCTCAAAACCTACAAGTCTCTGGGAGCACATAAGATCTGCTGTGTGAACTGAAAATTGAACCTATTTTACATCTTGGAAAATCAGTCTTTTGTATTTCAAATATTTTAAGACAGAGATTGCATTGCCCTTTATATCTGATGCAGCATGTTACTCAATAAACAGCAAATAACAAGATCTAGAAAATCTGGAGGAGAAACAAGGAATTATTTCTCTTTGTACTCCAAGAAATAAACACTAACTAAACAGAACAACAAAACTAAGAAAAAAGAGCTTGAAGAATGCCCTTAACTTAAATTCTAATTTGAAGTCTGTTTGCTTCCCCTGAATTTCAGACTGCATATTCATAAAAAAAAAAAAAAAAAAAAAAAAAAAAAAAAAAAAAAAAAAAAAAAAAAATCAGCCTCTTGAAATGTTAATTTTAAAGTAAAGCAAATAAGACTACAGAACATAAATTTACCCTGTTCCCCCAAATTAGCTTGTTTTTCTGCTTGTTGAGTATCAGGTCAGATTTATTTGCTATGGATCCAATTCAAGAAAGTACTTAAGCACATGAATAACTTTGAACATGCAAGTAGTCCCAGTGAGAGTATTCACATCCTTAAATATATGGACATAGTTAAATAATTTGCTGAATCCAGACCTACTTTATTTCTTCTCAAGAAAGCATTTGCAGAGACAGAGTTGCTTTATTCTGACCATGAAGAGTTTACTGCAAATACATGACACTGAAAGCTGTGCTGATTACTCATAGCTGTTTCTGTTCTGAATGAGGCTGATTTTATAGTGTGGATTACATTTAAAGAGTCCACTGAGACACTGTATTTCTCCAAGGTGAAATGACAGTGGGAAGGGCAGTGGTAGCTGAAGATCAGATCAAGCAGAGGAGGAAATTAAGGAACCTCAGAAACATTCTCTTCCCAGTTTTGGTCTAAAAGGCATAATTCTTGGAAAGCTTACATAACCAAAAAGCATGTGGGCCTATTTTCTCCTTTTTATCATCATTAAGAACATATGTGCAAGACTCTGTGCGTGTGTGCCTGTGTGGTGGAAGGAGTTCTGTGTGTGATGCTCAGTGCCAGCATCAAGGGTGCCTTTACTCCCTGCGTAGGGTACTTTAATTACCTCTTTTGTAAACAGGTAGCAGGATTCCTATGAGAAATCTATCTCCAAATACATCAATCAGTGATCCAGATCATTAAAAGACGGAACAGAACAAAACAAAACAAACAGAAAACAGTCTCTGGTTAGGTTCTCAGGATTTCCATGTAAATGTAAGGATGTGCTTGACTGCTTTACTAAATTAGAGTCCATATCCTTCTCTAGCAATGTACAAAGCAAGGAGTGACTCAAGGTGAATGAAACAAATTATTTTAGGATTATAATATAGTGCAATTAAGTTAGGAAACAATTGGGGTGGGCATTGGGAGCCAGGAACTGACTGCCACAGCAGAGACATCCTACAACTACACAAAGTCTTGTCCTTGGTCGGTATAATTAAGCATCACTCCATCATATCTTCCTCATAAATTTCTGGAGAAACAAAGTGTCTTGTTCTTTCAGTATGGCTGAAAGAACAACCAGGCTGCTGTGTTACATAGTGGAGGAGGTATTTATGCAATTTTAGCCTTATTTTACGGCTGGACTTGAGGCTATTTTCCCCCATTTTTCTTAAATGGCTGCAGTCATCTTCCCCCTCAGAGCTAACCTTGGTCAATGCTACATGTTTACATGATCCCAACACAGAGATTTGTTTTTCCTCCTTTTTTAAACCACCTCACCTCTCCAAAGTTTTCAGTTTTTGACAGGGAAAAAAATCACTCCTGAAAATGTATTTGATGCCCTCCCTGGACATACTTGGCTTATCAATGCATGCAAAAATTGCTCTGAAATTTCATGTACTTTATTTTGAAGAAGTGGACACGTGCTATATTCAGTGCCTTTAAAAACTACATTACAAGAGGGAAGCACAGAAAATAAAACATTAGAATATGAGAAATGTCAGGGCTCTTTCTAGCTCCAAAAACAAATCTCATCCTGTAGACTACTGGAAAACTGGTCACCAACAGCATTGCCAGAGGTATCTCTCTAGCGTTTGTTTTTCTTAAGGTGTGTATGTAGCTGACCATGTAGATCACATGACAGATGCCCAACTTGGGATATCCTATGATTCTATACACAGATATTTGTAATTTCTTCCTAACCATACCTCATTTCGTGTGCTTCAGGCCTTTCACACAGACTGCTTAGCACCTCCTCCCATCTAAAAAAGAGGATGAAAGGCCTAGGTGCAGGTCACACCTAAAAGTGTCATCCCTGTCTCCAGAAAACTGTTTCAGCAGGAACTTTGCCTTGCCAGGCGTGCTTATGAAAAATGTGCTCAGTGGTACGGTTATGATGTGATTGCAATGCAACATCCACACCAACTAGAAATATTTGTAGAAGCATCCCCAAGCCCAAATCTTGCAGATACTTCTGTGCTTGCATTTTGATCAAAGTGTGCCATGCTGCGCTTCTGAGCCATGAAGAATGTTACATCGTTAACAGTGGTAAAAGGAACGGCCGAAGGAGTTCTCTTGGAAAGGTTCCTTCCCAAACCATCAGTGTCTCCCAGCCTCTGGACGTCATCCAGGGGATGTTTTGGGAAGGCCACCAGCCCCACAAAGAGCCAGGTGTCACCACTGTAGGCAGCTGAGAGCAGACCCAGCACGAACATTCGTAGACAGCAGTAAAGTCTGTGAATCACAGCTCTCAAGTTCTTTTTTTTTTTTTCTTTTCGCCTTAGAAACAGTTATCTTCCTATTCCAAGCTGTACAATCACAGAACTGATCAAAAGTTCTTATTCTAAACTTTCAGCCAAAAATAGCCTCTTGCTCAAGATTCTTTGCTGCCCTGGGATTGTTTTGTTTTGTTTTGTTCTTTTCCCCTCAGGGAATTTTCCATCATCAAAAGCCCAACGCAGGAAACAATAGCGAACACTGACTGCCGGCTTTCCACGTTTCAGTCGCTTATTCTCACTCTTCCCAGAAACATTGAAACATTAGGCAAAAGTCAGAGAGAGAGAAAATTTTCAAAAAAAAAAAAAAAAAAAAGGAAAGAGAGGGAGCAACAGAACCCAGTTCCAGGTCCCAGCTGGGGGTCTCCCTATTCTTCCTCCTCCTCGCCTTAGGGGGCCCGGCCTCCCCGGGGCCCCACCGCCGCCAACCCGCGGCCCCGCCGCTCGGTCCCGTCCCGTCCCCGGTGCCTCAGGGCCGGGGGTGGGCGTGCGGCTGCGGCTTTAAGAGCTCCCACAATGCCGCGCTGGCGTCCCAGTTCCGTTACATGGCTCCCCCGCTGAAGGGGAGCGGGTCAGAGGCAGGAAGGAGGCGGGGGCGGCCGCGCACGTCCCCCCCTGCAGCCGCCCTCGGCGGGGCCGGGCGGAGCCGAGCCGAGCCCCCGGTCCCCCCGCCCCGTTTCCCCGCGGGGCAGAGGCGGGGCCGCGGCCGTTGGGGCCGTTGGCACTGCCCGGAGCCGCCGCGGGACGGGTGGCCGGCGGCGGAGCGGTGAGTGCGCGGCGGGGGAGAGCTGGCTGCCCGCTCACCGGCTGCCCTCGGCTCTGTTTTCCTCCTTCCTCCCTCTCTTTCCCCCTCACGCCCGCCTGGCTCTTCCCTGCCCCCGCGCTTCTCCCTTCCCGTTCCCTGCCCGGCGTTTGGTCTCCGTCCTTCCCTCCGTCGAGGGTGCTGCTCGGCGCCCTTGCGAGCGGAGTTGGGCAGCTCTTCGTGCTCGGGGAAGCCTTCGCAGGACTTCTTATCCTCCTCGCTAGCTGTCCCCAGCGGGATAATTTCCCCTCTGTTTTTTTTTTTTTTTTTTTTTTTTTTTTGCAACGTGGACTGTTTGGTTTTGGTGTTTCCTTCCCCCCCCCTTCTATGCAGACAGTGCCGGTTGGTTTCATGATTAATCTCCTTTATTCCTGTCCCAACCCTTCCTTTCCCCTTTCTCTCCCTCACTGAGAAAAAAATTAAAAGAAAAGCTGTTTTGCCAGCAGGGAATGCATGAGGTTTGTTTATTTATTTATTTATTTATGTTTGGGTGGAGGGGAGAGCACTGATGAGAAGAGCTTCAGCAGCGGGACGGTCAGGAGGCACCAGCTCCACAGGGCATGGCAGTGGGCTCTGGTCCTTGGTTCGTGCCGCCCTGCAGCACTGGTGCGGAGGTCTGGTCCTGGGGCTGTTTGGGGCTGTTGTCGTAGCTCGGCGTATGCCAAGCCGCGCGCCTGTCGGTGGGGTGCTGGTTTCACGTGCCAGTGAAGCAGGATGTGGGTCTGTGGCTTGTGGGCTTTGTTGCCGGGGAGAATCCGAAGGGGGGAAGGTTATGGATTTCTGTGTCCCCTCTGGAATGACACCTGTCACGCTTTACATCTGAAAATTGCAGTTGTGTCAGAGCTTGCCCCATTAGCAGGATAGTTGGGAACTACCTACACCCGTGACAGAAAGCTCTGTGGTGTGGCTTTTGAAGTCTGGCTTGGACTTCACAAGCTTCTGTCTCATCTCCAGTCAGCGTCATGCATTCAGATGAAGGATGTGTTGTGCAGAGTAAGTCAATCAGTTGCTTGACACCTGTTTAAGGGCTTTGGTGCTCTCAGTTAATTGTGCTGGGTAGTGTTGTGATTGTGTTGTGCTGTAAAAGCAAAGCCTGATGTTAGAAAAATAGAGTTTACCAATAATGTGAACTCCTTAGGTCAGAATTGAAGGAGTGTAGTCCTGGGTTGTGTTGTTACCTCCCCTGACAGATGTCATTCCTAAAGACCACAAGGTTAAATTGCAAAGTAAGTCCAACACCCCCTTCTCCACCTTCTCTAAGGACGGGGGGGAAATACAATTTCATATTGAACTTTAATATCTAATTAGAAAATAGGCTGGATGTTAAACAAGAAGTATTTCCTCTTGTGTCTTAGCAATTCATTGCAAATTCAATGTTTTTTTTTTTTTTTTTTTTTTGCTGTGAGGGAATAGAAATAACTGCTTGTCATTTCTAGTGTTCAGCTGCATGCTCTTTGGGACCAACTGTAAGAGCTAAGATAGCCTCTCCATCCTTCCCACCACCACAAACATAACAGAATTTGACTGTGGTTGTTCATTTTCATCTAGGAAAGAAAAAGATTAAAATCTCTGGGATCGGGGAAAATAGATGGGGGGAAAAGTAGCAAGTAACATTAACAAGAAGTTTGTCTCTTAAAACTGTACCATGGACTGTGTCTGGAAACACCACCAATAATTCCAAAGAGACAAATTAAGATGATTAGCATTACTTCTTAAACCCTTTTGAGAGAAGCTTTGGAGAGGAACACGTTAGCTGGAAAGCAGGAGATGGAGCTGCTCAAGTTCAGTGCTGAGAGCTGAGGATCACGGGTCCTGTTCCTGCTTCTGCCATCGAATGGCAGTATGCCCTTTACCTAAGCTGTCTTCCTACCTGCACCTCATAGGATATGGAGATTTACGGAATCTCTGTTAAGTACTCTTACACATGATTTTAAGAATAATTATGTGCAAATATATTGCTGTTTAGTGGTAATATTTTGAATGCTAGTCAGGTGATAGTTACTCTTGTGCTAATATTTGCTCTTAGGAAGTTGTAAAGCAGAACTCTTGATAATCAGCATTCATTTTGAGTGACAGTGCACAAGACTTTGCATTGCTGTAAAAGTTTTGAGAGTGTTTCCTTTTAACCCCTGTATAACTTCGAGATATCAGTGCATGCTTCATCCATGGTACCTAATCGGTGTGTGAATTTGATAGTTACTGCTCTGCAGAAAGAAACCCCATGAGATTTAATTGCAGGGTAGAGGATTATCTCATGGGGGCTGGGCTGAGGACCCCACTCAGTGCAATGCATGCATTTTCTGGCTTTTTTTTTTTAACTCTGTAATTATGAGATTGGCTTAGTGCATGTGGGGTTTTCTGTTTGCTTTCTAATTTTAGGTCTCTGCTTGGGTTCTTAAGTCTTTAAGATCTCTAGAAATTAAATGTAAATGCTGTGTGGTTTTCTAGGGCTTGTTTGAAATGTTAGATTTTTCTTTTAACTTTCTCAAGCCAGGAGATGTGACTCTACAATATAACAGGACATACTATAATCTCAGTGCTTGCCTTCCTGTAGCATTTGATATTTGTATGCTGTGTAAATACAAGGCTCTATCCTGTTGCAAGTAGTTCTCTCTGCTCTGAATGAGAGACTTGATTCTGTAGAAACTTGCTGTTATGCAGCTTCATCAGCTGTAGGTTATAACTTGCTGTCCTCCTGCCTATGCATGTAGCTAGCTCCTTGCTCTCACGCTGTGGGCAGCTCAGTCTAGGTACAGATTCAGTTCCACAAATAACTAATTTCTTTTTATCCTTTAAAACCCCATGCAAAGTGTATGGTGATTTCACATTTTGACAATAATAGTTTTGCTGGCTAATGAAAGGATAGTCACGTTGTTTTCTACTCTTACTATTGTGAGGATTGTATGGCATCTCTCTCTGTACCGATGAAAATATGGGGAGAGGGCAGAACTGCCTGTGCATGCCAAGCTGCGCAGTGCTTCTGCTCGCCCTGGTTCTTTACCCTCTAAGTTGAGATCAGAGACCTTACCCTGCTGGGAAAGGAAAATGGATTTGAGCTATAGCTTATAAGGACTTGTCACATCTGCTGTTACTCTTGCTCAATCTCTGTAAGCTTCTGGTTGTTGTTGTGGTAACATAAATACGGAGATAGGTGATTATGTTTGAGAGGAATTGAGAAGATGCATGCTGTAAGTTTTTGGAAGGGAGGCTCTTCAGAAATGTGCTTAATTCACCTTTTTACCTAGAGTTACTACTTACAGGGGGGAGGAATCTGTTTACTTTCTTGTGCTTGGAAAAAGGGTTTACCAATAACAAAAAGCATTGTAATGCTTCCCTATAGTCTGGGGTTATTGAACAAAAGTGTCTTGCTGTGCAATATTGTTGCTGTGCTCAATGTTGTATGATAACACATGTTTCTCAGCTGTTGTTGATTCCTCAGTGGCACAGACTTCAAAGGAATGTGCTGAAAGAGAGCCATGGCCAGAGAAAAAACGAGTTTTGTTCCAGTGGCCTGTACCATCCATCTGTTTAAATACTTTGTTGAGCTATTCCAGAGTGTTCAGTCATCCAGTTAGGGCCGACGAGCAATTACAGCTGGAAATGGAGCTGGCTACGAAGAGACCACCTAGAGAACACTTAAATGCTGCCTTCCCCCTAAGAGCCCCCTGCCATCCCAGCCAGCAAGAACAGATAAGGCTCATCATTTAGGGTATCTTTCAACATGACATTGTCTAATTCCTAATGCTATTGAGGATTTATTTATTTTTACTCTCTATGCTATCTTTAGCACAAGAAGGGAAGAATGGTAATGAGGACAGAAGGTCAATTCTGTAGTTTCCTTTTCATGTGCAATAAACCAGATCTATAATTCAAATGAATAAATGTTATTAGCATTTTTTTTCCTAAAGTATATGGGATATTTAACAAACCACTCAAGTGCTTGCGAAGGTAGCTGAACACAATACATTGCTGAATTAAGTCTAGTTCCAAAACACTAGCAGTAAAGTCACCTGTCTTAATATTGGAGTCAATTATATTGTAATGTATCAGTTGGAGTTTCGGACATATTCTGTAGTTCAACCCCTGGTAACAAAGTTTAAAATAACAAAAATGGAAACTGTGTACATGTACGTATATTATGATACAAGAGTATGCTACTAATTCCAAATATTATAATTTACATTTTTCTCTAAGTTCTTATGTCTGAGTCCACTGTGTAAGATAGATCTCAACTCATAGTTGCCAATGAATCTTAAAATTGTTCCCTGTGTGTTTTCAATAGTTCCAGATACTGGAAATCAGGGGAATCTTAACAGGGAGACTATAAGGAACTACTGATAACTTCTGAGTGTTCTCGAAATTTTTTGGTGTGGGACTAACATTAATTTTGAGGATTGGGTCTAATACTGTTGAAACAGTAATATGTTTTTCATTTAAGAGGGTTTAAGTTCCTTTATGAATGGAATATGGTCATGCAGGTACACTAAGAAGATGCTTGAGCCTTGAAAAATTGTGAGATGCTCTAGTATTTGTTCTTACATCAACAAACAAATGGTACAGCTCTATAGGCAAGTGTGGATGTTGTCGTCTGCTGTAGTATTACTCCTGCCTTCGTATTGTGATGAGACACGCTTCTGAGAAGAGAGTTCTTTCTGCCTGTTGTCGGCAATTGTTGGTATTTTGAGATGTCGTGTTTTAATGCTTTACTGCCTCTTCTAGAAACTTCCATTCCTTTTCCTCTCAAAATGCATAATGTAACTGACTTCTATTCAGCTTCTGCCCTTGCTTGAGGGCTGAGGTTGTAGTCTGAATTCATTTATTCCATTTGCAAGCTATACTAGGTGTAACCTTGTCTCATTTCCCTTCCTGCAACAGTGCACAATGATGTATTTCCAGCATGCACCTTGCTGTGTCTCTGGACCATCCAGTTTTAAAATGGCGAGGCAGTGGTGGTGCTTTATTGTGAGTTTCCCTTTAATCTTAGGATCTCTAACTTCCTTTTGTTTCAACTGAACTGAAAGCTTTTTGCTAGAAGACTTTTTGACTCCTGAAGTGTTTGACAATGTTTTTAAGCCGTTGTTCAAAGGGGATTTGGAGTTTCCGGAGCAACCTTTTGAAACTTTGCATTTTATTGTCAGTCAGCAGTTTTGTGAGCACGGATAAGGAAAGTCTGTAATTCCACTGGGCAGCCAGATGTTTTGCGTCTGTGCCAAAGTGGGGAGACAGTGTGGCTTCAGGAGTTGGAGGGTCTGTTGTTCTTGTCACTAGCCTGTATGGGAATCTTCAGCAAATCATGCCAGCTTTTGCTTATCCCCCCTTCCCTCCTTCCCGCTGTGCTTATACTGGTTGTGACAGCCTCCTACAGAAGTTGAGAGCAAAGCATTCTTTGTTCCTTTAGAAAAAGTAGATATTGTCAGTTTGTGGGTTTTGTTAATACTAAGCTTAAAGCCATAGCATGTAACTTGGCACTTAGCGAATTCATAGCTATTCTCCATTAGACTAATGCTAATGTTAATTCTGATTAGTGTGGTATTAAGTGTGTGTGTGGGGGGGGGGGGGGGATAAAGAAAGCAATTTTCAATTACAGTAGGGGGGAGAGCATTTTTTTTCCCCCTGTTCTTTAATAAATTTGCCTGGTCTCTTGGTAAGTGTCTTTTGAAGGTCTGTGAGATCTCTGATCCTTGTCTTGCTTCTTCTGCTTCTATGTGACATGCGAAGGAAAGAAAACCAGTAATGAACTCAGGAGATGTCTGCACGTGTCAGACTCTTTCTGAAGAAGAAAGTAGAAAGATGCCAGAACTAATAAGGTATAAAAGACGGTATTGGGAATCAAGGTACCAATAGCTTAAATGCACCTTTGAGGTTGTATGGCTAGCAATATTAATTTAGCCCTACTACCTAGAATAATTGGCGTGCTAAGAGAAACATATGGCAGTAATGGAATGCCCTTATCCATGCCCATCAGAAAGTGATTGTGTGGCTCTTTTAAGCATGTTCTCACTCATCAGAATTGCTCCCCTGGTATAAATGCTTGCTTTGGGTTTCATCCAAGGCTTCAGGTCAATCAAAGCCTTTGCACTGGTGTCATTGGGAGCGAGGACAGAAACTTTTAATGAATAGCTACATGCTTGATGCTGTGTATTTCAAGTAGTGGAATTGGCACAGACGAGCAACAGGAGTAACAGTCATTGAATACAGCGCAGTGCTTTCATGCTATTAATGGGATTGGAATTGGTAACCTGATACTCCAAAGAGATAACAAAGGCTATTTATCATACAAGGGAACAATGATTTTGAAGGAGCTGGGAAATAGCTTAGTGAAATCTTTCATTAGGACTTGTTCTGGTGAAGAAGATCTGTCAGAAAATGACTGAATTAACAAGAATTTACAAAATAGTCTGAATAGAGAAGTCATTTTCTTATTACCAGTGTTGCTGTACTGCAGTTCCTGTGCTTGTTTACCAGCTTACTTGTTAACTCATATTTTAAATTTTGCTTTTATTTCAAACTGAGATACAATGTAAATAAAAGTGTTTGGGCTTTGCGCCTTCCAAGAATGGAAGACTTAGGGGGAGGGGGTGACAAAATGAAATGATATGTGAAAAGCTTATCTGTGGTATGTGACCTTTCCTTCTTTCCCAAGAGCAGACCAGAAAGCAACCAACTTAATATAAAAGACAGCAGCAGTCCATGGGATTAAACTATGCTGCATGAGATTGTCAAAGAACTTTCTCAGAGGCCTTTTAATACAAGTAGATACAAGATATCTGCAAGGGTGATCTAGTGCAAAAAAACTCAGTCCATCATTGTAACTCAAGATAGTATTCTTCCCAATGCTTGTTGCTTACCAGTAGGAAAAGCTGATTATCTGCCCCTTGCTTTTTAATGAGGCGGTGAAGCTTGCTGTCTCTGTAGGCAAGTCTAGAAGATAAGGGGGCATACCTTTAAGAGGAGGGAAGAGCCATAAGGGAAGGCTAGATTGTGTCTGCTGTCAATAAACCGAAGCCCTGTGCACAAGGGGTCATGTTCTGTATCAGGAGCAAAGGGAAGAGGCTCATTCTTCCTAGATAAGGTGACAGGGAGCTGGGCTCTCACCATAAGCTAAGAACCATGCTTTATAAGGTATTCAAGTGGCATGTTTTGATTTATTTAAACTTTTAGCAAGACAGTTTCTGGGTGTTCAGTTTCTCAGGGCTTGCCAGTCTTCTGTTCTGAGGCACTGCAAAACAAATCATCAGCAATGAGATGTTACAGTAATACTACTGTAACAGGAGGCCTTGCATGAAATCCTGACCTGTATTGCCAGGTCCTGCTCGAATGCCTGGCCAGAGATGAGCCCTGTCCTCCTCTCATGGCGGGAGCGTGCGGCCAGTGGGCTGCCCCCACTGGCAGAGCTGGAGTCACAGCGCAGGCCTGCTGAGTCCCGGGCCCAGCATAGTCCCCTTCCTGCATCGGCCATTACGGGTGACTTTGTAGCCGATCATTGCCTCCCCTTGTCTGCGTTGGTCAATGTACAGTTTGCATTGTGCCTCTTTAAAATGTGCTGTCCTAAACTCCGCATTGCCAATTTCCCACGGCACCTGCTAGCCTTCTGTTAACGCTTCTAATTTGGAATGGACTGTTTGTGTGCTCTGTGTGTCTGACAGCACTGCCACTTCCCTCTGTTTGACTCTTCCTAAATACTTGTTCATGAGCCTTAAAGGTGTTTGTGGTAGCAGTGTAGTATTTGTTTTTGGAAGGGAGGGAGAGATACTGGAATGCTCTCTTCAAATCTCACAGCTGCAGATAGAGATATGCCTTTAACTCCCCCACTGCCCAGCTGTTTGGGGCCAGGGGTGGGGGGACGCTTTCTTTGCCATTTCCCCAGCCTGGAGCTGGTTTTAGCTTACACTGAGCACCTGTCCACTTGTGATTCTGACATCCTGTCAGGACTCATTCCCTCTGCCCCTCAGAAGATTGTTTGTTTTGGGCAGCAATCTGCCTTATCCTGATAGGAAACTCAAGCCAGGAATTTTCCAGAATTGCTCCCCTCTCTCACATTGTCCTTCACTGACCTCTAATCTTTCTTGACAAGATGCTTAGTTTCACCTATCTGCTGCTTTAGCCTCTCACTCTTCACCTTAAATTATTTTTCCAGGAGTGAGCTGCTTAGAAATATCAACCATTACAGATGTGCAGCAGTCAAATTCCTTAACTTTTTAAATCTTGAATCTAATACGAAAATGCTTATGGCAGGTGGATGTATTCTATGTCTATTACTTGTCACTGCAAAAATATCTGTCCTCAGCAGAGGTAAGTCAGCACAGTGGTTATACTTGCATATTACAGTATTCCCATGTTACTTGTAATAGAAGCCCTAATTCTCACTCTAAGCATAAACCACTGCTATAGTAAGAGCATGCAAGTTCAAACTCTTTTTGAGTAGAAAATGCTAATGACTTATATTGGTGGGTGTGTGTGTTTGTTTTTATGTGCTATAAGTGTAATATAGATAGAAGGAATTATAATGAAGTTTTGTCAGACTTAGGACTTTCTAATTGCTTGAGAAATAGTGTTACCTCTAAACAAGTCTTCTCTTCTGAAAGACTTAAATGATTTACCTCAACTTTTCTAAAAACGTATTTGCTTTAATTATGTGGGTAGTAGTAAAGATGACTGGATTTATTTAAATATACATGTGAAAGATATTTTTCCCTATTTTGTAGTGCCCTCTGCACTTTTCATCCTAAGCTTTTATGCAGAAGCCTAAATAATTCGTTATCTGTATGCTTCCTGACTATGATTTACTTTAATAACCTATCATGATCTCAGGACAAACTATACTTTGGAAGATAAAATTTCAAATTAATCTCCATTTTCATCATGACTAGTACGGATGAGCATAGTATTCAATGTTTTTTGCTGTTTTTAAGAGTCAGTTTCTTTCTCCCGGGGACATTAAGCATGTGGTATGCAGAAGACAGTTCTGCTATAATAGAATACACAATGAAATGAGGGAAGACCATGCTGCATGAGCTGAAGTGTCCTCCCAATGTTCCTGCTGTAAAACCTTCTCTGACATGAAGAAGGTGGGTAATGTCTGGGAAGCTGGGATGTTTCTTGTCAACCCCCAGTTCTCAAAAATGCATATTGTTGCTCAATCTGGGCAACACAGGCAGGCTGTTTCTGTGAATACAGAGTGCTTTCCTAGCTAACTAGCTAGGTCCATAGCTTTCCTAGCTATGGACCATGGCCCCTTGTTAGAGGCTCAGGCTCAACAGGACTTCTGTTTCAAGTCTGGGGCTTATGAGGAAAGATGTGCTTCCAAGCACATGTGTGAAATGGAGCCAACATAATTTTGGATGACATCTGAAACTGGGATCTCATTTGAAGAAGAAAAAAAAAGACTTCTTAGAAGCAATGGATGGTATTTCAATCTCTTGGGTGTGTGATGTTATATACAGCAGTACTGTCGAGGCTTTTCTTGCTGGGATTGGAAGGGCTGTGGGCAGATGAGAATCTCACTGAGTTGGTCTTAATATTGAAGAGGGAATCATCTGGGATGTGTCATTCATAATGCAAGCCCTAGTACAAGATTACAGAATGAACCTCCTTTAGATATCTAACCACTACTCAGCAACTTTTCTCATGCAAATGAGAGAGAAGTTTGGTATAGCTACTGGATGACTAATTAGACCTTAAACCAGCAGTTCGCTTGTGTATGTCTCACCCTGAGTCAGGGAGATCCCAGCAAGATGTCACTGTAATAAAGTCCTACTCTGCAAACAAGTGCTCAATTAACTTGTATGTCAACATGACCACTTACTTCTCTCAGTATTCTGAAATGCTTAACAGCAGGGTGCTCTTCTGGAGTTTCAAATGCACAGATGTAAAGTTATGGTAGATGAACAAGATGACACCTAGGAGGTGAGCCACAGTAACTGTTAGTAACTGCCTATGCGCTTTGGCTGTCAGGTAGTGTTGGAGGATACTTCTGCCCAAGACATTAAGCTAATGTGACTTATGTAGCACCTTGCCTGTGATAACTGTGTGCACATAGTTGAACTGCAGCATCTCTGTAGGCAAGGAGTTCAAAGAAAGATCTAAAGCTTAATGTTCTTATGGCGCACTTACCAACAGCACTCTGAACGACCTCTTAAGGAGCAGGTGTCAAAGAAAAGGTTCCTCTCCTAAATAGCACTTCTGACATAGCTGCAGCCTAGAAGAGTGTATTTAGATTACAAGCTTGTTATTGGTTTCAGAGATACTGGTGAATTGTTAGTTTACACAATCTGCAAGGGCTAGAATCAACAAGGTATGTCAAGTGTAATCTAGGAGAGGGCACTTAGATGTGGCAGGGCATGTTAGACACTCCTGTCTAGTTTTTACAGTATCTTTTCCTCCTCCTTATGCCTTAGCCTTCCCTACAAAGCAGGTATCTGTAATGATCAGTCAGCACTGTTATCTTACATACAGAACTCTTTGAGGCTTTGTGTTCTTATACCCAACAGAATTTCAAAATAGTCTTTCTGTATGTCTAGCATTGTAGTGTTGCTATGTGTCGTGTTCCATGTCTTACTGACTTCTGCAACCAGTCTTAATAAAGTCAATCCTGTGATTGTTGAGGTGTCATCTGAAATATGACACTTCAGAAAGACACATTAGAAAAATAGCTCTAAGTCCCAATGTGGGTCCGTTTTGAAGAACTTGATAATGAAGTGAGACATTGAAGCAAAGGCAGATCTAGGGAGTAGTTTGCTTTAGGTGCATTACTATAGCCCTTTTCAAAAAAGGTTTTGGTGATGTGATTCCTTGCAGTGTCTTTATTCCTGAGAGAGAATTAATACAGATTTTCAAAAGCCTTCACGAAGTAAGGAACCAACAATACTGATTTGCGAGCTTTTACTGTTTATCTTTTTGTTTTTAAAAATCCATATCGTAGTAAACTGGAGTGTCCTTTGAATTCTTGAATTCTGTTTTGCAAGGAGACCTCTCAGTTCTGTTTTGCTATGCTGGGCCCATTGTCAGGGTGTCTGTTTACTTTGTACTCTATCAGCCTGAGATGCATACAGAATCATCTAGGTTGGAAGAGACCTCCAAGATCACCAAGTCCAATCTCTGACCTAACACTAACAAGTCCTCTACTAAACCATATCACTAAGCTCTACATCTAAATGTCTTTTAAAGACCTCCAGGGATGGTGACTCAACCACTTCCCTGGGCAGCCCATTCCAATGCCTAACAACCCTTTCAGTAAAGAAGTTCTTCCTAATACCCAATTTAAACCTCCCCTGGTGCAACTTTAGCCCATTTCCCCCCTCGTCCTGTCACCAGGCATGTGGGAGAATAGACCAACCCCCACCTTGCTACAGCCTCCTTTAAGTTACCTATAGAGAGCGATAAGGTCGCCCCTGAGCCTCCTTTTCTCCAGGCTGAACAAGCCCAGCTCCCTCAGCCGCTCCTCGTAAGACTTGTTCTCCAGACCCCTCACCAGCTTCATCACCCTTCTCTGGACTCTCTCCAGCACCTCGATGTCCTTCTTGTAGTGAGGGGCCCAAGACTGAACACAGTACTCGAGGTGCAGCCTCACCAGAGCTGAGTACAGGGGGACAATCACTTCCCTAGCCCTGCTGGCCACACTGGCCATACAGTTTCTGTTTGTCACAAAGGCATGGTTAGCACTAATGCTCTAGATGCGATGAGGTATGTTCTTTCTGTGTTTTGCTCATGTGACTTAATTTCAGTGAAACTAAAGCCAAGCACACCTATAAAATTTGTAACAGTACTGTTTGTACTGGTAGTACTTCTCTGCTCAGGGTGATTTAACAATGTGTGAACCCAAGGCAGAGACTTGGTGTGTCTGGATTGATGACTTGTGCCTACATTTGCCTCTCTTCCCATGCAAACTTCAGGTTTTTGCTTCAATTCTCTGTTATTCCAAAATCTAAAAAATAAAAAATCTTTATTGCTTTATTTGTGTGCATATTTTTATTTAAGACTTCTATTCATAACTCCACTGATACGAAATGTAATATCTTAATCCAAAATCAACTTTCTTTGGGAACATGAAGGTATATGGTGAATCTTTACGTAAGCTTCTGCAGAATGAGTTCCCTGGGAGGAAGAATAACCTGTAGGAAGTGACTGCAACTTTTTTCTCCACCTGAACTGGGTTCACTTACCTGGACTTTGTCCTTAGTACTTGTTGATGGGAGCACAAGGATGTCTTTGCAGTCTCTTGAGTTGTTGGAAGTCCATCAGAAAAGAAGCCTGTCTTCTGACCTTTTCTGTTCCTGTTGAAGAATTGTGTGGTACCAAGTTGCCTATCCTTATGCTGTCACTTTTTGACCTGGAAAGCAGTCTGGAGAGAGGAGATGCAGTCTTGTGATCACAGGTTAATGTTCAAAGATAGATACCATGATGGCAGTTTTTTTGTGTGTGTGCCAGTATTTGTTCAATGAGTATTGAAATTCCCAACAATCTCAAATCACCTATGTTGACTTTCTTAAGCCTCCTGGGATCTACATCTGAAACAAGCCTACACACTTAACAGATTATTTTTTTTTTTTAAGGCTAAAGCATGGGTCTATTTAAGTATAGTGACAAAGTAACACATTTTTACATGCCATTTATTCTCATATGTTGCCTTTTTTGTATGTTGGTATTTATATGAGATGCTCTTAAGCTTCAGCCTTTATTGATTGGGTGTATTTGAAGAATCAGACATAAATGGTAGAGAATGAAGTAAACAGTGACTTGCTGTGAGTCTATTCAAGTCAACATCCACAAATGAATATTGTGTACAAATCACTTCTTATGTAAGCTTGCTTTTGTCTGTTTGTTTGAGTTTGTGATAACTGATTTGCATGGTATCTCAAATTAGGGAAATAAATTGACAATTCACACTACAAACAATGTGCAAATTTATTTACATGTCATTCACATGAAATTCAAGTTAATTTATTCTACTTAAAAACACTGCTTCCTGGCTGTGAGAGACCCAGTAGCTTTATTAAAATGAGTCAGAACACTAGTTGTCTTCTAAGACTAGGCTACAACTCTGCTTGTATAGATTTACCTGTGACTCACTTGTAAGTGAATATAACTTGATTAAAAATGCATTAAGCATTAATAATGGGGTGGCACTTTAAAGGCACTTTAAAGCCTTTAAAATGTTTTGAAAAACTGGAGTAACTTAATGGCTCTGAACTTAATTAAATGTAAAAGTACTTAACAAAGAAAAAGGTCAGGATTTGTCACTGGCTTGGGGCTAGGTTGATGAGTGCTTTCTGAAGTGCATCATTGTTAGGGTCAGGTGTTAGGTACGTAAAGAGTCAGAAGTTTGATTTTCTGGAGAGACTTCTCCATCTTCATTTCTTGGTGAAAGCAACATGATCTGAATCAAATGTGGTCATTGCTTTGAGCAAGAGGCTGGACTAGAGCTCTCACTGGTTCTTCCAGCCTGACAAATTCTGTGATGTTTTCTCTTTTTTTTTTTTTAAGGGGTGTTTGTACCATGCATCCTTGGTCTTAAGTGGGTTTTGGTAAAGTTTTTCACTTATCTTCATAGAATTATCTTCATAGAACATAGAACTTTGGCTGGATTAATAAAGAATCTCTCAGACTTTCTCTTCATTTTTCTGGCTAATGCAGAATGTTTATTTAAAAAGCTGGCATGGGACAAGTTGATGTGACCTTTCTGCAAATTTTAGGTAAATTCTTAGCTTTCAAGAAGCTGAATTTTTATATAGAATTTAATGGTTCTGTATTTAAATGCAGTAGACAAGCAGAAATCGTGCTTTAGGGAAACTTGCCACAGATATTATATATTAAAATACTTTAGTGCCTTTTTTAAACTAAAAAAAATCATAAACACAATAAACACTAGAGATCATAATTCAGAATGCATCAAGTATAAAGACTATCCTTTTGTTCAGGATAGTTTTACCAAAAACCGGTTTATACATTCACATGATGAAAGACATAAGGAGTGTGTGTATAATAGAAAATACGCTTTCCTGTAAGAAAGGGACAATGAGATCGGATTCATGAATGTTGTGCATGCATATTTGATTAAGGTGCATGTGGGGGTGGGAAACATACCTAGTAATAGATCCAGATTTTGAGGTGTGCTTGTTTAGATGCTGTTTCTTTTGTGAAAGGAATAAGTGTGGAAGTTCCTCCATGTATTTAGACTTCTGCAGCCTGTGTCCTAGGCAAGTTGATAATTCACAGATAATAACTGAGACTTAAAGAAACACCCTACTGCTGCCCCGCTGTGATTAAATCAGTGTTGAGCTACAGGCTTTGAAGTGGGAGCAAAAGAACAGTTTTTAATAAAGTTGGCAGTCAGGAGAAGTCCCTAATTACTGGCATAAAGGAAACATCACTCCTATTAAAAAAAAATAAAATAATAATAATAATAGAAAGGAAGACTTGGGTAACTACAGGCTGGTGAGCCTCACCTCTGTGCCTGGGAAGATTGTGGAACAGGCCCTCCTGGAAGCAATGTTAAAGCACATGTGAGACCAGGAGGTGATCTGAGACAGACAGAATGGCTTCACCAAGAGCAAATGGTGCCTGACCAATCTGGTGGCCTTTTATGATGGAGCGACTGCATCAGGTGACAAGGGAAGACCCACTGGTGGTATCTACCTGGACTTCTGTAAGTCCTTTGCCATGGTCTCACATGTCTTCTTTATTTCTAAATTGGGGAGAGATAGGCTTGAGGAGTGGGCTATTGGTGGATAGGGAATTGGCTCCATGGCCACACCCAGAGAGTCGTGCTTAATGGCCAGGTGGAGGCTGGTGACAAGTGATGTCCCTCAGGGGACTGTCTTGGGATGGGTGCTGTTGAATATCTTTATCAACCATATAGGCAGTGGGATTGAGTGCACCCTCAGCAGGTTTGCCGGTGTCACTGATGAGAACAGTACAGTCGATACAAGAGAAGGAAGGGAAGCCATCCAAAGGCACCTGGATAAGCTTGAGAAGTGGGCCCATGTGAACCCAATGCAGTTCAGCAAGGCCAAGTGCAAGGTGCTGCGTCTGGGTTGGGGCAGTTCCAGACACGAGGACAGACTGGGAGAAGAGCTCATTGAGAGCAGTCCTGTGGAGAGGACTTTGGGGTTCTGGTGGACCAAAAGCTCAGAATGAGCCAGCAGTGTGTGCTTGCACAGCCCAGAAGGCCAACTGCACCTAACAGAGGGGTGGCTAGCAGCAGGTCAAGGGAGGGGATTGTCCCCCTCTGCTCTGCCTTGTGAGGCCCCACTTGGAGTGTCGCAGCCAGCTCTGGGGCCCCCAGCACCACAGGGTGTGGGGCTGTTAGAGTGAGTCTAGAGGAGGGCCGCAAAGATCATCAGAGGGCTGCAGCACCTCTCTTGTGAAGAAAGGCAGAGAGAGACAGGGCTGTTCAGCCTGGAGAAAAGAAAGCTCTGGGAAGACTTCATTTCAAGTCCTTCTGCATAAACTTTACACAATTTGTAAAATCTGTATGGAATATGTGGATTGGTGTACCTTTCAGATGAAAACCTTATTTTCTTTCTTTAAATTAGCATTTTTTTGGCAAAAGCAATGCTAGAATAGGCTAATGGCAGTTGGGGGGGGGGGTAATTCTTCGCTGTTTTACTAATAGTTCTAATAGTTCTTTAAGTCTGGCAAATATAAGCATCACAGCATGTGTTTACTTATGTGTAAGAACCTGAATTTTAAAATCCTAAGATTCTTAATTAAGAATCGGTAAATGAAAAGTTCCCTTAAGAGAGCCTAAACTGAATCGTGGGAGGTTTAAAGGGAAATCTTAGGCTGCAGTATTTTCTGGCATCTCCTGCTGATTGTTTAGTCATATACATCTATATTTATCAATCCTAATAACTTTTCTATTTTCTAAACCAAAATGTGATAGTGATTTAGAGTCACTGCAAAGTGTCAGAATGCTTTCTTGAGGAATTGCTTTGTCATTTGGGTAAAAAGGTACGACTTGACTTAACTGCTTTCAGGCTCATGGTAGAAGCCAATAATTTAGCACCTTTATTCAGTAAATGACAATCTGTCACCTAAGGAGAAGTGGCCACAGTTGAAATCTGAGCATGGAACACATCAATGTGCACATATTTTGCTGATGCCAAAAGCACTGACCCAGTGCTAGCTGAGGTAGGCTGCAGAAGAGCTGTGTCACTACCATTTTTTTCCCCAAATAACAGTAATTGGTGCTGCGGAAAGCAGATGTGCTGTGAATGCAGGTTTTTGTATGTAATAATGAGAGAACACATGAATTGGCCTGTATCAGTATGTTACCAGAGTTGATTGAGATTTTCTTGACAAATGGGTATAGAAAAGTTAATTGTAGAAGGCCCTTTGTCTGTAGGGATGTGGTGTTCCAGTTTTTCATTTAGGATTGAATTAGGCAATACTGCTAGTACTGCAATGCTACCAGCCTTACGGTAATACCCAGGCTTATCACCAAAGCTGTTGTACAGGGAGTAAGAAGGTTTGGGATGTCAGAATTAAGTGTCTGGGACCAACAAGCCCTTATTACTGATTGTGCTGTGGAAGCAGGGCATACCACTACAACAGAATCTCTGAAAGTTAGTATCGGTTGCAAACCATAGCGTTTTTCGTATTGGAGGCAATATGCAAAGTACATATTGGTGTTGCAAGCAGGTTTTAGGTGGAGAAGGGTATTAAAAGATTTGTCAACTCTGAGTTTGTCAAATGTTTCTGTAGCCTGCCTACTTTGGCCATCTTTTATCCACTTATGTTGATGGTTTGTTGAAACAAATGGCTTTTTGATGGTGTGTTGCCTTAAAGGGATCACTTTATTAAAGTGTTTGTTAAAGTTCACTAGTCAAGCAACACCTATAAATCCTGTTGTATTTTGGTATCTTGACATAATGGAGTGTTTGTGTGCTTCTGTACATCCCTTCAAGTAGGAGAAAAAGACACTTCCATACTTTCACAGTACCTGTACATTAAAAATATCTATCATTGCATTTGGGGTGCTTTCTACCTCTATTTTTCACTTAAGAATTTGTCACTTCCTTTACACTGACGATTACCATGCACCAGTGGAACAGCATGCATTATTTCTGGTAATCTTCTTAAAAAGGCCTAGATTAAGATCTGAGCTACAGCTGTTGTAAATGGAACTCTTTTTGTTATAAAGTCTTTTAAGGTTGTTCCCTTTTGGGGGTTAATTGATTAAGATGCGTACTGAGTTGGCCTGAATTTCTCTTGCTAATTGAGTAAAATGAAACCACAGTTTACATTAAAAAAAAAAAAATCAGCAATGTGACTTCCTTGTTGGTAGAGCTGAATATTGCCTTGAGATCTGTTTGTCTGTTGGCATATGTAGAAGTATTTTATCCGCCAAGACCTGGAGATTGACATCCTACTTTACTAGGTCTGTCTGTCTCTAAATGTTGCAGAACATATGGTTAATTCAAAAAACAAGAGTATTAAAGCTGAGTAGCTAAATTTGATCTTCTAAAAACTAGGTTCCCAAAACAATCTGCTGTATTTGATGTAGCCGCTGAATTGGTCTTTTTTTTTTTCCTGATACAAAGGCAAATCTCAGTCTAGTGCCTCCGTGCAAAGAGGTTGGTGGTCGTTTCAAAATTTTTAGCTTTTCAGCAATTATCTCAGAAATTACAATTAAAGAAAAAGAAAGTTTCTTACGTATTGTAGGTCTTTGAGAAGAAAAAAGGCTTATTTCAAATCCCTTGTTTTTCTAGGCTTAGCACTGTGGTCCTGGGTTTTAAAAGCATCATGGACAAATTTCAGGACTTGGGTAAGGTTGACACCTGATGATTTTTTCTTTAACCTGCCACAATTTGCTTTCTTTTTTTTTTTTTTAATAGTTGGTGAAACGAGAAGAAAAAGCAAACTGTTGGAAGAAAGGATTATTATGTTTACAAGCAAACTATTTTCATACAAAACAGCTCTTGCTGTCAACAAGTAGTATAGATGATTTCAGACAGGTTTTATGCCAAAGAAGCGTTTAGATCATCTAATCCAACCTGCATGCCACAGACCAACGTTGTCTCTGGGCAGAGCCTAATGGTAAATGAATCCACATACATCTGTACTGTATGAAAGGGATTAAAGCATTCGTCTTCTGCATTCATCCTGTTGGAATTACTGCTTGGGAACACCATTTCATACTAACCTACTTGCCTACTTTCAAATGAAACATTCAGATGAGCAGACTGCTGCTTATCTGAGCCCGTGGGGGTTTAAATACTTGTAATTCTTCCATGAGCTGCTGGAAGTTATTGTTGCTTAGTACTCTTCAGGATTGTCTGACCTTGCAATCTGTTTTTCTGTGGTGGATTGATAAAATAGTTTTGTACATGAATTTTGGGAGATTATTTTTCACTTATCTGCTGTTATAAGATGAGCTATCATATTTTGGGGGGAATAACTTCATTGTAAATCCCTATGCATGGTGTAAAGGTAGCTTGATTATTGTATAAAAGCTAGAGAAAACAGTGAAATTATTTGTGTATGCTTCTGCCTTAATAAGTGCCTTTAAAGTTAAAATATTCAGGTTTTCAAATCTTCTTTTTGCTAATTTCTCTGATGTTTAACCCTGTGTATGAAAGGTGTTGGGCAAACAAGTGTAAACTGATTCCTTCCGTCTGTTGAATTTACACTGTTTTGCAGTAGAATTCAGCTTGCTGTGTAAGAATGTCGAATTCCAAATGTTTATACGAAAAAAATCCCCTCTGCTATAGAAGCAAGTCTGAGAGGAATTTACTTTACCTGGGTGCATTTTTAAATGCTGATCAAAATCTTGACTTCCATGGGGCATTTTTTTTTTTTTTTTGGCTTTTCTTAGGAGAAATGGTTGGGTTGATTCTTTTTAAATTCTGCTTCTTTTAAGTGGCCTCAAGACACTTTTTATTTCAGGAACCAATGGCTCTGTTGAAGTAATTGGCCATATCCTCAGACATCTGGAGGTGGCGATCTTGCGGGGCGGCAGTGTCATTTGAAGTACCACCTGCTTGTCTGCAGATCCCTGTGATTAGGACACAGAGTTAGACGTTCATACTGCAAGTTCTTGCTCTCAACTTGAAATGGCCCCTTCAAAACTGGTAAAAGAACAGTTTGAACTAGAACAACCCTGGTGAAGCCTGGAGAAAGCAATATGTTTGGGAAGAAATTGGCAGAGGCACCAAACTGTCTGAGAGCAGATGGAGTGTTGTCATCAGTTGCAAAATCAATGCAAATACTACAAAAAGAAATAAAAATTACTCTTGATCTGCTCTTGCCAAACACAAGGAATGGGAACCATAAATACCATTGGTAAATTGTCTTAGCTGTCAGTGAGCATCCTGCAGTTGTAATCAACAAGTTGGAGTTGTCCCTTGTAGTGCTGGGCAGCAGCTGTTGCAGAAGCATTGGATTAGCAGTGATAAAATGAACCTTTTCCAGTTCTTGCCTAAGGACAGGATCTTTACAGTTTAGAAATCTCTCACTTCTCTTGCTGAGTTATTCTGGCTCTCTGGTGGGGTGTTTTAACAATGAAAATGAGATTTTCAATGGTTCTCTTGTGCTTGTTTCAGGGAAATACTTCCCTGTTTTAGTAGGGTTCAGAGTTGGGCTGTAAAGCAGTTACTTTGTACATATCAACATCGTGTAACTAGTAACCTTTCTGCCCTGGGAAATGCAGTTTTGGAATATTGTCATGTTTAGTAAATGTATCTGGCTGGCTGCCACTCAGTTGACCCCTATGGTGCACAGTTTGTGAGGGGATGGCCACCTCTAACTGAAAAGCAGCAGTCATGGGGCAGGATGCGTTACTAGATCACTACTGTCTATGGCAGATGTCCCTAATCCTTGGTTCCCAGGTACACAACTGTTGGGGCAGAGACTGTAAGATGGAGAGTGGTTTGGTTTTAAATTCTGAAATCTGTTTGTACTGATCCAAGCTCCGTTTCCATGGCAACAGGAAGTTTAGTGCTCTCACTTACCAACTTCAGCTGCTGGCTGGCTGTGGGGAGAGTAAAATGTTCCCTTACGCTAACCCCTGCAAAATCAGGAGTTGTGTTGGTGTATTAGCACTGCATTTTTTATGGAGACAGAAATAACGAGAATTATTCCATGCGTTTTGTTTGAGAAACACTTAACTTTAACTGCTTACAGATGAGATATAAATGTTCAGAGTTCATGACAGGTTACCAAATTGTTAAATTGTCATGTTCGTAATGGCAATGTAATGCATAAGATCACAGATTCTTTCCCGATTTTGGGGGGCAGGAGGTGGCTGGTGGTGTTCATTATGGTGTAGTTTTACAGGTTGTGAAACAAACTTGGTGCTTGCTGCAACTAGAATATAAGTCTGACCTCTGCATGCTTTCCCTCCAGTTCTTTATTGGCTGACTGCAGTAATGCAGGTGTCCTCCCTTGCTTTGCCCCAGCCCTGGAATATATCAGTTACAGCAGCAACTTACACCTAAAAACATCGTGAATCTGCACTCTGAGTGAGCCAAGGGCTAAAGTGGATCACCTTCTTATGAGAATTTTCTAAGGTCTGTTTGTGCTTTTGCCAACAACGGGGAGATCCCAGGCATGGTCTGCATGGAGTTCATACTGGCAGAAGGGCTGTGCTGACCCCAGGGGAAAGCAGGTGAAGGCCAAACCTTCTAGAAGAAGCCCTAAAGAAGCTGATGGCTCTCCTGGGTTCTAAGTGGAATGAGGTTTATTCAGAAGACCATGGAGAACATGAAGTGTGTACTGCTAAGCTGTGTTCAAGATGAGAGCTGATAGGAGAAACTACCGATCCTTTGGTTGATAAGTTTCTCTATTGTGAGAAACTAGCTCTTCTGATCTGGAAGCATTGGCTGGTTAAACAAAACTTTTTTTTTTTTCTAATGATTTTGGCATTCTTATCAGTATTCCACTTAAAGCTGTTTCAGGGAGCATTGTAATTGCTCCAATTACTATTTGAAAGCACTTCTGTATTTCTGTAACTTGTACCATTCACTTTCATGTACAAGATCTTGACACAGCAGAAGGGTATTAAGCGTATGGGGAAACCACGTTATACTAGAGACTTGTAGCCAGAAGTGTCGTGGCTGATTCTGTCTTTGGTGTAGTATGGGGTCGAAAAAATAATATATATGTATCTCCGCAGGCTATTAACTCTGAGTTATTTGGATCCTGATTCTGCATGAAGAACAGCATCACCAGAAATGCTGATGCCAGCTGAGCTTCCAACAGGTGCACTAAACTTCTCATCTTCTAGTTCTCTTCTCTGTGGGCAGGTATTTCAAGCTTAACATATTTAGCCATCAGTTGGTCAGGGCGGGTGACCTTCTGTATAGGTTGTATAGTCTATGAATGCAGCTGGAATGCAGGCTATCCTGGATAGATATGAGTAGAAACAAAATTTTAAGAGTTTGTTTTTTAAGAGTCTGGTTTTTGTACTTTTATTTAAAGAAGCATCAGTTCATGTTTTTTTTCTTTAATAATCCTGAGGTCAGTAAACTAGTAAACTAAGTCTTGGGAGGGAAAAGGGAAAATTGGTTAATTTGGAGATGTTCTTATTTCATGAGCTGAAGTCTCCTGGAGCAGTGTTTCCCTGCCTAGATCCCCTTTTTAATTCCAGATCCAACATATTTGTTTGTTTAGGTGCAATATACCATGCTTATGGGGACTTATGTGTATTTCACCTAGGCAATCTGTTTTGGGAACATGGAACACCACTGCTGTGATAGTCCTGTCTGTTGTGTCGGGTAGGAGGTTCCAGGTTTGCTCTGGAAAATGGAGGACTCTTCCTCTGCTGCACTGGCAGGAATTCAGTTGGAATTTGCCAGTGTAAAACTAAAGATTGAACAGGAGCTGGTAGCAGAACAGATGACGTGTATTTTTCTTAGAACATAAATACAGCAGTGGGGAAGGAAAAGCCCAAAGTAACCATAATTGAATAATTGTATCACTTAAGTGTAGCCAGGAAATCTTGTTTGTGTGTATTAAGTAGAACTATGTCGACATTTTTCAAATGTGAGACAAAATAATTATTCAGCAATTACTGCTTTTTTTCTGTTCCAGCAGTCAGTAAGTCTATAAGCTAAAGACAAATTTTAAGAAGGTACATGTATAATGTACATCTTTTCTGGAGGAATATACTCTCAAACTACCTGCAGTTAAATGTAGAAACACTAAGTAATCCAAGCAATGGAGATTCTAATCTTCTTTAAAATGCTACTTCAAGAGTTGGTCTCGCACATACTATTCCTTCCCTCTTGCAGGTGTTTTTTATCGTGTGTGTATTTAAACGAATCTTGAGGTCTGAAAACATCGAGAAAACTTGTATGTAACTTCTCTTCCTGTGTAATGGATGTTATTTAATAGGACAAGCCAGTATATGTGTGTGCACTGTCAGGCAATTAGTTGCTGCTTATCTGAGTGAGGAGCTTATTCAGCCACTTGTTTTATCCCGAAGTATTCAGTTCTTTTGTGTTTGACTTTTCTCAGTTTTCCTAAGGTCCTAAGTTTTCTCCCTGTAATATGTCTAGGCAACATAATCAGTTTTCTGGTGCTATTAGTCACTTCTTTATATCTGTAAATAGCTATCTCTTCCATTCAGAATCTAAGAGGTAAGATTCTCATTCACGTCATTCTTGGATGTAATTTACTTACAAGTAGTCACACTACTTACATTATGCTACTTATTTTTAGAACGGTCTAGGAGCTGTAATTGAATTACTAAGTAGAGTGATCCGATCCATTATCTAGCACATAGTACTGGTCAAATGGCTTTTAATGGCATTAAAATATAACCTTGTTAGTACTAAGATTATACCTGTTTTCCCCAGAATCAGAGTTTGTCAAGAATGACAAGCACAGAAAAAATTATCATTGTCCCATAATCTTGTACTGTTACACATATGAATATAAAGGAAAGCTCTCAAGCTGCTCTGGGGCTTAAATATTTAGCTGTTCCACCTTTAATGTAGGTAGGTGCTTGTACTTGACTATAATGCTGTTTTGTGTGGGGACTTAGTGTGCTATTCTATCAGTACAAGTGGGTGAAATTAAAAAGCTCTTAAGTATCTCTTAAACATATGCAAGTATAGTAGCGGCAGACATGCAGTTATATTTCCTTTCAGAAAAGGACTACTTCCAACTCATTCTGAAGGGGTCAGACTCCTTTTACTGGTGAGGGTGACATCAGTTTATCCATACCTTGGATTAAAAAAACTGTTTCTGTCTTGGTGACTTAGCTTTAAATCTTATGCTTGAGACATATGCAAACCATAAAACCATGAAGTGAAAACAACTTTTGGTCAACTTTTCCACTAATATGCATAAGAAAACAATTCTGAAGTTCTTAGAACAGTAATTGTGGTTGGTTTATGAACATACTTGATAAATTTATGGATTCCCACCCATCCCTTGGAGACAACACACACTTTTCTATATGTAGTTCCAGACTTATTTGGGGCAATATATATTTAATTCATGTCATTGGCTAAGATTGTGATTTGGGCACAACCTATGTGCCCAATATTATACTTCCGTTTATGTTCCTCTTCTGTATCTGTATTGCAGTTTGCCTTGTGGGGTTCTCTATATTTGTTTTCATATGATGCAGCAGGTCGAGGGCCAGCAAATGTTGATTCTGTACTTTCAAGGAAGAACTTATTTGATATCTATCTGATGTAAGCAATGAACTGAATTGTGTGTGGATTACTTCTTTCTGCTGCAAATGGAAATAAAATGTTTAATCTCTCTCCACTTTATACAGTAACAACTAAAATAAGGTTTTAAGCCTGGATGAATGATGATGATCAGGGCTTGGTTCTGTAATGAAAATTTAAAATTGCCTTGAAAACATCTTACTATGCCGTGCTCCTGATTTGCAGCTTACCCAATAAGCCATTTGGCTACAAGGTACCAATAGTCACGCCTTTATTTTTAAGATGTCCAGCATTTTGTTTGGAAGAATACTGTACTCTATTTCTACATGCAGCACAGCTTGTTGCATTTAGCTTTAATAATTTATTCATTATTTTCTTTCTCCTTCAAGTCATTTTAAGATTTCCTAGAAGGTATTCCAAAATGCAATAACTATGGGGAGGGATATATGTGCTTGTCAAAGACAGCTCATTTGTACAGCCTTGAAGGCTCACTGTGTCTGCTGTCTGTGAAGGGCAGCTCCAAGTTAAGAATGAACTGTTTTGCACTTTCAGCAGCTGTGGAGATCTGTCCAGACACTTGAGGGCACTAGGACTGGGGTGTTTTGGTGACAATAAACAGTTCTGTTGTCCAGTTTGGTCCAGATTCACCTCCGAGTAAGAGAACAGCAGCACTTTCCTTTATCTTCCAATTTCTAGGACTTACTCCAGAACATTGCAGGGTTCTGGAATTTATTTATTTATTTATTCAGGGAGGTTTTGAAGGTATGTATTATTGCTGCAATTTTAAATGAGAATACATTTTCTATTATATGAGGAAGTTTCAGAACTCTTCAGTCTAATTTCTGTGTTTCTTCTTGGATAAAAAAAAAAATACTCAAGAGATGTCTTTTGCAGATATGTTGTTTTATTTTGGTGCATTGACTTCCAACTCTAAACGATGGAATGAAAGCAAGTATTTGCAAGTGCAATGAGAGTGTGGATATGTCTCATCTCTCAGGTTACCCTGTGAGGCGGCTGCCTATACCTCAGACTTCATGTATGGCAAACCTGCAGCTGTGAATCAAGGTCTTTCCTAGGACATAACATGCTCCAATATTGAATATTGTAGAGAGCTTGTGCAGATGTACAAATTAAATTAATTGTTCAGCTGTGTGATATCCAATGTCTGATATACTCTTATAGTCAAGTGACAGCAGTTAGTTTTATTGTGATCTTGTGATTTGTCTGTGATCTAAACCAATTTCAATTAATGTTGGGCAGAAGTCAAGCTTGAAACAGAATAATTTTTGGCAGGATTGCCACCAGCTTGCTAGCACTGGCACTGCTAGTGCAAAATCAAAATAATTGTTGATCTGTTAATGGCAAACTGCCAAGGAAATGCTGATTCTGATTTCAGTCCATTTCAAAAAAAAATACATTTATTAACAGTTATTTATGAACACTGCAGTGACGATAGCATGGGAGACTTCACTGTAAAAATGGATTTACATTTGTTTTCAAGAATCAGAAATTAAGAATGTATGTTTTTTTGTGTGAATATGATAACTTAGTGAAATGTCTTACTAGTATCGTCTCTTTTTTTCTGTTATAAAAGTTATTTTGGAGGTGACCGAGCCAATGTTTGTGTCTGTTAGCCTAAAAATATTTTATGTAACAAAGAAATAATTGTTTGATGTTGCCTGGTCATGTTTTACAAAATCTAATAATCACTCTTATATAGGGAATTATGTCCTATGCAAATTAAGTGTTTTCCTACATCAAGTTAGTCTCAAGAGGATTTATTGCAAGAAGGACAGATGATTGGGGTAGAGAAACAAGACTTGTATTTTTAAATGAAAAAAAAAAAAAAAACACAAGAGGAATGTCCTTTCTAAAATGTATCTGAGAAAAATCAGAGTGAATAGTAAGGTTGTCTATCAATGCCAGTGGTGTTCGATATTTCTTCTACAGTTACACATCAAATATAAATCATTTTTGTGGCTCCTTATATTTGTCACTTAAACTACCTCTTCTAAAGAACCTAACGACTTAAATTTTCATCCCTTCTCTGGAATTTGTTTTAAATAAAAAATGCCATGTTTCATGGTGCTCTTGGCTGGGCTGGCTGCAGGCAGCCCTGTTTGCCTTCTAGTGGGGAAGGCATGGTTGGCATGAGCATGCACCTAGTGTGTGGCAGGGATTGGGCTCTTCATCTGTTTTGTTTAAGACCTAGGAGACTTCAGAAACATCCCTTTGTCCCGTTACTGGGAGAATTGTTTCAGGTTGTATAATGCTTTGCTCAGCGAACTTGCCAGCTCTAGCCAGGAGTGCGTCACTTCCATGCTGACATTGGTGGTGTCTGATGCCACCGTGCTCTTGCATCTGCCTGTTGAATGCTAGGCTGAAAAAAAGCTAGTTTTTGCCTTCTGCAAAATGCTACCAGCGCAGCTGAGTGGGGAGATAACTCAATTTTTGAAGTAACATGTTCTCTATATGCTACATATTGTCTCTTCTTTTTTTGTGTGTGTGTGCATAGTTGTTTTTTGTTCTGTGTTGTTAAAGGTGTGTATCATCTACTAAAGTTTCTATCAATTCTAGAATTCTGTTACTTACACAAAGGGAAGACTTGCTCCTCAAAATGCTGGCAAGAGATTGTGCTTTAAGTAGTGAATGCAGTAGCGTGGGTTTGAAAGCCAGTGGTCTTCCATTGTTTTGATAGTTGACTGCATTGAATCAATTTTCTAGTTCTTTTCCAAGAATTACTTGCTTTCCTGTGATTATCCAGTATGTATAGAATTATTTGAAATCCATTTACCATTCTCCCTCTTTCTTGCAGCCGTGCCTACCTCACAGATCTGGACTAACACTAAAACAATTAGATAAAGTGTTCTTGAAATAAACTTGGCAAAGGAAGCTAGTGCTGACCTAGACTGTTGAACTTCAGGAAAAGATGTCTTTTTACATCAAATGATACATGTTGGCGGCAACTTAAAAGTGCTTCTGCCCCCCAGTGTTATCCATGCTTTCTTTAGCATAGAGCATCTACTCAGGAAGGCAAGATTATTAAGTAGTATTGCTACCCTTGTAGCTGGTCTGCAGAATATGACTCAAAAAATTATCTAATTAGCAATACTTTCAGTTGGACTTTGATACTAGAAATACAGAGAAGTCTTAACTGATGTTGTTGGTGTCATTACAGAAATCCACCTTTCAATCCACAATGTAGCATTGTTTACTTAGCTGTAATCAATTGGATGAAAGAACAATTTTTTTTGTGCTTTTTGTCTGTAAAGAGTACTATTAAACACTGCAGCTGAATATCATGTGTACATGTTGTATTATATTACTTAAAAAGCTATAGGTTGATAGTTTTTTTGTGCAGTTGAATAAAATTTTCATTGCTATTGATGTTTTTCTTCTTTTCAGCTGAAGAGGTTTCATGAACTCTGACATCTTTCAGTCATAACAGCAATAGCTAGTAAAGACGTATGAATGTCAGTTCTAAAAGATGCCATTAGTATGTTGAAAACTGGCCCATCTTCTAGCTGTAAGGTGGTATTTCCACTTAGTATTTGATTAATCTTAAAAAGGGTAGATGCATTTTAAAGCTTGTGATAGTTTGAAACCCTAACCACACTAGTACTAAGTCAAATGAGTCAGCACATTCTTAACATAATACCTGATGTTGAATTGTACCCGTGTTTTTTCACAGAATGTTTATTTAAAAAGAAAGCAGTATAGATTTCACTTGATGGGGCAACAAAAGGCGCATAATAAAGGAAAAACAAAGGCAGACCTTCTGGGGATATCTGTACTCATTCTTCCCAATAGAAATATAGGTTGCCTATATGGCATCTCCTTAAGGACCTACTATGTGAAATGTTGCCTGTTGAAAGGCATTGAGGCTCTGTGGGAATTAGAGCTTCCTGCTTGATTTGGAAGTGAATGTTATAAAAGGGATAATTAGTGCTTTGTGCTCGTCTCTTTTATGAGGGTGGAATTGTCTCATGTCACTCTGGGAATTGCTATAAGCCAGAAGGGAAGAATGAAGTGGACCAACTGATGTCCAGTGTCTGAAGAAATATAAAAACCTTTGCATAAACTTCTGTCTTTGTTCATCACAGCTAAAGAAGATCATAAACTTTTAAATCAAAGAGAATGTAAAAGTACAGCAAAACATTGTGATCAAGTAATCTGTGTAAATGATGATGAAAAAGAAGTGTGCAGGTGGAGTAAAAGCAATTTCTCGTTAGACCATAGTACATCAGTGATGCAGGACAACTACGGATTACTTTGGAAATGCTGTCAATGCTTTCCAGCCTCAAAAGAGGCTGGAAAGACTGAGGACTGACACACTGAGTTGCAGTAGTTTAACAAGCTAATCCGCATCTGCTGAGCTGTGGTAATTTTGTGCAGCCTCTTAACCCATTCTCAATTCAAGTTAAAATGCTTTAGTATAAAATTCTGTGCTTGGGTTTTAAGCTAGTGTATTTGACCTCATACTTGCAGAGGGCCAAGGTTGGAATCACTAGGGATTCTGTTTGAAATTAACTACTAGATCACACATTGTTTCAGCTTTTTAAAAAGTAAACTAACTTTTAAAGTCATCTACTCTGTCATCAGAGTGGTTCCAAAAAATGTCTATCAATATGGTGATAGGTACTTTATATCTGTCTGTGCGTGTGTATAAGGCAAGCTTCATTAATGCTTTACCCTGCTTAAGCTTGGTATTTCTCTGCAGAGCAGGTTAGTCATCTTCAGGTGTCTTTAGGTGAAGTCTTTGAATGTGAGCCTGTAACCCCTTCTAATCTTCCTTTTAAATTGAAAAAGTCCGAAGAAATCTTGTTCAGCCTTCATATAATCTATGTTGCACTTCCACAGTGAAACTATTTGTGGTTAGGCTGTTAAACTCTTGCCACAGTGTTTGCATGCATTTGGAAACCTTATTCTGGACACTGAGATGGAATACTGAGTTAGCTGAATATGTGGTCTGACCTACAGCTTTTCTTGTGTCTCACGTACGCAGTAGGTGTTTAAGGTACAGCTCCTCCCTCCTCATTTTATCTTGAAACCTTTACGCTGGAAATAGTTGAAATATGTTGGCTTCAGCCAGCCAGTGCTGGCTTAAATGCTATTACTGTTCTCAGTGGCAAATTAACTTTACCAAAAATTAGTTTATGACCTCAGTTAAATTCTCAATGCTTTCAATAGTAAGACCACCGTCTCATATGGCGCAGTGACCATGCATGCACACTATCAGACTCCCTTCTAAAATGAAGAGGTAGTGATGAGTGTTTTGAGTAACAGGTGGGACCTGACAGTGGAACGATAAATCTGACCATTAACGCTACTGATAATAGCTAAAAATTCTTGTAAACATATTGAAAGATATTGACTGTATTTAAAATAGTAAAGCCAAATCAAATATTTCCCATCTGATAGATCTGTCTTCCTCTTCATTGTTAGAATCTCCTGAGTTAAATCAATTTGCAGTGAGGTTTACCTGGTGATGTAATAGGATGGTTAGTTTGTAAGGCAGCATGCAGGCAAGAACTTTTTTTTTTCTAATTTGAAGACCTCCAAAATTTCAGTAGAGGTGAGCCCAAGCAATAAACACTTATAGTGCTATATGTGTTTTGTTTGGGGGTGGTGTGGCATAGAAAGGAGGTTGTATGTTTTCAGTAGTGGTCTGTTTCCAAAGTCCTGCAGGATCAAAAGCTGGTATAAGTATTACAATGGAATGTCTGAGCTGGCAGTCATGGGAGAGTAACCCTGGCTCAGGTCTTGGGTACCCTTTTGTTCAGGTAATTACATTTGTTTTTGCTGGTATCTTAAGATCCTTTCATAAATCATACATATCGTACAAACTGCATACAATCACAAACGGAAAAATACACTTTTTTCCTCGAATAATATGTAGAGTGGCAGCACTGTACTGCAGTCTTGTAATGAAGTTTGGTCACCACAGCTACTTTTGGTCACTACAGCTACTAAATAGTTTGGTTGTTTCTTTGTCCAGACCACCTGGTATGCTCATAGTACTACTGTTAGGATGTAGGAGCAAGGTGGTATTTATAAATGGCTAGGATTTTATTATTTTTTTTTCTAGAAGCAAGTTGTGTGTCTAGAAGCAAACTGTGTTATTCTCTAAGTTGTCTTCATTTTCAGAGATCAAAGCATCCTGTTCAGCCTCATCTGTTTAACTTTGATATTTCCCATTTTGAAAACTTTCATTGTTTGAGAATGTTGGTTCTGAAAATAGGTACACTTTGTCATTGACAATTCCTACATTTTGTATGTAGATGGGTTGTATTTGTCTTCAGGGAGGAATCCATTCTAAGGCCTTAATGAGTTTTTTTATTAAAATCCTGGAAATTACAGGTCAGGACTGATTAAAATAAATAAATAAATGTAATCTGCATGGGATCTGAGTCAGTGTTAACTGAAAACATTCCCAAATTTTGAGATATTTTCATTTTCCCTTATATCTATTCCTCCCAGCCGTATGCTGGCTGAGGATGAATTAGGTTTGTATTACCTTAAAAAATATATTAAAAAACAAACAACAACAACAACAAAAAAAACACCTTTTTTGGTTTGGAGAGGAGGGGAGAATAGTTTATTAACCAGATTTGGACAGCATCTTTGGCCACTTAGCTTCTAGTCTGCAGTGACTGAGCAGTACTCCGAAGCTAGTGAGGCTCTTCAGATGGCGACAGATTCTGGGGGATGCACAGGGACGTGTTTGGAACTGATTTTTTTTCACTTCCACTAAGGGTCTTCATGCTTCCCCCAGGAGATGCCCAGCACAGTGAAGGATTAAAACTTTCTGTGTTGATATTTACATGTTAGTGCATTAACATTGCAGTGCATCTTTACTGCATGCTTGACTTAGAAGTATTTGCAGCTCTTTGGCTTTGAACTCCAGAAGATCAATAGCTGAGTGTGTGTGCATGTGTACACCTCTCTCATGTTATGGTACAGTGCTGAATTTTTTTCTAAAGGGAATTTGGGGGATTTGCTAGCCAGTACTTTAAATTCAAGAGAGAAGTTGCCAAAGAAGTGTGAAGGCACCATAAGACATTGTAGGATTCATTGCTGTTTGCTTTCTTATCTTGATGCTTTTTCAGCTTGTTGTGCTAATTGCAACATGATCTGAATGCTGCTTTTGAACCTTGAAGAATTTCCAAGGGAGATCGAAAGCTTATGTTGAGCACGTCATTTTAAGTAATGACTGTCACCCACAAAAGCAAAAATAAACTGTTGTTCAACTGTAAGGAAAAATGTTTGAATCTAGGTGATGTCTTCTTCTTTGACCTGATTCTGGAATGAATGTGAGGACTTCATAGGGCAATCAGGAAAAAATAAATATATGTTTCTTAACTTCAAGTTCTCATATAGACAAGGCCTTGGAGTTACGAAAGACTCTCTCTCTTTCCACTGTTCCAGTTCTTGGAGAGGCTAGCTAGTCTAAGCTTAATGTTTATTTTTCACTTTGCTGTGCAACATACGTTGTGACCAACCCATTGTCTTCTTTATTGTAACGTAACTTTCTATGCTTACTTTCTTAATTTACTTGCTCTGGTAAGCTTGATCAATCACCATAAAGATCGCTTCTCTGTCTCCCATCTCACACCTCACATTTATCTAAGTGTATCAATCATCTATTTTAACTTTTTCAGAGATTTAAAATACCGAATAGTAGGGATAGTGTTTGAGAAAATATGCTTTTATCATTTTCATTATATGTGGATTTATTTGTGTATAACAACCATAGCGGCTTGAGATGTAAAAGGGTTGACTAGGTCACTGTTTCTTCCCTCCTGTAAGAGTAAAGGTTCTGCAGTTCAGGTTATGGTAAGGGTTGGTGTTATGACTTTTAAATCAACCTTCTGGGTTTGGTTTTATTTTTCATAGTGATGTTATACTTACCAGGAAAAATGTAGCGACTTGTAATCAACCTTAAGCTTCTGCTTAAGTGAATACTATCTACATACATTCAGAGTTTGTTTAGCTTCATAAAAATATCTTCAAGGTTGGGTTCTTTCTCTCCTGCTGTAAGCAGAATGTCTTCAGATTTATGTTTTCACCTTTGAGGTAAGCAGCCTGATGTTTTCCTCACGAGTCCCGAGTACATTGGATGTCTTCACTTTTGTGATAGGATCTCTCATCTAGACCCAATTTTTCTCCTGAGTGTCTTAAGATGCAATCGTTATCATAGGTGATTTAAAGACATGGTCATTCTGTTGTTGCCAACTAGAAACTAAATCCCAGATGAGCTTTTTTTTTTTTTTTTTTTTACTTATCTGTAAACCTAATGCTGTCTTGCACTACAAAATTTTGCTTTCTTTGTAGTTGCTAATGTCCTTTTAAATGTACAGTTGTGTTGCCATTGATACGTTAAATTTTGTAATAGTTAAAGCAAAAAAAAAACTTACATTTATACTAGCAAATAAACAAATTTCAAAGACTTCCGTTGTGTAAATGGCCTCTTGATTGGGCATTTCTTGGTAGCTGGTGCTTAGTTGGCCCTAGTTCTACTGGATGATAATTCACTACCATTCAGTGTCTAATGGGAGATGGTTATTACTTCTGAAGCTGGGAGTTGTGGGAGTCCAATAACTTGCAAAACCTTGTAGTAAGGTAATCTCTTTACTGTGACAGATGCTATTGCTTTGCTTGCTGCTGTTAGAGATGGAGGTAATGGCTTGTGATAGAGAAATTTTTCTGTATCTCCCACATTTGTTTTATGTTTGCACCCATGCAAGGTCCAAACACCCATGTAATCCAATCCACTGGAAGGATTGCTTTGAGAGCATTGATTAAACATCCTGCTGAGGAGGTACAGCAAAACCAGCAAAAAGTCTGCTTTGTGCTTCCTCCACTGACTCACCTCTAATTGCAAGGCAAGAAAAAGGTAAAATATGGCTATCATTAACTACATAATAAAGTAAGCAATTAAGGCTCTAAACAAAAATAGATCTGATTTTAACAGCTACTGCTATTATATATAATAAATGTTATAATTCCACTAATATTTTCTCAAATACTTGGAGAGGCAGGTGAACAGGTTCGTTAAAGGTCTGATGGAGTGCATTCCTTTTCAACAAGGACAAATGCTTGTGAATGAAGCTACAAATCTGAAAGATTTCAGGACCCATGTTCCTCTGCAGGTGCCATCTGTGACTTGTTACAATGGTGAAATGAGTAACAGTTACATACCTCAGTACTTTCACCCTGTATTATCCATTGTGTACTTTCAGTGAGAGGCGTTTGAAGTTCATTTTATAATGCTGACTATTTGAAGGCACAAGTTACCCAAAAAGACTGCTGCTTAGCAAACTTACATTGTTCTTGTACTGAAACTGAGTTACTTTGTGTTGCAACATCGACAAGAAAGTTGTATGTTGTCTTCTACTTCCTTTTGTACATCAACATAAAACCTAAATTAATGAGATTTTTTAACTACTTTTGAAATAATGACCTGTAACGTATTGGTGAAAACATACAAAGCCTCTGTGCCCATTCAGTAATATAATTTCACCTTATCTGCAAAAGACAAAACCTAGAGATAGCAGACTTTTTGATGTCTTACAAGACCGGATTTTTTTTTTTTTTTTGTATGAGTGTAGTCTTTTCTTTGTAGATGTGCATGGAGGTATTCACAGGCCCTTTTTATCAACTTAGTGGTGGTGAGCTGTATGAAATAACTTGCACTGTTGTTTCACTGGCTTGTGTGTTTTGCTGGGTTGTTAGTTAGGTTTTGAAAATCCAAAGTCTGGATTTGATTCCAGACCCAACTCACTGTAAATTGAGGGCAGCCATGTGGGACAGGAAGAAATGGAAGAGGTAGGACAATGCTACAATTTTTGAGTGCAGAGCTGGCTTTCTGCACAGAGTGCTAATGGAACTATGTACATTTGAATCAAATGAGAAGACTGCAGTGCACCGTATGCAAGATGGAAATCACAAAATAAACCTCTGCAGGCCTTTAGAAAAGGAGAAAGGTTTCTGTATCTCCTGCCAGTTTTGCTACAACTTAGCACTAGCTTTACTTCTGTGCTTTGCTTTTTCCTATGCAATTATAGGAAGGCTGGAATCTGAGAGCTGTTAAGAGTGGATTATAACTACATTTGGAAGTTAAGTTAACCCATAAGCCCTCTGGGGAATCACTGTTTTGGATGACAACCTTTTTTGTACCAAAAAGGTTAGCTAGAAGTGCAGAGTGACATGTAATGTTCCTGCTAAGACAAAACTAATGTGAAACTGGATTTCTTTGATTGTTTTTTGTTAATTTTAAACCAAAACAATTTAAATCTACAAACAACTTACAGTAATTAAAAGTGGTATCTTCACTCTTTTTCTGTTCCTGATGTGGATTCTGGGATGATCTTACTTCAGTGCTCTTATAAAAACAGGTCAAATCATCATGCAAAATGATGCTGTGTAAGCAACCTATGAAAGGAGAGAAGAACGTCCTTAGTTTACAAAGATGACAGCAGTCTTTTGACTGCTATCAAAAGAGGCTCTCCAGAAAACAGGCTCTCCAGAACTGATTACAAATTGCTATGGTGTGCAAATAGAAATTGCTGTCTGTCTGTACCTGGAAAGTGAAGAATAATTTCCTCAAGAATTATAATATCTGCTGTTTGAGAGAACTCAAAGAAATGTTGGATTCTGCCTTTATATTTGTGATCACAGGCTCTGTGTTAAACAACCACTTTGACACTGTTGAGTAGTTAATCCTGGCTGGGAGGTATGCTTAGTCGCAAAGGAAGAGAAATATGTTTTTAATTTTTTTTGCTGCTGTTACATGTATGTATGTCTTTAGCTATGCTTACACAAGTCAAATGGAATCCCATTCCATTTTTTGTCCAGTTACTGTCAAACAGATTTACCTTTAAGGAAAGAAAGTAAAGCAAGTGCTACACTTTGCTACCATTTTTACTTCTCCTAAATACTGATACACTTGTATGACTTGTCCATTTTTTCAGAGATTTGTATGGTTAGGAGCAGACTATCCCAAGTTGTGAGGGATCCACAAGGATCATGGACTCCAACTCCTGGTTCTACACAGGACCACCCAAAACCAGACCCTGTGTCAAGAAGTGTTTGGACAATGCTCTCATAACTCCAGCAGGCTCAGGGCCCTGTGAGCCTGTTCCAGTGCCTGATCACCCTCTTTGAGAAGAACCTCTTCCTAACATCCATGTGATATCTTACTGACATGCATGTTTTTACTTGTATCGTTCTTCTAAAATGTCTTCCACTCATTCTAACTGTTAGGATCAATAGCAAATGATCTTACCTGACACACTTTGTAGTAACCTGCAATTTAAACAACTCAGTGGATGTGAAAACAGACCCAATCCCATTTTCTGTTAAATATCACAGTTGTATTGCCTCAGCCTATTTTTTTTTGTAAGTAAGCTTTCTCATATATGCTTTTCTGAGAATCAGTGCAAAATATTTAGTCATATGTAGGCATGGCGAGTTTTTGTGATACTGTTTAAAGTATTAATAGTCAAGGGTGAAATCATACAGTTTGTTTCAAATGGAAAAACAGACACACAAGGAGTTGGAACTTCTAGTATTCTAAATCTGCAGGGAAGATTTTGACTGATCATGAGCTGCAAGACTAGGTAAAATAGTTTTCAACAACAAAGTAAGTTTTCCTCTGTGACTTCACACCTTCTCTACTGGTTGTGTTGGACAATTGCCTGGTCAAGTGAGGCTGGATGTGTCTACCTTCAGTGGTGTAGTTGGGCAGTGTTTTCTAGCAGAGGTGTCTGATCAGCAGTCTGCAGCAACCTTCATGCTTCTGAAACTCCAGAAGGAAATAAACAAAAGCATGCCTCCTATCAGCAAGTGTAATGCAATACAATTGCAATACATACCGTCTTAAGAAAACAAACAAACAAAACATTATGGCAAGTAAAAGAATTACTATTTTCTGCTATTGTTCTGGTATTCTTCCAAACTGAGTTTCACAGAATGCATGAGGAGATCAGGGACTCATGAGGTAGTACATGCACAGGCTGTGTATGTGTTTTGGTGGCTCTCTGTTTTATCAGCATGCCCTTTTAATCTTTGGTTAATTGGTTCAGTGAGCTTTAATGCTGGGTGTTTTCAAGTGCAATGCTACTAGTTGGGAGCAAGAGAAGAGGGTCCCCCACCTATACGTACTCTCTTTTATATGACAATGTCATCATAGTTTATGTATTGTGAGTTCTCTTGGAAGTATTTAAAAAAAAATAATCACGAGGTGGATTTTTTTTTTACGCTTTTCTCAACAACTGGTTCTCTGAAAGCTTAAATCTGTATTAAATGAATTCAAGCTTTTTGCTTCTGGAGAAGTACAGAAAGCAAATGGCCTTCACAGACAAGGAGAAAACTGACAAGCAGAACTCTTAAGATCATGGTAAAAATTGATTTAAAAAGTTATCTGCTTATTTTTATTTAACTCTTTTGTTTATAGACCAGCACACCTTCATAACACTTTTCAGCATTTCAGGAGAGCGTTAAGAGTCATCAAATTGTAGAACAGGCATTCTACAATTTCATATTCTCTGAAGAGGTGACCAACATGTCAACCTTTCTTCAGTTTGCAGTTGCCGCTTTTTTGGTAACGTGGTCATATATTCAGTTGATGAATTAATTATTGTTTTATTCTCACTTCTTCTATCATCACTACAAAACCTCTTTCTCTCAGCTGGGTAGGCTGCAAGGTGTGATGCAAATAGTTGCTTGGGGTAGACAGGTGTAACAGACTCCACGTGTGTCTCAGTGACATCTGAGAATGCAAGAAATGGTCTGTTTAGAAACCATTGCAAGCAAAGAAATTTAGGTCTTTCATCTATCATCTTTTCTGTGCTTTTGAATTCTCAGCCTCTTATCTTCTTTGAGCTTATTGATTAAGAGGTAGAAAGGGAATGTTTTTACCATATTTTTACCTTACGTACCCGCCCAACAGCGTAACTATGTATTTATGAACAGAATTTCACCCTGCAGCAGCTTGAGGCTGGCATACTCCTCATTCTCAAACCTGAGCAGAGTCTCAAGTCTGAACTTGCTTCATTATGGTAAAGCAAAGAGCCTGCTTTTTTGTTTTTTTTTTAAACTCTCTTCTCCCCTTCTACAAGAGCTAGAAATCTTACTCTTTTTATGCTGCCTTCTTATCACTGAGTTACTTGCATGTGCAGTGCCTGTTTCGTCCTGATCTGAGAATAACATAGAATCATAGAATATCCTGAGTTGGAAGGGACCCTTAAGGATCATCAAGTCCAACTCTTGACGCCGCACATGATCACCCATATGATTTACCAACTTAGAGACACCCAACAGCCTGTTGAAATTGGTCATCATGGTTCACATTGCTAAGAAATCTGGCCACTCGTGAAGTCCTAAACTGTGGCATCTCTTATCAAAAGATATTCCTGTCAACTGCTTGTTGGTCTACTAGTATTTGCATGTATACATCTTCTTAGTACCTTGTAGGAATAAAAATGACTTTTAATGCCTCTCATCATACCTATTTATGTTAACTTTAAAGAAATAAATTGCTTCCTGACCCAGCGTGTTAGGGATCCCTGGCAGCAATTTATATTGGATCACTACTATTAGAATCAATGAGGCTGGACCCTTTTTTTATTGGTGTGCGTGACGTCTCTCTTTCTGTGTTTTTCTGCATTTTTAATGAATCAGGATCTCCTAGAAGTAAGAACTGGAGTTAAGTCTCCAATCTACAAGGTTGCAGTGTGAAAACAAAGAAAACTCTAGTATTTTTCTTGGAACTTAAGTAGACCCCCTTTTTTTCAAACCAAAATACATAAAACATCTCCACTAAAATGTCTGGATTGATGAAGGGAAGAAAGTCTTTTCCTTCAACAGTAGCTTGATTAATGGATTTATTGTTTGTACAGATTTCGTCAGAAAGCCATATGGCTTGAGGAAAACAAAGAGGAAGTGGCTGAGAATCTGTTTTAATACAGATTTGAGAATCTGATTTAATAGGGGTCTATAAGGACAGAATGTGGCTCTTATTCCTTCCCACTCAGTTTATAAAGTGGTCTAAGAGCTTTAGTGCTTCAATGGAGCTAAAGATAATACATCTCTGAGTGGAAGTATTGGACCCTGCTTCTGGATCACAGCGACTCAGGGTAAAAATTCACTGTCCTTTTCCTTTTATGTTAAGTATGCTGGAGTACTTTGCAAGGAACAAAGTTTGTTCTTCTGGTATCTCGGCAGTCGATCAGTTTGAGATTGGTGAAGATAACTATATCATCTTGAAGTTGAGGTCTCTTTTTGGGATGTGGTGGTATTTATTTCCTTCCCACACTATTCTCTCCTTTCTGCTCTCTTCCACTGACAAAATTCCAGCATACGTCTCTTGATTTGCTGAGTCGCAGTCTGTGTCCTACAGCTGGGTTTGTTTTCCTAATACAACATCTGCGTGGAGTTTGATAAGTAACAGAGGCTCAGACACTAATGATTTAACCTGATATGGGTGAGATGAATGTCCAGTATTACCTGTGACTGTTTTACTCTTGTTTTGACTACTTGGTGAAAAAAACTGAATAGAAAATCCAAAGCAATATTCCATAATGTAACTGCTAGTAACTGTGTTAAGGATGTTTAACGTGCTCTTCCTTGTGTGAAAGCACAGCCTCTCTGCTGAGTAAGAATTTAAAAAAACTATGTGAACCATTAATAATTGTTAGTGAATCCACAGTCTGTAAAGCCAAAACATCACTTGACAAAAACATGTTGTGGTGATTCAGAATTTAATGAGTATTGCTTTGTGACTGAAAGATAAGTGTTCATGCTGTGGTGGTGAAAATAACTATATACGTGCCTTAAGTCTCTGGAGATCCTGAACATCCTATTCTGAAATTTTTGGCCATAATGTTAAAAGTAGCTACTCTCATAAGGCTTCAGTGCATAACAATTGTGGTCTAGCATTTTACAACATGTCAGTCTTTCCTTTCTAGATCTTTGAGATTTTTCTTGTCATAAGTGGCCAGAAAACATGTTTACACTGGAGTTGCTGCTTATTGAGTCTTAACATATAGCCCTGGCAGGTATTAGAGAAAAAACAGTTTGCCTTGACAAAATTCAGTGATGCCAGCAGAAGAGGAGAGACTAAAAGACTAGAGGAAGTTTTACTGCTTTGGAGCTGTTCTTTTACATTGCTGTCAAAGTGAAGTTCCCATTTGGTGTTCAGCATAACAGATATATTCAGTTGAAGTATTAGCTCTTGAAGTTGAAGGGCGCTCTTCAAGAGGCAAATCCTAATGGCGCAGGAGCGGTCTGTTCCCATGTGCCCAAAGATGAGCCAGCGGGGAAGAAGACCAGCCTGGCTCAACAGAGAACTGTGGCTTGAGCTTAGGAGGAAAAAGAGGGTTTATAATCTTTGGAAAAGTGGGCAGGCCACTAGGGAGGACTATAAGGATGTAGCGAGGCTGTGCAGGGACAAAATTAGGAAGGCCAAAGCTCATCTGGAGCTCAGTCTGGCTACTGCCGTTAAAGATAACAAAAAACGCTTTTATAAATACATCAACATAAAAAGGAGGACTAAGGAGAATCTCCATCCTTTACTGGATGCGGGGGGAAACTTAGTTACAAGAGATGAGGAAAAGGCAGAGGTGCTCAATGCCTTCTTTGCCTCAGTCTTTAGCGGCAATACCGGTTGTTCTCTGGATACCCAGTACCCCAAGCTGGTGGAAGGGGATGGGGAGCAGGATGTGGCCCTCACCATCCACGAAGAACTGGTTGGTGACCTGCTACGGCACTTGGATGTGCACAAGTCAATGGGGCCGGATGGGATCCACCCAAGGGTACTGAGAGAACTGGCAGAGGAGCTGGCCAAGCCCCTATCCATCATTTATCAGCAGTCCTGGCTATCGGGGGAGGTCCCAGCTGACTGGCGGCTAGCAAACGTGACGCCCATCTACAAGAAGGGCCGGAGGGCTGACCCGGGGAACTACAGGCCGGTCAGTTTGACCTCAGTACCAGGGAAGCTCATGGAGCAGATCCTCTTGGGAGTCATCATGCGGCACTTGAAGGGCAAGCAGGCGATCAGGCCCAGTCAGCATGGGTTTATGGAAGGCAGATCCTGCTTGACGAACCTGATATCCTTCTATGACAAAGTGACGCGCTGGGTGGACGAGGGAAAGGCTGTGGATGTGGTCTACCTTGACTTCAGCAAGGCTTTTGACACCGTCTCCCACAGCATTCTCCTCAAGAAACTGGCTGCTCTTGGCTTGGACTGGCGCACGCTTCGTTGGGTTAGAAACTGTCTGGATAGCCGGGCCCAAAGAGTTGTGGTAAATGGAGTCAAGTCCAGTTGGAGGCCAGTCACTAGTGGCGTCCCCCAGGGCTCGGTGCTGGGGCCGGTCCTCTTTAACATCTTCATCAATGATCTGGACGAGGGCATTGAGTGCACCCTCAGTAAGTTTGCAGATGACACCAAGTTAGGTGCGTGTGTCGATCTGCTCGAGGGTAGGAAGGCTCTGCAGGAGGATCTGGATAGACTGCACCGATGGGCTGAGGTCAACTGCATGAAGTTTAACAAGGCCAAGTGCCGGGTCCTGCACCTGGGGCGCAATAACCCCAAGCAGAGCTACAGGCTGGGAGATGAGTGGTTGGAAAGCTGCCAGGCAGAGAAGGACCTGGGAGTGATGGTGGACAGTCGGCTGAATATGAGCCAGCAGTGTGCTCAGGTGGCCAAGAAGGCCAACGGCATCCTGGCTTGTATCAGAAACAGCGTGACCAGCAGGGCTAGGGAGGTGATCGTCCCCCTGTACTCGGCTCTGGTGAGGCCGCACCTCGAGTACTGTGTTCAGTTTTGGGCCCCTCGCTACAAGAAGGACATCGAGGTGCTTGAGCGGGTCCAAAGAAGGGCGACGAAGCTGGTGAGGGGCCTGGAGAACAAGTCCTACAAGGAGCGGCTGAAGGAGCTGGGCTTGTTCAGCCTGGAGAAGAGGAGGCTCAGGGGCGACCTTATCGCTCTCTACAGATACCTTAAAGGAGGCTGTAGAGAGGTGGGGGTTGGCCTGTTCTCCCACGTGCCTGGTGACAGGACGAGGGGGAATGGGCTAAAGTTGCACCAGGGGAGTTTTAGGTTAGATGTTAGGAAGAACTTCTTTACTGAAAGGGTTGTGAGGCACTGGAACAGGCTGCCCAGGGAAGTGGTGGAGTCACCATCCCTGGAAGTCTTCAAAAGACGTTTAGATGTAGAGCTTAGGGATACGGTTTAGTGGGGACTGTTGGTGTTAGGTTAGAGGTTGGACTCGATGATCTTGAGGTCTCTTCCAACCTAGAAATTCTGTGATTCTGTGATTATTCAGAAAGCCTTTGACGAAGGTCTAAAAATAAACACTTCTCACATGTTCTCCTTGCTATGACATAGTATTAGGCAATGTTTGTAGGTCTGCCACAATGATGCTATTAAGATTAAGCATCATTGTAGTAAGGATCCCTTCCAAGCTGATTAATATTAGTTTTAGTCAGCTGTTTGGGATTAGTTACCCTTTGCCTAGTTTGTTTGACTCTTTATGTATGCATTGGCTGTGATTTACTACTACAAGGGAGTCAGGGTATGCAGTCAGGGTATATCTAAAGCACTTGGAGGTTTTAGCATCTGGAAGACCTCCAGTTGGAGGATTATTTTCCTTAAAAAGAAAATTAGAAAAGAAGATTATTTCACAATCTCCTATATTTACAACTTAGCAGTGGCAGATGCTCGTGACTACCTAGTGCAGTGCTTACTATTTCATAATGTTCTGGAAAGCTGATGAAATGCTGTTTACCACTTTTAGTTATTTATCACAGAATCACAGAATTTCTAGGTTGGAAGTTTCTAGGTTGGAAATTTCTAGGTTGGAACAAAAAAAGTGGGAAAAAAAGTGACAAGAGTGAATCATTTTTCTAATTTATGACAATGTTTCTTTTTTATTTTCCCCCAGCAACTGGCCTTGTCAGTAGAGTTGGCTCTTAGGCCTGGAGTAGCAGACTACACTAAGCCCGCTGCATAATCAGACATTCCCGTCTATCTTCATCTGCAGGTAAAAAGTTGTGACAAATTTCAGACATAAGTTTTACTCCTCCCTCTTGAAAGTACTTGTACATAAAGCATACCAAGAACCCTAGAGTTTAAAGAATTTCCTAAGTGTCATGTGTATACAGACATCACTTCCCACTTTCTTCCTAAGTTTAGCAATCTGAGCAAGTTCTCAGCTCCTGTTCTGTGAAACGTTTGCTTTCTCAAAAAGGTTGTGTTCTGGAGCATGCCTTTCGTGGTCCTGTCGATTTTGCCTCTCATATGATGATGTGATCCCAATGCATACATTCCTTCTAGCTGTATAAGAAGGAGACCCAAGGCTAACCTGCTGTTGGAGAGTGTGACCTAAATGAGAGGAGACTCCTTTGTTGCTGGCTTCTCTCACTGTCAGACCTTGGGCAGCAGCTCTCTCTGCCAGCAACAGCTGGCTGGTGACTTGTAGTCAGCTGTTGGCTGTGTGTAGGTTTTGGAATTGCAGGTTGCAGCTGCCTCTTTTTGCTATGGATGTGCTCTGAGCAGAGGGCCCCAATTCCTCCTAGATTGACAGAGTTCTCCACTCTGTGGAATCTTTACTTCATCTGGTGAGGGCACATTTTTATTGTTGTTCAAATAAAAGTTCTACAGGAGAAGTAAAGTACTATGACTCTGTAAAACAACCCTTTGCCCAGTCCTGCATTCCAACTGTTTCACATTCTTAATCCAAGTGTATGTTTTTAAAACATAATGCTGGATACAGTGGAGACATTCTCAACTTGGCAACTCTGAGATTCCCCAAAATCTAGAAGAGATGTCAGGAAAAGAAAGCAGTAGAAGATAATGATTTTCCTGACAATGTGATTAATTCTTGATATAGTAGAAATATCAGAACTTTGATTTACATGCTATACAAATACATACTGTCAGAATGCATTGGTATTATTCTTCATATTGCTTTTAGTTTCTAGTCCTCTATTCTATGGTGTAAATTAAGTTGGTGAAGCAAGCAGGGGAAATGCATTCTTGTAATGTGTTCTGCAGTCTGAACGGAACAGAGTTAAATATATATCTGCATTTGTTGTGAGTATTATTGAGTAAATTCCTTTCAGTGGAGCAAGTCTGTGGCTAGATGCCAAGTGACTACTGTCACTCCTTTATTTGTCACTTTGAAACGAGCTGTGCAAACTATGCTCTTTTAAATGGTTTTATTGACCAGAACAGGAGGTATGTGCCTGCAAAATATTCATCAAGATGGTGCCTGCCCATCTTCACAAGGGGAGGCTTACTTATGCGCCTTCACTTTTGAATAAATAACTTTTTCCTTATAAGGATTACTAGTATAGTTTATTATTTTTGTGACTTCAGACAAAGGGACAGTTGCTAGTATGTGGTTTATTAAAACACTTTTCTGCTGAAATCATGGAGTCAAATAGATTTTTGTACTTATAAAAAAACCACACTTTTTTCAGTGTCAAAATATCAAATGTAACATTATGAGTTACATTACTATGTAACATTAAAAAATCAAAATTCTGTATTTCACACAATTTGGATAGTCTGCAGTCTGGTTCCCTCATCTCAGAGCATAAAAGAATGGGATAATGTTTAGGGGAGAATGGTAAAGATGATGAAAGATGTGAGCAATTTTAGCAAGCTAGGATTTTTCAGTCCAAAAAAAAGACAGCTTAATGCAAGGGAATAGGAAGGAAGCCTACAAGCTGTGAATGAGACTAAGGCAAATGGGACTTACTTTATTCACCCTTGCAGCACAAGAACAAGCAGGCATCCTATGAAGCAGCTAATAAGAACCTAGCGAAGAACAAACACAAAGCAGGTAGCCCTGTGTAATTCCTTGCCACAAAGCCATGGAGGCTGAATAGCAGAAGATAAATCCAGTTGACGCTAATAAATACAAGTCACGCTTGAAAGTCCTGGAGCTGGGACCACCTGGAAGCCAATGGGGCATCCAGGAGAACTATAAAGCATTCTCGCAGCCTTTTGTTCTTCTCTAGGCATTTACCATGACTTATAGTTCCCCTTATGGTTTGAAATTTTTAATTTCCAATACAGTAGTTGTATTCTAGCTTGCTGGGTCAAGGTCTGTTATTGCCACAATAGCATCAGTCAGTGCTGCAGAGTCCTTGGTCGATGTTCCTCCAAAGGGACACTACCATGACACTATTTTTTCTTCATGTATATCATGTCAGAAGCCTCTTTCTTGTGCTTAATAAACAATAAAGACATTTGTGTTTGAATGAGAATTCAAACTTCACTTGTATTCTTCAGATGTGAGCAACTGCTGAGTGTTTTGTGGCTTGCATTGTGCAGAAGCACATGAAGCAGATGTCTAACCCTCCTGAGCTAAGAGATACGTCTGCTGGCTGGACTCAAAAATCCTGGGTGTGGTCCCCTCCAGATCTATCTTCCTGCCATGTAATCAGGGTGGAATTTTGTTTTCATCTGAGTGCACTGAGTCATGAATCAGAAAATACCTCTTTCATGGATCTGTTTGGTAATTTTTCCTCCTCTGCTCCCATCTCTGCTACTAGTATCTACTGAAAGAAATGAAGAGGTGGGACAACTTCCCAGATGCTGTCTAAAAGGAGCTCTGGTTCAGGGAGAGCTTCTTCTCTAACATTCCAGGAAGTTCTTGTTAAGGTGACAAATAATCTTAAAGGAAATGTCACATCTCATTTTCATCGCTTCTCTTGTGTGTTTCAACTTATTGTGCATACACCTCTCATGCTGTCTTTGGATGGAGTCAGTACAGGGAAAAATAAATGAGATTGCTTTGACAATGTTATCACTGGGATCCTTGAATTTTGCTGCATTCTTTGGATTATAAAAAATGCTTTTCATCTCTTCTGTCTCTATTCCCCTGCCACTCCAGAGTTGAATACCACACAATGTACCTCGTTCCCTTGCTATCTGTTTTGCAGCTTTTTAATGACCTTGTGCTTGTTGAGACTGGTGAGATAGCATAGCTGTGGTGTGTGCATTTATTTCCTTCCTTTTCCTTACTTTCTCACACTTATATTATGTGTAACTTCTTGCTTTCTTGTTAAAGGGTGATTTTATTTTCTTTCCACTTCTTGTCCTATGTAAATTTGTTGTAATGTAAAACTCAGATCTTGTGTCCAGATTTACACAATCACAGAATCATCAAGGTTGGAAGAGACCTCCAAGATCACCTAACACTAACCAGTCCTTCACTAAACCATATCACTAAGCTCTACATCTAAATATATTTTAAAGACCTCCAGGGATGGTGACTCAACCACTTCCCTGGGCAGCCCATTCTAGTGCCTAACAACCCTTTCAGTAAAGATGTTCTTCCTAATATCCAACCTAAACCTCCCCTGGCACAACTTTAGCCCATTTCCCCTCATCCTGTCACCAGGCATGTGGGAGAAAAGACCAAAACATTTGTAACACCTGTACTTCAAGCCTCTTGAATGCATTTCGGGTTGAATGTTATGACTCTTTCTGAGGAAATGCACTAGTCTTATATTAAATATATTTTTTCTCAATATTGTCAGAATTGGGGCTCGTTATTTTCTTGCCAACCTTGGGCAGACTGGAAATAGAATGTAAGTGGAGAGAGTATGTCTGGAAACAAGGACAGAAGTATTGATAATAAATGATGAGGGTGGGGGGTATGTGGAAATGCCACATACATGTACATGTAGAGACAGGAAAGCCTACCTTTTATACTTCAGAAATGTTTGATTCCTTCTTTGCTATATGGGACATGGGATGCTAAATCCAAGCTCTTGGTGGTGCAGGCAAACCATTTCATCTTTCTATTCATGAATTAAGTGAGCTTTGGCGGTGCTTGCCTCTCACTGCTGTGCTTGCTGGTTAGGCTTTTTCTATAGAACAGTGAAAAGAAATGGGACCATGCATTTCTTGTGGATTCTGACTTTAAATTTTATTAAGTTAGCCTGGCTAACCTTTTTGAGAACATCATTTGATTTTCATTGATACATGTATATCGGTCATTAGGGTCTTCTGCAATGCTGTTTCCTTTGTAGTAAGAAGACATAGAGGGGCCTCGTGATCAGCTTTTTATGGTAAGTGGTCACTAAACATTTGAGAGGAAAACTATGTGCGTTTTACGAGGAAAACTATGTGCGTATTACTCTTTACAACTTTGAGCTACCAACAGTTTTTCCACTTGATGTCTGCACAGAAATTACTGAAAATGTAGTTTTCCCAGATGGTAAATGCAAACATACTATTAATTTTTGCACTAATTCCAATGCACATTAGTCATTTTTTCTGGCAAGAAAGAAATGTTACTTTTGGAGGTATGTCAGTCGGATATAATCTTCTTTCTTCTTTTCCATTAACAATCAACAATTCTGCATATTGCTTCCTACAAAAGATAGCTTCAGAAAGTTTAAAAATCCTAGGCTTTCTAGGCTTTAAGGAAACCAAGTTTACCTTTGAATTTAGGTGTGTAAAGGGTTTAGTAAATTGATATCATGAAGAAGAAAAAAATAGCAGTCGAATGGAGTCCATCCCATTAATCAAATCTGCACAAATCTCAATCTTCAAGTTAAAATCTTCTTCTTAAATCTTCAAGTTAAACAGATAATTCATCACTTGATAGGGAGAGAAGCATGGATACGTTTTTCACTCCACTTGTAAATCTAGCTTTGTGTTTTTAATTTTAAATTCTATTTATATAACCTTTCAAAAGTCTGAAAAGATTTCTAATTGATGTCTTAAAGCTTCTTCAGGAAGCTGTAGAACCATACATCTTGTCACAGAGCTGATCAAATCTGACACCTGTCATTTGTAACAGGATTATTATATTTGGACAAAGCATCTCTTTGAATTCTATAACTAACATACACAAACTAAAAGCCTGTGTGCTTTCAAACAAAAATTTAAGATTCTAGGTTTCTTCTAAAAGCAAATATTCCGTGGTTGTACAGGGCTTGGTGCTGGGGAGGAATTATTGCCAGAGTGTTCTTTTCCAGTTCAACAGCAAAGTTCTTTCTGAAATGAGGAAAAAAATTAGTGTTTTGTTTTTTCCCTTTACTACTTTTGTGAACAAAACCTAACTTTTCAACTTTTTGTTTGATCCCCAGGCTTTCCAATCAATTTGGATTATTAGCAAGGAAGGTGAAGTGAAGGGTTAGACTGCCAGAAGTCATTGCATTATACTCTAATAAATCAGCACACTTCTATATAAGGTTCAAGCCTCTCCCTTACCAGAAGGCATTTGAATCAACATTTCTGCCACAGCCAGCCTACAGGTTTTTCTAACCTGAATCTCCTCAGTTTGGTACATTGCGACAGCTTGCTTCTTTATTTGACTGTTTCTTTGAGAGATTCCTGGGGTTCAAGTCCCTGTAGCAGTCAGACCCTTAGTTGTGCGCACGAAGTGAGAGGGTATCTGGAACTGTTTTCCTCTATCTTGTAGCCTGATGATTAGCACCATTTCTTGGGGCATGGGAGATCCTCATCCTTGTTTTCCCAGATAAAGATGCCTTAAACCAGGATGTTGGCAAAGGAGTGATAAATGTACTCGTGAACTTTCAGTAGTTCATTAAGGAATACTATGCAGTTTTAGCATAATTACTTGATCTGAAGTAGAACATAGTTTGGGAGGCTTATAATTTTGATTTAGTTCTTCTCCAATTTGGAGAAAGGTTGTATTTTTGAAGATGTTCCTTGTCAGATACTTGCTCTCAAGAGACACTATGTGTTTGATTAATTTTCCTATGAACCCATTAGTATGTACAAAGCTAAGCATGTGTTCAAACCTCCTTAGGCTTCAGGCCTTGTCTTTGTTTTCATGAGTGGAAAATAAGATCTTGTAAACCACATTTGTCTTCATAAATTATTCGGTAGACATTGGGAAGTAATGTCTAAGGGAATGAGGAAATCCAAAGAATGGCTTGAAAAGATTAATCTTTCCAGTGCTCCTTCCATACACAGAAATACAAATTGATTCTGCATGGGCAGAGGAAGGAAACAGCCCCTGATGCATGGAGAATCCCCAATGCTGCTGCCCAGGCTGCTGGTTGCGCTCCATTATTTATTTGTGTGAAGGTTGCTGCTCTGCACATCAGTACCAGTAACTATAGAAACACCTGATAAGACTGGAGCTTTTCCAGTGGAAATTGTACTAACAAACTAACTCTGTGCCAAGCTGACAGCGACTGATGACTCTAATGGTAGACAAAGAGCTAAATCCAAGTAAATATTCTAAGAGAAAGTAAGTAAATTTTAAGATACATTTATCTCCAGCCTTTTCAAATTGTCTACCAAGGGAGGTGTAAAGAGAGAATACAAACTTTTTTTTTTCCTGTTACTGTTCAAAAATGACATGGTTTAAAAGACTGTATAATAGCATTTTAGTATAGGACTACCCTTCACCGCCATTTTTAGTGTTCCTGTTGCAAAACCTTGGGGCATGGGAGAGTTGTATTTACATGTATATATGAATGTGTTCTATTGTGATATCCAAGAACCTTACTTGCAGAGTGCAAACTCCAAAACTGTTATACTAATTCAGTAATAATGCCAGTAGTTTGCTGTTATTGGGTAAAAGATAGCTATCTTATTCTGGAGCATGCTAGGATGATACATATTTAATTTTATTCATGATGCTTTTGATATAAGTGGTGAAAAGAGTCAGTAAAAACTAGCTGCTATGTGTATGCCCATTCATCTTCCCTATGTCAGGAAGAAAATAGAGGTTATTCAGGAAGTGATATTTCTAGAAACCCATTTATCCAAACAGGAAGATAAATAATTAATGACTGCAGTTGAACAGGGTTTTCAATAAATGGGAATAATATTAATTGTATGGCAGTGTTCATTTGTGGGTTGGTCAGAATTTCTCTGAAAACAATGTTCTTCTCATGTACGTAACTAACTTTAGAAACTTAAGACTTCAGAAATGGATTTGATTTCAACAGGCTCAGACAGGATCAGATAGCTGTAATAGTACTTGAAGAGAAAATTCTGGTAGTACACTTCCTGTAACACAAACAAATAAATTGCTTTGATTATTAGCTCTGGTCAAATAATTATACAAACATGGAAGGACTTGCATCTGAAGTAGATAGAGTCAGGAAGCTGAAATTTAGTGTTCTGTTGAGGGTCCTGTAAATGTAAAGATGACACTTATTTACAATCTTTGAGTATATCCAAGTCTATCTAAAATAGATTGAAGAAGCTTGCTAGACTTTAAGTATAGAAACAAAGGCTTTATTCAAACAACCTACTGTAGCAATATATATGTCCTTGGCATTTCAGTGTAACCAGTGATACTTTTTTTTTGTTTGTTTGTTTATTGTATTCTTTCAGATCAGAGCTCTTGGAAAAATAATAGCAATTGTCTGGTTTGGGGGTTAGGGAATGATGCAGGCAGTAGCTTGTTTTCCAGCTAGCTGTAAAAATTGTGCAGCATGTGTGGCCTGTGCTACATCTCCCCTCCACAAGTGCACTCTCCATCCCTTTCTTAGAAATCAGTCATGGCGTACAAGTGAATACAAGAACCATTAGATATATTAATATATGGCTCTTAGTTTAAGCTTGTGGCGTGGGCTCGGTTCCCTACTCATGCCCTCTTTAAACCTGTATAGTTTTTGTGACATCAGTATTTGAGCCCTATTAAGTGTAGCACGTTGCTCATTGTTCTGTTGCTGAAACTAATGTAGCAGTCCATGCCTAAAGCACATACAGATTACTTTCCACTACGTCGTATGTTAGTGATGCATTTATCATTTACTGTGATTTGTTGGGCAATATGCTTGTGCAAGTTGTTGTTCAGCTCCTGATTTCATGTGTATGTAGACATTGCAAGTTTCAGATACAAATAAATGTACGTTAGTACGGATTCTAGGATATGACCAAAAATGGGTGTGCAAATTTGTTAAGTATCTCTACACGTTTTATGTGCATGTAAATAGGGTCATTTCAGCCACAGGAGAGAGATCTTTGCCAAAAAGTGTTATCACAGATTTTCAGAAGGGCTTGTGTAACTTGTTCATCGAGTCCCACCACAAAAAAAACAATAGCACAACATGTGGGATTCCTTATCATTTAGTCATAATTTTTTGTCTGTTGTTTAGAACATGCAATACCCTATCTCCTACATGCATTTTTTCTCATCTCTTCCATAGAATCACAGAAAATGTTGTCTGGAAGGGTCCTTTGGAGGTCAGGTAGTCCAACATCCTGCTTAAATAGGACCATCACCAACACAGGATGAAGTCACCTGTGGATTTGGTCTAGCCAAGTCTTGAAAACCTACAAGGCTGGAAGTTTTCGCAACCTGCCTGGATAGCCTGATGGCTCCAGAGCTGCCCTTCCATCCTTGAAAGAAGTTTTTCCTAATGTCCATTTTGAATCACCATGCTGTTCTTTGTATTCAAAGCTCTTTGAGTGCTGGTTGGAGTGCTCAGTTCTCTTGTTCCCATGTTCTGGGATAGTTAATAATTTCTAACTTCCAAATAAAACCTTTTTATTTTTTAAACAAAAATATTTCTTTCATCAAAGATTAATGGTAGTACTTGACGTATTTTTGTCTTTGGAGCTGAAGTACATTAGAGTTTCATCCCTAAAACATAGCTCTGAAAAATATGAAACTTGAACGTGAGTGCAGCAAACCCCTTGGAAAAAAAAAAGTAACAAGTAGCAGTAGTTTCCACCTTATGGCTTGTGGTCTGCAATAGTGGAAAACATATTTATGTCCATCATATATGAAAATTTTCATTTTCAGTTCCATAGTGGCTATTACATATCTTTTCCTACATGCAGTTGGTGCAAAATTTATGGTCGAACTGGAAAGAGAATTTTATCTAGAAAATACAGGTAGTAATGTAGTTCTACAATGGAATCTCAAAGTAAGTATCAAAAATAGATACAGAATTAGTGAAGTCACCACTTTCCTTCCTTCCTCTGTGTCAGTAACATGCTATGAAAGTGCTTTGTAGGTAAAGACAAAGAGCTTCTAAAACTGCATGGAAAGGGACCTGCATTTCATAGTCTATAACAAGTGGTTCACTATAAACATAAGTCAGTGATTGATCCTAAATTGAATTTACACCATTCTGACATCTGAAACCAAATGTAATGAAATTCAGTTTCATAAAAAGAACTGAAGAGTAATGTGAGGCGGGGGGGATGACAGCCCACAAACAAAAACCCCAATGTGCAGTGCATCAAATAGATTTGGATTTTGTGATTCTGGTTAAGTTTGGGTAATTCTTTTCCTTATTTCCATTCTTTTTCCATTCTAGCAAGTTTTTTTCTCCCTTTTAGGTCATATCTGAGATACGTATAGCTCTTACTTAAAATATGTTCATGAGCTGCAGTAGATCCCTTTGCAGGGAGTTAAAGGGATACAAAGGCATGTGCATACATTATCATAACCTTTTCACAGGTATGTCATAAACACTTTGGCTGCCAAGTTTGCATAAAAATTTAGGAATATTGAGGTGACATTTTTATTAGCCAATTGGATGGGGTATCCACTAACATGAAAGTTTGTGGGAATGCATGAGATGTTTTTGTTTGTTGGCTTGTTTTTAATAAAATAAAGTATCAACAGTTCTTAAAGATTTTCTAAAACTGCCACCTGCCTTTCTGTATGAAACCACAGAGGTACTCTGTAGGTTGAGCTGTGCATATGTCTTGATATACTTGGGCCAGTCGTTCTGATGCTGAATTCTCTGGTTCCAAGCTAGGATTTAACTGCTGCAGTGCTCCCTTAGCAGTTCTGTTTGGCTTTCATGATGTTCGTTTCACTATCTAACAAAGCTTTCTTGTTTCTCAGTACTTCATTGCACCCTCTGCACGAGCTGACATCTGACTTTTGGCCTACTTGGACTGATTCCTCTATTAAGTGAGAGAAGGGTTGTGCTTGTTCACAGTTTAAACGATAAACTTCATTGGCAGTGATTTACGCTAAACTGAATTTGAAATGAGTTAGTTTCCTGTGCTTAATTAAGCTTTACTTTCTTTTTTTTTTTCCTTAATGCTTCACTTTGTATTTAGCTTTCTCTTGCTGCAATGAGCAAATACCTGAGCATAATCAGTCCTTACAGCCTGTTAGCTGATTTTTTGTATTCTCTCAGGAGTTGCGCAGGGGATCTGGAGTGTGGGGTCTGGGGTCTTTTGATTTCCAACAATAGCTAAATATTGAGACTGTAGCCTGACTTCTATAGTCTTTGCTCATGTATTGCCCTAGCCCAATTTAAGGATCCCAGTGCCTGACATTGTCTGGAATTTCACTGCTGCAGTTGTAGCCTCTTTCCACGTGTTTTTGCAGTGAGCTGGCGCTGATGCCACAGCATATAAGTGGGCTAAGGAGGTTCTGTGGAGATGTCTTAAGTTCTTTGTTAACAGAAAGTTCTGCATGTTTTACTATTTCAAAAGTTTTAGGGTGAATCCATTTGTCTTTCAGGGAGTGTGGAAATAACATCATTCTGTGGTAGGCTCCACTCTGAGACAATGAGTGCTTTCTACCACTGTGTGTGGGCTAGGCAACATCCTTGGCACTTCTCTCTCTGAAACAACTTCAAGGTTAAAACTAACCATAGATTAGATAACTGGGGTTGGGCTTCAAGGTGAAGTACCATTTCATAAAGGGCAACTTGACCTCTGCAAGCAATTCTAAAAATAAAAAAATATTAAAAAAAATCTCTGGTGTCTGAACACTATCTGCCAATTGTATTGTCCTATACTATTGTGCCAGAAGACACTTGTCCTCTTATCTTGCAACATCACAAGAAGTATCAGCAGAAGCAAGAAATCTTAAGAGTTATATGTTAGTATAATAGGACTGATGGTTTAGCTGTTCTGACTGCTCCTTTGATATGGAAGTCAGATTTTAGTAACCATTTTTGGTAATTATTTGTACATTCAGTCTTACTTGATCCATGACTTAAAAGGTTGCTTCAGGTAAGAAAGATTGACTGTTTAACTCCCTGGTTAATATGTACATGTTTATATTAACCAACCCCTATACGTTGACATTCAAGTAAAAATTAAAGCAATTTATGGTGAAGGAAACTTCTGGAAACAGCCTAGATGATCCAGCATTTCTCAAGTGTGTCATAAATTTGTAGGTGATGTGCTGTTTTGCTTTGGAGTGTGGTTTCTTCAAAACTTGCTGTCTGAGGTATACTGAAAAACTGAAGATATAAAAGATAGTCAATGAATTAGCTTTTCAATTTTAATGCAAAGATGTGTCTGTCTTCAGGCTTCCTTTCCTCCATTAGGTTAGTGCTTTCAGAATGTTAAATGGCTGGACTTTTTTTATATAAAGTTAAATATAAGCTTTTTTTTTTCCCCTATTACTGAGTAGTAATCTTTGCTGCCAGCACTGTGTATGCATTTATATGAAAGGATTTTTTTTCCAAACTGTGTAAACAGTATTAAGAACTGAAAATTGTTCTATACTATGACAGTGCCTTTAATTAAGAGGCTTATAGAATTGAAATCCTTCTTGCTTCTTCTTCAGTCTCAGGTACATTACTTATTTGGCTTCATAACAACTTGACAAGAGGAGTGAGATGTGCTTTCATCTAATATAGATACTTACCTAAAGTCAAAGATGGGTTTTGAGGCACTTCAAACAAAGGAAAGTCTAGAACTAGAACCCTATCGAAGCAAGTCTTCCTCATCCTTGTGTCCAATATTTAAACCTAGGGTCCTTGAGAAAGGCTTCAAGCCGTGAATCGATTCTGTGTAGAGCAGCTTTCCACCTCACCAAACCCAACTGAGGGGACTAAATGCAAGAGAGATTTGTTGGCAAGCATATCCATCTCTGGGGTGTTTGGGACTCTGACAGGGTGACTATCCCTCAATATTCACCTCCCTCCTTTTGCTGTGCTGTGTAGAGCTCCGGCCTTCAGGTGTTACGAAGTCTGTTCTAGGAGCCCAGAAATTGTGTAGCAGTGTCTAGTGTATCTATAAAGAAGTCTTGCTCTTGGCCTGTCTTTACCAGCTAATATAGATAGCCCTGTAGAGTTGCTTCCAATTTTGTCATTACTTTCTGTCTTCAGTACTGCTTTGTGAAGCTTTCACATCTGTTCTGGAAGCTGAAGTGCTATCAACTCCAGTTTCATTTCAAGCTTGAAAATGTGCTGCTCAGATATCTGTTCTGACAATGTTATTCTAAATAATATATTTAAAAGTGATCATGCAGCAGTGTATTTGTGTTTTGATTCAAAGTTAAGAGCTCATACCACCATTTGCTTTTGTTTTTATAACTTAATGTTTGAGGGGTGATGGCACATGGAAGAAAGCATGAAGACTCAAGCAAGGCTGATATCTGATCTCTTTTCCTGCAGGTTTTCTTAGTGTGTTTATACTTCAAAGTATGTTTTGACAGAGTGCAGCAGTTATTGTGCAGCTGAAAGTGGATTACAATATTGTTTGTTTAGGATTCAGAAGCCTCATATTAGATTGCTTCTTGTCAGCAAAGCACAGGATATACCACATGGTGTCTGCACATGGAAACAGTATGACCCCAGGCCTAGCTGTGGAATTCAGATAGTGATGCTATTCTCTATCTTTTTTATTTCTCTGGCAACAGGCATGTGATTGTATGAGTATAGCTTGATGCAATAGTTGATATGCATTAACATTGTGGAAGCACAGGTTTCAGTAATAGCTTGGAAGTATCGTACTGCCTGGATATACCTAGTTATTAAAACAATACTAAATCAAGCATCTTACTGAATTTGAAAGCTCTGAAGTTTTTTTTAGTCCTGTATAAATGTTTCAACTTTTACTGTATCTAGGATCCCAGTGAGCTTTTGTAAGCACGAGGACTGTGAATAATTGAACAAGGAGAGCTTCAGCTTCGAAGTTGTTTTTAATTAAAGGCTTTCCCCTCTGTGGACTACTCCCACATAGAGGGTTGGAAACTCGTAAGTTTCCATGCACAGAATTTTTCTTTATTTCCTGGGGAGGACATGAGGGGCAACAGATTTGACCACCTACAAAAGATGTAGACGTTGCAGTGAAAGCAACTGCTTCCTCTCTAGACAGAGATTAGCTGGGAATGAAAATAAGAGTTGAAAGTTTTGATTGTACTTTCCTTCTTGCAATCGGTGTACAGTATGACCTCATTTTACAGAAAAATCCAGACTGCTACTATTGTTGACTATGCTGGTTGCCTACACACAGATTTTTAAGTGCTTGAGAGTTGTTAGGCAATTATAGCAACGGTGCCAGGACAAAGTTTAAGCTGGTCAGTTTGCTAAAGAGGGAATTGCACTTGAATTCATGTTATGGTGAAAACACTAAAGGTAGTCTTATGGTGACCTGTAGGTCAGGGAATTTGTTATTCTCTTACCAATATCAGTACGCAGAACATGGACAGCATACTTGAGAGTGTCTTCTAGGGGTTCAGGGATAGCCTGGGATCTGCCTTGCAGGCCTGCCTCTTCCAGTGCCTTCCCTTCAGAGACATGCTGTTTCTAAAGGGTAGTACCTCTTCAAGGGACTTAAACTGGGATACCTTTATGTGCACAACGCACTACTTACATGAGAGCATTCCACTCTAAATTGATAAAGATTTGAGCAATCAAGTTCTCCTGGTTTTGAGTGGATACAGATATGCTGAGAAGCATGATTGTGAAATGCAGTGAACTGCCTCTGCAAATTCTGTTACGATACCCAATTTGTCATATCATGTGTTTTCAAATATTATATTACTTTATTCTGCTATTGTGGAGGTTGGTCACCTCTGTCCATGCCAATGGCTGTGTTGTTTATACAATAATACAGTAAAAGGAGAAAAAAAAAAGAGAAGAAAAGAAGAGGGAAGGTTGCAGGAAAGGGGAGAGGATGATGAAGGCTTAAATCAACATTGGTTCTAGGGCCTGTTCCTTGCATTGCAGTCATTTTGTGAGGAGGGATGGTGAAACTGGAAGCTGTTTCTGCAATTGAGATGAGGAAAAGAGAACAAAGCAGGAGGAGGGTCCTTTAGATGACTAAATTGTAGGAGGCTCCTTGGAAAACTCGAAGTTCACTCAACGAAAATAATTAACACAGAAATTGGTTTGCCCTTGGAATGAAAATATAGAGTGAAAAATTTAAGCAAATAAAAACAGAGGGAGGAGAACTTAGCAAATGGGATTAAAATGTCAAGTCACTGAAGTATATCTGTTTTGGGCCGCTTAATTTGACGTGTTTGAAGTGATTGAAATTACAGAGGCTGAGGCCTCAGCACTTCCTGGAAATTAAAGTCCCTTGAATGCATAAAACAGAAACATGAAGTACAAGAATAATCTTAAGTTAATTCCCATTAGCCATAGGACATTATTGTCACCTTTACAGTAATGCTGATAGATGTCCCAGAGACTTGCACTTTTTTTTTTTTAAAGCTGACATACATTATATACTTATAATGCAAAACCGATTCATGCTATCTTTCTATTTTGCACATAAAAAATGAAAAGAAAACTATGATAAAGATGTCCAAACCACAGAATGTTTAATTGTTCCTCAGGGCTGTGAAACCTAGTATCTTGTTTAGAGGAATGGATTTCTTCTTGAAAAAGATGCTCAGAAGCGTGGGTAATTTGGACATTGATATTAAAATATGAGTTTTCTACTTGCACAATAAAAAAAATCCCATTTCATTCTCTTCTTATGTAAATTTTGTATGCCATGTTTTGCATGTCTGAACTCATTAACACATTATATTTTAGATAGTTCTAGGAATTTATTTGCCCACTATCTTAGCAGATACAAGAAACTTTGAGTTCTTTTCCGGGATTCAGATTACTTGCTAGGTAATTGTGCTTAATAAGCCATTCTGGCCTCCTAATGGTACCCGGTATTGTACACTTCCACAGCTGCATATCAGTAAATACCAGAAATACAAGCAACCACTTATTTAAAAGAAAGCTGGCTGGGCTCTTCTTACTAAGATCTGGCACAGAGTTCTAAATCCTTAACCCTGGCTAGCTCTGCAAATGGCTGATGTCTCTCCAGAAGACACAGCCTTTCCTCCATGTTTCTGTGGAGAGGAGAGGTCCACAGAAGTGGGTACAATATTTCAAGTTTTGTAAGAAAGAGAAGTGGAAATTCAAAATGGGCTGTTTGGATCTTCTGATTTACTTATTTTCTTTGCTTCAGAAAATAAAAGCAAACTAGACTTTGCGCTTCTGATGCTTATGAAGCCAAAGTACTCAAGCACTTCAGCTGTTGATAGAGCTGTTTTGTTTAACTTGGACTGTTCCTTGTCAAGTTCTGAATGTTTTTCAGTCCCAGCGCCTGGCATCCAAGGCATCTCATAATTAAATTCAGACACACATTCACCATACCAGGAGGAATGATGATAAAATTCCTTCTGGTGGAAGAAGTGTATACCCAAAAGGCAATACTGAGTTGCCAGTCCTCTGACTGCGTTCCAGAAGCTCAGAAGGCAAATCAGTGTTTGTCTTGTCCTACCAGAAAGTACAACCAACGTGTGTGTAGGCACACCAGGAATCCAGTGGGATGAGTAGAATAAAAGATGAGTTAGAATGAAAAGCAGTGGGGTCACCACCACTTGTTGCTTCTCTGTGTTTTGACAGGAACTGGGGAGAATTAGGTTAAGGGAGGATTTGTAGGAGCATAATGAGGAGATTCAGCCAGTAATTTGACAAAGTTTCTTTTTTATGTGAGTGTTTAAGACACCTCTTGCAAATGAACTATGAAGCAAAGTACACTTCACTTGGAAATAGTATGAGAAACAAGAAGGCTAGAGAAAAGTTTGGAAGGGTTTCCTGAATGGAAAGTAGATTGCATTACTAGAAGAAGAGGAGAGCTACTTCACACTCCCTGCTTTTGCCAAGTCTGCTGACTACAGAAAACTGTCCTGACATCATTCTGGGCAAATGTGTAAATGGACAAGATGAGTTCGCCAAGGGGGCAGAGAGAAGGAATACACAGTCTTTCAAATGTGAAAAGGTGTAGCTGCATGGCCTATAATGTAAGGCTGTATTTTAGAAAGAAGAGACAAAATGTTGGCAGTATTTGAAAATATGGCAGAGAAGTGATAAATGGAGAGTGGTGCTGGCTTACAAATGCTTGCAACTGAAAAGCAACTGAAAAGGAAGGTAAGAAAAGGAATGTGAAAATAACCACTTTCCTGCTATATTGAACTAACATCCATTTTCTATTGGCATTACGGTTTGTGGTTTTTGTTTAACTGCTGTAATTTTTTTGGCATAGACTCTTGTCTTTCCTGAACAGCTATGTGTTGGGTTCGTGAACAGCTATGAACACTGTACGTGATCTTTGTAGGACTGCTTCTCAAAGGGAAGCATATATAGTGGTGTTACTCGTCTCTACACTTCTTGTCCTTCCTGGTGAGCCTTGGGCCTTGAAGTCGGTGTTAGCCAAATTTACAGAGAATTAACGGTTTATAAGGTATGAAGCTTGTAATGGTTTCCCTAAAATCAACTGAATAGAGATGAGCTATGCAAGTGTACTCGCATCCTGAGGTAACATTACAGTTCTTTAGCTGTTTTGAGACAGTGTGGCTAGTTGGCCAAAGCAATGTAGATGGCCTGGAGCTGGCTGTAGCACCACCACAACACTGAGAAGACTAGGGAAATTAAGTCAATGCAGTTAAAAGGATTTTAGTCCATAAGCTATTGCTGTATATACTAGGATTACCTCAGATTTTGCCCTAATAAATACAATTACCCAAACTTACAGTTGTTTGGAGAGAAGAAATATGTAAGTGATAAGCTGAGTCCTATAAATAAAGAACAGAAGAAGCTAAGAAGTTTTTGAGTTTGGGGAAATATAGAAGTAAGCATAGCCAACTATAAATTTTCAGAAAGGGGCTCCCTCCTTCATCTGCCTCCCTGCCCTTAATTGTCCTAGCTATGTAAAGAGTCTTTGAAGAAATATGTTCTGTCTGGCTTCCAGGTTGCCAGGAGAGTTGCTTGAAATTTTTTTAGGTAATGATTAACGAATAAATTAACATTTCTGAATAAAGCTTTGAGATTACCATCTTCTTAAAGAGTTGTTTCGTTGATTAAGTTGAAAATGCCTCCCTTTTTTCTCTTTTTCACGAATTGCATATAATTACAGCAAGATTTTTTTCAGTAGTCATGTTGTACGTTGGCTTTTAAACCATATTTTTAATTGAATTGTAAAACTTAAGCTAATTCAAATTTAAATAGATATTTTAATTGTAAGATGTACTTTTTTTCTGCATTCATCAGTGCAAGCGCTGAAGTGGAGTGGCTCATTTGTATGCAATTTTCCCAAAAATGTAGTGGAAGAAAATGTTATATTTTGACCCGTATTGAAATGTAGGAAGTGTAGTAAGGTTTCATAGAATCATAGAATATCCTGAGTTGGAAGGGACCCTTAAGGATCATCAAGTCCAACTCTTGACACCGCACAGGTCTACCCAAAAGTTCAGACCATGTGACTAAGTGCACAGTCCAATCTCTTCTTAAATTCAGACAGGCTCGGTGCAGTGACCACTTCCCTGGGGAGCCTGTTCCAGTGTGCAACCACTCTCTCTGTGAAGAACTTCCTCCTGATGTCAAGCCTAAATTTCCCCTGCCTCAGCTTAACCCCGTTCCCGCGGGTCCTGTCGCTGGTGTTAATGGAGAAAAGGTCTCCTGCCTCTCGACACCCCCTTACGAGGAAGTTGTAGACTGCGATGAGGTCTCCCCTCAGCCTCCTCTTCTCCAGGCTGAACAGGCCCAGTGCCCTCAGCCGTTCCTCGTACATCTTCCCCTCCAGGCCTTTCACCATCTTCGTAGCCCTCCTCTGGACACTCTCCAACAGTTTCATGTCCTTTTTATACTGTGGTGCCCAGAACTGCACACAGTACTCAAGGTGAGGCCGCACCAGCGCAGAGTAGAGCGGGACAATCACCTCCCTTGACCTACTAGCGATGCCGTGCTTGATGCACCCCAGGACACGGTTGGCCCTCCTGGCTGACAGGGCACACTGCTGGCTCATATTCAACTTGCTGTCTAACTTGCTGTTTCTACATGTTTTCCTCTGAACTTTATGAAATTTTTTCCCAGTTCACATTTGGAGTGCAAGGAACGCTTCACTTTGACACCTCAGCTGTTACTCAGGGTAGCTTTAGTCAAATGACATATCATAGCAAATGTAGCATGTATTCTAGACTGAAATGTAAAGAAAAGATTTAGCCTTACAAAAGGCTAAACCTTTTTTTTTTTTTTAACCAAGGGTTAATCCAGTTCTTGCCAAAACGGAACGCATTACCTCATTGCTTTCAGTTGTAAATATTGGCAATTGTGCACAAATGTCTTCAATCAAACCCTCAACTTGCTTTAAGTGGTTGCAGACAAATGGTAATGTGGATGGGTGAGGCAGTGTCTTCCTTGAAACCAACTCGAGAGTGTGACCTATTTTCTGTTCTTTGAAGCTGGGGCATCCAGAGGTATAAGGCAGCTTTGAAGTAAGAATACAGTTTACTTCGTTGTAGCTTTCATATAAATATCTCTGCTGCAATGAAATGGCTTATTTGTTCCTCTACTTTTTGTTTTCTTGCACTCCCACACAGTTTTTAGACCATATAAGAGATGGATAAATGTGACTTCCACTTAACATTGCTGCTATTAATAAAGTTGTGGTTGTCATTTTATCAAATGCGCTGTATATTTGATGCTAATAAAGAACAAACACTTACAGGGCTTTGGAAGACATTAGTGTGGTAAATGTATGCCTTTTGCCTTGAAAATGGTAAATCACAAAATGTTTATTTAATGCATATGGCTTTCCTGAGCTGTTTGTCATAGAATGTAATGTATATGCAGTAGTACAGTCTCCTTTGCTAACATATCTGGAAAAGGATATCATCTGCCACAGAATAAAATACATCCCAGCTGTTAACTGTCTTAACCTCTATAATGCTGCTACCAACAAACAAATCCTTTTGGGGCCTTTTGGTGAAAACAGCTTTTTCATGGTGTGTCTATTCAGGCCTTCATCTCTAGTAGGAGTGTGATTATTTTATACTGATTATTTTGTTAGTAGCTGCAATGCAGAGTGAGGAAAAGGAGTGCTTCATTCAAAACTACCTGCAGATTATACTCCAGTCCTAATACCAAAATGGATTCAAGGTTGTGATTTTGTGATTAATCCCATTTGAATGTGATTGAGTTGTATCAGAATAAATCCTATCAATTTCAAGAGCTGCAAGCAAGTGCTGTATTGAATGTTGTTGTGACTTACTGGAACATGTGCTAACCATAATGCTCGTAACTCAAGTTACAGACTTCTGCTTTGAAATTGTGACTGCTCTGACTTGAGTTCTGTCATTATTTCCAAAATGCCTGTGGGTTTTTGTACCTTGCATCCATGTGGAGTGTGGATTTTTTTTTCTTTTATATCTAATCTTAGGGAAAGGAGAGCGTTCATTTCAGTGTTGTTCTTGTTGAATAAACTCAAGTGTGAGTGTGTCAAACTTACTGTTTAAAAAAAACAAAACAAACAAAACTAAAAATAAACAAAAATTGCTCTTAAAGGTTACCAAATAGAAAAATCTTCAGTTAGCAATCTGGTTAATCAGCTCACCTGCCGGTTTGTGTTCTTTCAAACATTTTTGTGATGGTCTGAAAACGTTCAGAAGTACAGTTGTGTTGCTCCAATATAGTAAATCAAGATGCAAGGTATTATAGGCTGTGGTGTTTCTGACAGTATTACTGCTCCAATTATCAATACATATTATCAGCAATGGGTTAGAACTTGGTTTTCTCTGAAGACACATGAGTTTTAGATGCAAAATGTGATCATGAAGCTTTCTAGCTACCTCATCTCCTGTACCACATCTTCAACGCTGTTTTGTGCTGCAGTTAAATCATTGCTAAATGATAATCTAAAGATTCTTCATTTCATTACTTGCAGTCTTGAGTGAGTTTAATGAAGCTAGCTGAGGATATTGGAGAAAGAGCACTGATGCCCTCTTAATAAATTTGGGGGTAGTCTTGGTGTACTTGTATGGCCTTCAGTTTACTCATTAAAGGTCAACAGGGACAGTGAAGACTTGGATTCAGACTTGCATTGACTTGGGGGGGGAGGGAGGTGGAAGAGACAAGCTCTGTTGAGGCCTTTGAGACAGCATGCCAATTATTTGTTTGTGTTTTTTTAATTATTATTATTTTCTCGGAAAATTATTTTTGGACTTTGGGGGGCTTTTAGGCTATCTGGGGGCACAATTTCTAGCACCTATTGTTGCTAGGAACATCCTCTTGTAGTTGAGTTTATATGACTCACACATCAGCATTGTCTGGACCTGTCACAGACTGTGTATATACATAGGCATAGAGTGCCTTGGATAACACTCGTGGCATCTGGATTTTGGCCTGTTTTGTGCAGTCACGTGTTAGACCATCTTTCTGCCAATCTCATGTGAGGAAATTCCTCGCTGCTGAAACTCTCTCTTAAGCTTGTTCTCAACATTGTCATCTTCATGGTTGTGGGACCTTTGGTTTGTTTGTTTTAAGCAGTGCTTATTATCTCTGAGCACTCTTCTGGTATAGCAAACGCGTAACACTCCACAAGTGGAAATCTCAGTCCCACTAAAAGAATTGGATGCTTCTTCTGTATAAACATTTTCTTTTTCAAGAAAGTTGCATGCTGATTTCAAACCCACAACCTTTTCATTTTAAAAAACCTTTGTGTGCAAAGGATTTATACTTGATACTTTGTCCTGGACCTGCCATGTTTTTGCCTGTTTATTCATGGGAAGCAGCATATCACGTAGGGTATTTCTTGTTCATCAGTCCAAGGGAAGAGGCTTTTTAGTAAATGCCAGTTAGCTTGTTTCCAGTAGCCAAATCTATTTGCAGTCATATTCATCTGGAAAATGTTACTATATTGCTCAGAATTTTTATGGGAGGGAGGATCTGCCAAATGTCTCCCTGGTCACCCTGGGGTAATGTCATGCTGTTCTAGATGTTTATAAACTCTTTCTGGGTAGCTGAACTCGCTTTTATGTACTTAATTTATTTTTATTTTTTCCCCTGTCAAACCTTGCTTGTACAAACTGTTTTTACCAACAGCTTCCACCTAGCAAGCTGGGTGGAACTAGCCCCCTGTCTGTCCAGAGCCCTATCTGGTATCACAGTAGTGAAAGGAAAGGAGCACAACTTGGCTGAAGTGCATAGAATGAGAAACAAAGGCAGAAGCAGTCAAACTCTAGGCAATTTTTGTTTGCAGGTAACTGTGAATGAATGTGTCCTCACTTTTAAGTATGCTGCATGCTGATTATTGGGTGAACAGAGATTTACTGAAGTGCTTTGGTCAAAAATCAGCAGTTAATTCCAGTTGCAAGAGAATTTTAACCTTGATTTGAGGAGCATGCTGCCTTCAGATGATGTGAACGTTTCAAAGATTAGAAATGAGGTGAAATCAACATCTTAATTTTAGCTCTCAGGGTTTCTCATGACTTAACACTTACATCAAGGATAGATAGGTTTGGCAAACATCTGCTTGGACAATCTTTTTAAGCAGAAAACCCCTTTGCACTTTCTCAGTTCTGCCTGTCTTCTGTGAAGTAGCAGCCTTCCTGTGGTTTGTAAACTAGCTGTGAAGAGGTAGCCAAGTTGTGTGCGTTTAATGTATACATATGGTACAGCTTTCTTTCCCTTAGAAAACTGAACAAATGTCTGAAAGAGCAAGATCTGAGCCAAACAGGACAAAGGAAGAATTTAGGGAAAAATTGCATAATGCAAGGCAAACAATATGACTGAGGAGGTTGCAGGCAAGGTACCTACCCACTGGGGAGATGGTCAGGGGAGGCAATAGCTGCGGGTTGCCCAATTTCAGATGCTCAGTTCTAGTCGGAAATACCTGTCACTAGACAGCTGGTGACTGAAGGATGGGGTGAGAGGGGAAAGCTGTGATCAGAGTCAGACTTTAGCTTGTGTGCTTCTCCTCAGTAAATTAGCTTTCCATTCCTAATCATTGCTAAAACAAGAAGTTACGTGTAAGTTGAACTGATTTTGAACTTACAGTATTGCGAAACCTCAAATGAGGTGTTTTTTTTCCCCCACCCTTTCCATTTGCTTTAGAGAAAAAAATTGTATGCTGTTGGAGGTGAGTTATTTTGCCTTCTCTATTGCAAAAGTGTGACGTATGTTTTTGGCACAAGCTTTAGTTTGAAAAATTATTTGGGGCGGTCAGAAGAGACCTCAGTGAAAAGGCAAAGAAGCTATTCATAGTACATGAGTTAACTGTCAGCAAATAAAGAATTGAATATGTAAGAAGGAAAAACAAATGCTAGTAAAAAAGTTTTATGGAGTTATAATTGGGAAGCAGAGAGAGACATACGGCCAAAAGATCTTGTTTTTCAGACTTCTCTGTAAACTTTACTGAACAGTCCTAGAAACCAAACTAATCCTAGATGGTCTTTTTGCTGTTTTATAGATTTTCTTTGCTTAGAAACTATAATGAGACCTAGTGACTTCAGCACACAGATTTTAAGTTTCTAAAGTCTATTCACGTTCCATTTTTTGTGACTGACAGATCTGGGAAAGAATACCAGTAGTATGGTGAGTCACGCTGTCCTTTCCTTCAGTCCTACATGTTGGTCCCAATCACCTTTCCGACAGAAGGTGATACAGCAAGCCGCTTGTATGGTTTCACCATTACTATTTAGTCCATTAAAAGTGTTTGTCTTTTAAGAAAACTAATGGGAATATTTTTCCCTAAGCTTGGACTGTTTCAAAGATGCTTTGTTCAGATTACTTGCTGCTTTGGAAATTGGAAGTGTCAGCAAATATTTTGTTATTAAATGATGACTCTCTTCAGTTTTTTTTTTTAAAGGTGGATGTTAGAAAAACAGATGACTAAAACTGATCTGCACTGAATGCAAGGCCACTGTGTGTGCTGACTGGGGGGGAAGTGCACTTGCTGGCTTGCTAAATTGAGATAATACTTTGGATGTTGACGGACAGAAAAACAATTAGAGCTGTCAGATTCTTTGCTGACGTGTGTATTGTCACATGGGGAGATGGCTTGTTTGGTGCCAGTAAATTTGAACTGTTCAACTCTCAGCAAGATATTAAGTTAATTAATAAAGTTCCTTACAGTTGGGCATGTAATGTGAGGTCTGTTTATTTGTGAAGACAGCTTCTCCAGGAATAAACAATGGAGGTCACTGATGGGGCCTCTTATGTGTTTTCTCAGTCAGTGTTGGATTGCAGGCTAATGAAATACTTTCTCCTGCTAGTTTATTGGTGCATTAAAATGGCCTGACTTACCTGACTGAAGAGTTTCTGTATTTGTATACTTTTCAAACTTGTGTGGATAGTCATTTTCTTTGAAGCATGTCATGTTACATGGGAAAATGCTTGTTTAAACTATTGACCTCTTTGAGTTTTCGGGTGCTCACTAATGTCTCAAAGGAATAAACTTCTGTATACACTGGTGTTCTCAAAAGCTATCATTTTTCCATTTATTAATTATGCAAGCTTATTATTAATATTAATAATTATTAAAATAATTACTATTTAATTATTTGAAATCAAGCTTTACTTGTACATTTGGACTTAGATTTCTTTTTTTTTTTCTAAAAAAGGATACTTCTGCACAGGGATTTTGGTGTGCATACTCACTTTACAGCAGGATCATTTAGTGCTTCTCCACTAAATCTTGTCCTGCTGATGTGGTTTGACTGCTCTGCCCTTTGCAATGTTTGAGGTGTGCTGCTGCTGAATGTCACAAGTTGTCAGATGAAGATCAAGAGGTCTTTTGGGCTATGCATTGATACTTGTCAGTCGCTGAATGGAGTACATGTAGATGGCTGCAGAAGGGAAACAACCTTTCCGTTGTAGCTTGAGGGTTATGCTAGCACATCTTTTTCATGCAGAAAGAGATGTTGACTTCATTAGGAGAAAGCAGTTCTGATTAGGCTGTAAAATGAACTGTATTAAATTTTTCCCTCCAGGTGCAGTTCTGTTTAGTCTATCATCATCAGATTACCTTTTTTTTGTGTAACCCTACCCAGCTTGTCTTTACTAATCTTCTCTAATTTTCAGATTTCTTTTACTGTGTTTCTGTGTTGTTCATTTCTCTGGAATTTAACTCTTCAAAAATATTTTCTTTAGTTTTATCATTTTACATGTATTGGATTACCTGATTGCATGAACTTCCTTTACTGTATTATCGTGCCTTATTTTCCCCTATCTGCTTAAATAATGCAAACATCTCATTAGTTTTTTAAAAGGAAAAAAAATGGTGGTTTTGTTTTTAGATAGACTGTTATACTTGGAGTTTTTATTTCAAAATTTTTGAAGTTCAGCATTTGAGCGGTTCCAGCTAGAAACTGACTTTTGTGACCTGTAATCCAGGTGGATCTGTTTAAACAGAACAAAAGTAGCTCCTAGTTGAGCTGAGCCTGGAACAAAACTTCCAGGGATCAAATCAGCAATTATCTAGATTGATAACATCTAGACAAACCTTGAATGTTTTAACGTAATGAATATGTTTGTGTTTCTGGAAATAAAAATAAATAAATAATAATAAAAATAAAAAAAGAAGAGAGCAAATGGTTGATTGCTAGGTTGTAACTTAGTTCCCTAGATATAACTGTTTTTTTTTTGTGCACTGACATCTGATTGAGTGCAGAAAGATTTTTGGAATCGTGACATTTTTTGTCTCTCAAAAAAAAAAAGAAGGCAGCACTGACTATTTTTTTCCATTTGCAAACATTAGGAATTTTCTTCTAAGTGAGATTGTGAGCTAATTCACTATATTAATTGGTACAGCTTCAGCGTTATTTCACTGAAGGCAGTAGAACCATACTCAAAAGCAAGAATTGGATAGACTATATTGTATAACTTACTTTTTGGTTTAGTGTCATTGCAGTGCATGTGGAAAAGCCCAGGGTAACGTTTAAGCCAAAGTCTAATTTACAGAATCAGCACAATGTTGGCAAGCACAGAAGTACCTCCACAGCATTTTCCCAATGTCCCTCCTTGCTCTAGAGAGAAAGAAACGATCTTTCTGCTTGCTTTCCTTTCTGGGTTTTGTAGCATTTTCTACATGGTACTAGGAACCCTCAACTACTTCTGTATGGAGAGCAAGGTGGGACACTCAAGGATGGCTGTAATTAAAGACGTTTCCCCCTTGTTTTGCTGTACCTGATATGAATTACTGACCTGACGTGAAAATGTCTCTAACCATTCCCTTGAGACATCCAGGCAATATGTAACGGAAGGAGGGCACTTCTTACTGGAAACTTATGGATTTACCTTGGAGTTGTTTATTTGATGCTATTTCTGTTGGTGCTCTTTTTGTCATAATTTATATTAGGAAATAAACTGTAATGAAACTTCTGGCAAGTCTAAAAGAACAGAATACGTAGAGATTGCCAAAGCAAGAGATAATGGTTTCCTGCTATTAAGTTAAATAAATGAGACCATGTACCTCTTCTACCCAATAGATGCTGAGCTGAATTTATTCACTTTTTAAATTGGTAATACCTCTCTATAAACACCAGGACTTTTTTTTTTCTCTTTTAGCTTCTGAGAGAAGACTTGCATTATCTCTTGTGTAGCTGCAAGTATGACTTGACTGGGTTGCATTCATGGCTCTTGGATGATCTGGTGAACCATGGAGCTCAAGGTATGGGTGGATGGAGTCCAGAGAATTGTGTGTGGGGTCACCGAAGTCACAACATGCCAGGAAGTTGTAATAGCCCTTGCTCAAGCTATTGGTAAGTAACTGTCAGCTGGATGCCTTGGGTTTGGGGTGAAGATAAACCAAGGGGTGGTGGGGTTGTACTGAGTCTCAGAAGAGCATGAACATATAAAGCACAATTAAATAACCTTGTAGTGTCTTAGAAGGCAAAGTAAACTTGCTGTCTTTGGGTTTTCTTAACCTGCTAGAGAGAAGTTTAAAATAAAAATAATAATAATTAAAAAAAAATGAAAGTTGTAAACTTTCAGTAAGAATTTGTTTTCTGAATAATTATATGCTGCTGTTTGTCATTGTAAATACAGTCTGGAGTGCTGAACTGTCGATGTTTTGAATACCAAGGATACATAAAAGCCATGCAAAACAGTTGATTGGTTTTCACAAGCTAGTGATGTTAATTGAAATTATACACATTGAAAGAATATGTAGCTGTATTGGATATAGTATAGATCATTAAAATATATCCTTCAGGTTCCTTTTTCGTCCTGCACTCCACATAACTTGATACTAATGAAAGGATAACTTGAAGTTTGTTCAGTTTTAGCTATTTGCTGAACAGCTTATAAAACAAAATCAACAACGCCAAACCAATCATCTTTGAAGCTACAGTGCAATAAAGAAGAGTCTTGTTAGTGCTGTCTTCAGTCTTCTCAGGTCTTTCTCAGTGGTTGAGAGTATCTCTCTAAAATCTCGCATCCAGTGGTAAACTGTAAAGCGTGCTTTTACTGTTTGTATTAGTTGCAGATTTTCATTTATTCCTAATCAGTTTGTGAATTGCTTTCTTCCATATCTCATTTTCTGCCTGTAGATTTTTAAAGATAGTTATGCTAGGATGATGATTTCCTAGTGATATAAAAAGCATCACATACATTTAAAAAAAAGAAGTGCTTGTGGTAGCCTTTTCTGTTCTTTACCTTACTTACAGTATCTCTTTCATCCTTTTTCATCCTGTTTCCTTTTCCTCTTGCCCAGAAAACAAAAATGTCAGGATCCCAATTCTAGACAATACTCTTATCTTCTCCTGTGTGATTTCTTTTCTGTCTTTTTTTTTTCCTGCCCTCAGTTATTGGCTTGAATTCTGAAAACACTGTCAGTCTTGGAAACGCACACAGTTTTTGTCAATTGAGCAGACTTCCTTTTCTATAACACATCACCAGTTCACTTGGGGCATTCGACTCTGTTTCCATGTGGAGATAAATTTCAATTGCAACCAGAGCCAAATTAAGATAATTCCAGGTCATATAACTTTGGAAAATCTTTTTTTAGGCAAATATCTTCTCTAGAAAACACCTAGAGTAACCATATTCCAGGTTCTCAATAGGGCTGCTTGGACAATATTAAACACCCATATAAATTATACCTCTTTGGCAGATAGGGTTTTCCCAACCTTCCTATCAGGCCATTTATCAGAAAAGCAACCATATGTCTGCTTCTTTGATTTGGCTTGTATGTACCAGTTTACCAGGAATAACTGTCACTCAAATTTGAATGGGAAGCTATTAAAATGTATTAGTTTAGTTCCCACCTGACATTTGGTGGTGGAAAGTAGCCAGTCTAAGTTGGCTTTCTCCTTGGTTGGCTCTGATCTTATTTTCCACTTCTCAGTCTGTCTCCTTCAGCAGTCACATAGTTTAGCAGGACTCAGTATTATTTTGTCTGCCTGTTAGTCTGTCTGCAAAGTTATTCTGATGCTCCTGTTGTTTTATTTTTCTTACGATATATTGTTAAGTTCTTGACTTAAGCAATGCAATCCCTGACCTCCCAACAGTACAACCTTCACTGAACCTGCAATATGAACTGCAATAGATAATATTGTTTGTGTTGAAGTGCAGCAGCAGGAATATCTGCAAATTAACTTATTTTACAGCTACATCTGCTGAAGAATGCACAAGCCAAAGATATTTGTCAGTACCTTTTGAAGACATCTGCAGCTCATGAAGCCTCTCATGGACAAACTAAAGCTGCCTCCGTTCTAGAGATAAGAAAAATAAAGCTGTACAATTTATTAAAAAATAGGAAAAATAAAATTAAAAAATAAATAGAATGGGTTCTGCTAGAAAGATATTTCTGGAGATCATCTGATTCAGCCCCCCTGCTCAAAGCAGGGTCACCTAGAGCAGGTTGCTCAGGACCGTGTTCAGTCAGGTTTTGAGTATGGCCAAGGATGGAGAATCAACAACCTGTCTGGGGAACCTGTGTCAGGGTTTGGTCACACTGGTCACACTCACAGTTAAGAAATGGAGTGTTTTGTTTTGTTTTGTTTTGTTTTCCTTCGTGCTTTGTTCTGCTACTTGATCAAATACATTTCTCCTGATCTCCCACTGTAGGGGAAGACCCCCAAAAAAAAAAGTTTTCATCTCTTTCCGTTCCAGCTCTTCTGTTATATCATGGGAAGTCAGTAGTAACCTACATCTTAACCAAACGAAAGCAGCAAGTCCAGCAAGTCATGTTAGGCTATACACTTTTGTATAAGATTCTGCCCTGTAGCCAAAGTATAGCCTAATCCCTTGGTATTGAATAGGAGTTCTGTCACTTAACTTGCCTATGTAATGCTCTTTGACCCATTCCTTACAAATTAGTTTCTGTCACTAGTGCTCTTTCAGTGGAAATGTCTGCACGTCTCTTCCTTTGAGGCTGTACTCCTGATGGATATCATTTGTGTTTCTTCTTCTTGCATGATGATCTCCTTCCCCTTTTGCCCTTTTCTTTATCATTGAGGAGTAGCAAATGATTGTATTCCCAGTTTCTGTACAAATTAGTTTTTCAGTTTTCGTTATGCTTGAAGCTAAAGGTTAAATCTCAAATAAACCTAATTTTTGTAAAAAAAAAAATAGTAAAATAAAATAAAATTCTTCGATTCCAGCAAAGCTGATTTAAAAAAAAAACAAAACACAAACAACACACAAACAAAAACACACACATATATTTTAACAAATGAGGAAGAGAATAATAATAATCAGACATAATTTTGGATAATGTTTTGTCTCAAACTTAGAGAGACAGTCTCCAGAAATGCCTTAGCTGGAGGGAGGGTCTCTGGAATTTTGGTCAATTAAGTCATAAAACTATCAGGTTACAAGTTTGCAGAGAGTGAATTCTCCTCGCACTGGTATCTTGAAGAATACTTGATATTACCTTTAATGAGTTTTATTCAGGGACACTATTTTTTTTTTTTAATTCAAGCTGCTTGCAGATTATGAAGTAAGATGAAAATTGACCTTACATACAAGAAAAGGTTGTTTTGTCATCAAAAACTAAGGCTTCAACACTTCAACATAATGCAAGAGTGTACCACAGTGCACAAATTAAATGGAAAACTGTGGATCTTGTTTTAAAAATACTTTTGTCAGGAGAGATTTTTTTAAATCACATCCATCGCTGTCTATTTTAAAAATGTATATTTGACAGCAAATTCTGCCTGTTTTTCTGCTTTCACTAGCTCTTCAGTGCATTCAGTGAAAATTGTGCTAAAACAGCTTCATATAAATTTTGCTTGCTTGTTTAAATTTTTCCTCTTAAATTGGTCCACTGAAAAAGATATGTGAAAAAGTTACTGATTTTTTTCACCTGCATGTGTGAAGAGATGGTTGGTGAATCCACTCAGTGCTTCACAAAGTTGTATACAAACTTACAGCCTGATGTGTATGGGCATGGTGGCTCCTCTCAAAATATACTGGGGGGGGGGACGGCAGGAGGGAGAAACAGGCTGCATACTAAAGATTGTGAGCTACTTGTGTTGGAAGTTAGTGTAGACAGATGTAGTTTAACATCAGAAGTTTTATTTAAAAAAAAAAAAAAAAAAACAACAAAAAACCACAAAACTTTTCCTATCTGTTTTCCATTCAGATCTTAAAAATAAATATTCTTTCAAAGGAATATGATGATGAATGGAGCAGCCACAAACACACTTGTCCTGTTTCTTCAGAAGTGGTGGTCTTCCAGTTCTAGCCCCATGAAGATTTTTACTGCATTTCTTGTGATTTCCTTCCCTTCTGGAGACTGGAGTGTGTCTTCTGTACCCCTAATGACATGTTTGGTTCCTAGAAAATGAATATTGTAGTCTAGAGAAGTGAATCTTGAATTTCAAACCAAAGTAGATTTTGGTTTGCCTTGCTGAACAGCAGTACAGCTGTCTCTCTTCAAAATTAAGCAAATGCAGCTGTCAAGTTTTTGTTGTTGTTGTAGTTGAGTATTCTTCCTGAAGATGAACTGGATGCATTTATGAAAATAAAGCAAAGACTTATTCATGCTGTTTTAAATATGCATTACAGCATTGTAAGGCTCAGCCAGAGCTCTATCTGGAAAAATCATGCCTCTTCAGTGTTGTCTCTTTTTATGTTCACCCCTTCCTCCAAACAATTTCTGCTAAAGCAAGTGCCAGAGCTCGCTGTCAAAGGCTTTGAGTAAAAAGAATCTGAGGTTGAATTGAATCATAGCAGTGAGTTTGAGGGGGGTTAGAAAAAGGGAATAGTATTTGTTGTGTACAAACTAAAGTTTTCAAACATTGGATTAATCATGTAGTGTACTGCTGAGAATCACTTAAAACCTGTGTAACTTTTCACCCCAGCTTTTCATTCTTTACTGGTTTAAGTAGCAATGTTGATAGAGATAATAGAAAGCACAAGAGAGCGGTCTGTGGTGGTGGTCCCAAAGTGTGCTCATGTGAACTTCATGGTTTTCTAGTTACAGGGTGGTTGGATGGGGTGATTTGTTGCCACCTTTGCTGATGTGGTCTGTCTAGTGTAGCAGTGGCACATGCAGCTAAGACCTGGGCTGGTTTATCTGCTTGCTACATCTTGCTGTCTGACCTGGGCCAAACTGCCTCCCCATCTTTGCTCTGCATTGCTTTGCATATTTAGGAAATCAGTATAACATAAGTGCATTACTGTGAGGTGCTTAGATGAAAGGCAGCTAGATGGATGAGATGACTTCAAGTGCTTTGTCTTGTCAGATTGCAATCAACTATTGTATACCCCATGTAAGAGAAAGGTTAACACTAATAAACCAAGGCTTCAGGCCTGATTAAGGCACACAAATGCATTGCAAGCACAGCTAGTCGTACTGAACCAAGTAGACTGCCTCACTGTCATTATATATGAAATATATTTTATATATTTCTGTGGGCATGTTTTACTAAGACTTCGACCCCCACTCTGATTTTCCTTGTTTTCTATGGTATGGATACATGCGTATGCAAAATATGGCATGAGTTAAGAAACCTGAGTAACACAAACTCTGTAACCTCTGTTTTAAAGCCTTTTTTTTTTTTTTTTTTTAATATTTCTAATCATTCTTGTGTACTTAATGAGTTTTGAGGTAGCTGGAATGATTTTTTTAAAATTTGCTATGGATGTTAAGTATCACATAGTGCATGAAATGTGAGCTTCATATTTTACAAATACTGAGCTCAAATCATACTGGGTTTATTAAAATAGCCACCAATTACTTTTCCATCAGAGCCATTAAAGATTCAGGAGTTGATGATGTTGTCCCTTGGTAAGGCAGAGCATTTTCTCTGAAGTGTTTGATATGTTAAGAGTGCCTGCAAAATTTTCCCCATGTACAATTCTTTTTTTTTATTGCTTTGTTCAGGAAGACAGCATCCTGTCTGGGGCTGTGGGTTACCCATGGGAAGCCAAGAAGGCCCAGACTGGGGAGAGGGTGTGTTCATCAGTGCCTCCCAGAGCTCTGGTCAGAAGAGGGGAAGCTGGAAGTGCAGCTGTGTGGCCTCTGGTGACAGAGGCCTGCTCTTGCCCACTCAGGCCCATTCTGTAGGGAAGGAGAGGTCCCTCCCCATGGGGAATGAGTGCTTGTCTCCCTACCCTTCCCAGAAATAATGTGAGACCAGAGCAAAGCCTCACCTGCCTGTACTGACTCAGTGCTGTAGGTCCTAGTCATGAAGCAGAAAAGAAAATTAAAGAAAAGATGAGCTTTTGTGCTTGAAATAACCTCATTATTAAAATTATTGAAGTAACCTCATATGGCCTGACTAGAACAGTAATTCAAAGAGCTCTGTTTTTACACGGTACATTGTGCTACCTGCATGCAGTGATGCGCCTGTCCCTGAAATGCTTTTTGTGTAAAGGTTCATGCCCCTTTGGGAAGGGGTGAAGGGATGATTCATTCCTGTACTGAAAAGCAGTATTGATGACCTCTCAAGTTAGAATCCTTCCAAAAGTGTTGCATGAGAAACATTGCTGCTACTAGTTTCCTTTGAATTCATTTTTCATTTTTGACAGCAGAAACAGTCGTTCATGTGTTCTTTTTCAGCTGCAAATATTAAAGCAGATAGAGAAGCTTGAAGTGAATAATAGTTGTGTGTCCTACTATATTCATGGAGTGTAATTAAGAAGTCCATCCCTTGAGAGTCTAAAAAGAAATGCTCAATTATATTGTTCCTGTGTTTCAATATTTTAATCACCGTTCATTGTAATGAAATCTGTGTTTAAATTACCAAATTAGGTCAATCTCAAACTAAGACTACATCAGTCAGGCACATGACATGGGCATTGAAATCTGTGGTGTCTGACTGTGCAGAGAAGCAGAGGTTAGTACAGGATGCTGGTTGTAGTGAGCTCTTTAATGGCTCATTGATCAAGTGATACCCGATAGCATTAGAAAGAGCTGAGTTCAAAACAGTGTACCCAGATTCACTGCAGGCTGTCAGAGTTCTGGAGTCCATATTTCCTTTTTTGATCTATTTCTCCCTTTTAAAATAAAAGATTGTTTTGAAGACATTCCGTTATTAATAGAGCCTGTGATAAGTTTTCATGCCAAGGTAGCTTTAGGTATAAACTTAACCTGTTAACCTTGACACTGACCCTTTCTGCAGATGCAAGGTGCTTTATGTATGTTGTAAATATATACATACTTTGTTATAGTTTGTAATCCATTGTTTTGCAAAACAGACATGAATTCTTGATGACTGTTTTGAGATGGCAATGTTACGTGGTCCATGTCAGGTTCAGCAGACCAGCACAGAATATTAATGAGAACTAGTTGGGCAGTGAATGGGATGTAGAGGCTCTCTGCTTCTCTCCAGTCCCTGAATCATTGTTTTCTGAGGAGGAAAGCGTAGAATACAGCACTGATGATGCTTGGTTTGTGCTGACTGGATTGTTTTCTCTACCATTCTCATTGGTATGGCATTTTGGTAAAGTATTAAAAAAATAATAATAAAAAATCATCTAATGTGTTTTAATAGTATACATTCTAAAAAAGTTTGTTTTCAGGCGTTGTAAGGGATCCACTAACAAGGCATGTACCTGCTGTGAACGTTGGTACAATAAAGCTGTGCTGTGTCAGCTTCTTGAATAGTCTGCTTCACTGCTTATCTAGCTTTATCTGAAGATATTTCATAAATCTGCATGAGATTAAATGTATGGAATATATAGCTTGTAAAAACACCGTATGGTTTAATGTATGTTGTACGTTGCTTATGTGAGGCACATAACATAAGTAAAACTAACAAGTTCATTTTTTAAATAAGGTTTGTGTGAATAAGGAAGGGCTGAGTTGTTCTGCCAGGTGCTGCATAAACACAAACAAGTCTGTTTCAGAAAGCTTTTGGACAACATACAAGACAAGAAGCAGCATACAGACATTGCACTGTTCTTTGTCAACAATCAAAGCAACCTGCTTTCTCCTTGCTAGTGGTAGCACTTCAAAAATAGCAGTTTGTTATAAGGATACCTGTATTCTTAAATATTCTGTCATTAGTTTTGAATCAGCTCACTCACCCTTTAATTTGTGAATTAATCCCCTCTAATGCAAGCAAACATCACTGTTGTGGTTTTCTAGGTATTGTTAAACACTGTCATAAATAGCCTGAATAGAGTAAACCTAGGTAATGATCTCAGATGAGGACAATTTTGTTTTAGACTAGTATTGAACTCCAGGTGTTGCTGTTGAACTGTGTAAATATGACTTTTACTAAATACTTTCCTTTATGTGGCTCTTGAGCATGGAGTTCATTATTTAGGACTGCATGTTGATTTGGAATCCTGATCTAAGATGGAAATAGTTCTTGGCAAGCACTTTGCTTAATTCCCTTTTTCATTTTTGGTTGAGATTGCTAGCTTTATTCCCTTCCCCCCTTTTCTGTTTTGCCTCTTATTATGTTTCTTTTAAGCAGTGCATTTAGTAGCAAAGTGAATAGAACTTGCATGCTGACCACTCCCCTAGTGGTACCCTAATTACA